>NW_012153341.1:256175-309014 GCF_000956105.1 Propithecus coquereli | reverse complement strand
GGGCGGCGGGAGTTGCAGAGACCCCCTCTCGTGGCCGATCGGCCTCGCTGCCTCCTCCCGGGCCGCGCCGTGGTAACCTCGGAAATAAACAAGTGCGGCGGCGGGAGGCCGGCTCCGAGGCCGCGGGGCGCTCGGCGATGTGCTGGGCACGGGGCCCGGGCGGGCCGAAACTTTCCTGGACGAGTTTAGCCTGCCCCGGGCTGCGGGCGCTATCTGGGGCTCCGTTCCCGGGGAAAGGAGCCGCGGTTTGGACCTTTTCCCCAAGGAATGACCCGCATCCCGCTCGCCCTTCCCCTTGGTGCTTGGGGCGGAGGTGCGCCCGCCTCCCCGGCCCGCGTCGGGCGGCCTGGAGCCCCGGGCCCGGCAGCCCCCTCAGCCCAAGCCGCGCGCGCGGGCGTCGGCGGCGCGCAGGGCTGGAGAAGGCGCCTGCGGGAGGCGTGTTCCGCCCCAGCGGCCCGACCAGGGCGCGACTGCGGGGTGCGGGCTGCGCCCGGGCTCCCTGGCTCGCTCCCGCACTGGGGCGCCGCGCCGCTGTGCTCCTTCTGCTGTGCGGGGCTGGCTTCCCTGCTGCTACGCTGCCGCCTCTCCCTCCAGTCCCACAGCCCGGCGGGCGCCCTGCTTCTCGGTGGCGCCCACTCCCAGAGCTTGGGAGGGGGCCCTGTCGTCCACCCATCCTCCCGTGCCTGTGCCGTGAACCCTAGACTTCCCGACTGGGCGGGGAAGACCAGCGAGCTCCCCAGGATAGCAGGACGCTCACCCTTTCCGGTCAGTTAGGGGAGCTCTTTCGCCTGGTTGGGCTGCAGCTGGGGGCTGTGAGGGTGCACGAGAGTCCAGGGAAGCGGGGAGAAGACTGGAGGGGCAGCCACTCCCGCCCCCTCCTCGCAGCCTCCTGCGGAGCGGCCTCTTTGCCAGGCTCTGGTCCTGGAACTGCTCTTCCACCTCCCGGGCGACCACAGAGAGGAGAGGGCAGCTTCCTCTCCACCTCCCAAGCCTGAATGGCTCTGACAAGGGCCGGCTCGCTCGGCCTCTCCTCCCCTCAGAGCTGACACTGAGTCCTCTGCCTCTTGGCCGTGCTCAGCCTTCCCCGTGCCAATCCTGCCCCACAGGCCGGCCTGCTGTGCCGGCCTTCAGTCCCCACAGCGCATCCCGCTGTGCCCCGGCTGGGGAGGGTCCCCCAGTCTGCAGTCTAGGCTAATGGTCTTTTCCGTCCCCAGAGACCTGAGCATCCGACAGATGCCACCTCTGGGTGGAGACTGGTTTATCAGCGTTTTCCTCCCGGCCAGAGACCTTTTGCTTAGCAGGCCCCCGGCCACATGGGTTAAATTAAGCCCTTGTGAACTTACTTTGTTTTATCCTGTCGTCTTTCTGTTCTTAGGCCCATAATGAGGATCTTACAGCCAGAGAGACCTGCAAGGCCGGGTTCTCAGAAGAAGATTACACGGCCTTAATCTCCCAAAATATCCTGGAAGGGGAGAAGCTACTCAAAGGTAGGGGCGAGGCCTGGGGGGGAGTGAACCGCAGGGTACTTTCCGGTGGGGAGAACAGCCACGTGGAGGAGGCAGGGCCTGTGAGTCTCAGTGCTGTGCTTTCTGCAAAGTGGCGATTGTGAAGTCAACAAGGTGCAGACTGGTCGACCTAAAAGGCATCTTGCATCACAGGTGAATGATTCGCCATCCCTGCCGCTTTTGAGTGAAGTGAATCATTTCCTGGGCAACAAATTAGAGTTCGGATGTAGCATCACCCAAATAATGTGCAGAGACTTTCTTACCAAGTATTTTTATGTATGAAATTCTGGATTCTTAAATTACCCCTGCTTTAAAATGCGTGATAAAACAGACAGTGTTGTTGGAAACGCAGTAAATAAGCCCACAGACGTTCTGTTCACAAATGTGGCATTCATTTTCCTTACTGCCCCACTGACAACACGCGCACACACACATGCACACACGCACACACCACTCAGCTTCACCAGCGGTGCAGGTTTGCCTCCACGTTTGCGATGGGAAGTCAGAGACAGCTTCAAAACTCACATGACTCTAGATCATTCTGCATATTAAATACATTCCCCTTTCAAGACAAACTGATCGATCTTTACATTGGCACAGGAAGGGAAGTCAGTCAGCTCTTCCTTCCTGAGGTTTCCTAGTTGCCCGTGCACATCTTAGCTGTGGGCTTTCCCTCTTGGCGTGAGTTTCCCAGAAGTGGCAGCCTTTGATTTCAAAGTGATGGAGAAAGCAAACCTTCCGTAAAGTATCAAAGCTAAATTTCACATTCACGCCTAAATATCCTCAGACCGTTGACTTCCCTACCAGTTTTGTGTTCCAGGGAGTATAGAACTTTCCCTCAAGAGCTGACACAGGTCCCATGTGTGCACGCACAGGTGGGCTCTGTCCCACACCTGGGTGCTTTTTCAGATCCTTACCTTTCAAGACAGAGCCTGTTGACTTAACATTGCTTATTCCTAGTTATGTGAATCAGGATTTTTATTTTGCACCGAATCCAAAATACTTATTTCTTGGTATCTGAATTGTGATACTATTGACTCACTCGTTGAGCACCAAAAAAATAAAAAGATCTCCGGGCCTAGGAGCAGAATGGATGCACGGTCTGAATGGGCATACGTGATACAGAGTCTTCTAGAGATGGTCCATTAATTGTGTGTGCATGTCATTTTGGCATTAGAATGGGAAGACCATCTTCGTGACCCTCTGGGTTACTAAGAATCCCTGAGGATCTGCAGAGAAGGCCCAGGGGACCCCCCAACGCTCCGTGCATCACACTGTCCCATACAGCTCGTGGGGCCCTGACTGCAGCCCACTGTCCACACGTCCTGGACTCCTCAGTTGTGCTGAAACCAGCACCCGTAAGCCTCCCTGAGTGTGTAGCTAAACGTGATAAGATCTTGGCGTATCTGTTTTACTCAAGAACTTAAGAAAAAAAGCCTCTCTTTTATTAATAGCAAGTACCGCCTACTATAGAAGAGAATGACAAATTCTCATACTTTTACAATACAACGTGAGGTTTCAAACAACTGTGTCTCCTCCGTCGTCATGGGCTGCGCGGGCATCTCAGCCTCCCGCTGGTCCAGGCCATACCGCGCTCTGCTCTAGGCTGGTGTGGTGGAGCAGGCTGCACCACTGGCCAGATGTCGGCCTGGCTGCTGTGCCCAGATGGTATTCACCTAGTAGGGGACAGTAAGGGATGAAGAGTCAGGTGATCCTAGGTGAGCGTGGACCAGCTCGTGGACTTCGTGTATGCGCGAATTGTTTTCCAAGCCGTCACTCACTCACACGGGAGAGTTGCCCGGCCCAAGCCTGGTTCAGAGAAGAACCGCAGAGTCTCTTCTGAGCATCCGGGGCTCCTGGGTCCTCCGTCCCCTCCTCTGGCTGTGCCGTAGTTGTACTGCTCCTCCCGCGCCTGCACGGGCCACCCTCTCCCTGTTTTCTTCCCCTTGCTGCTCTTCTAAAGGTGTGGCATCTCAGGAACAAAGAGATGTTTTTATGTCTTACAAATCATTTTTCACATGTAGAGGCAAAATCTGACACACACTCAAGCCAGGACATACAACAGTTTCCCTACGTGTGTAGAAAACTTTGCAGCTACAAGCGCATGGAGAGGATGCCTGTGTCATAAGTAAATAAGAAGCGTGGTGTTTCTGTTAGTCTGGTAGGAATCAAGTTAAATAGATAATGACTACTTATAATTGAGTTATTCCAACGGAGAGAGCTTAACCTTAATTTGACAAGCAAAGCTTCAGAGCGTCCCCGTTTTATTCTAAGTGCGCCATCAGCTATTAACGACTACTTTGTGGTTCCTTCTCTCTGCCTGAGTCAGCTCACCAGAAGCCTCGAACACACAGATTCCAGCAGGAGCGATTTGTTACACAGTAATTAACTTGTTTATGATAAATGGATGGAAGAAATGTCGTGGCATTTTGTTTTATGTCTAAATGAAAAGCGTTTGCATTCTAAAAATTTCATGCTAATTAGGCTTAAAATAGTTTCCCCCAATAGGGTAGCAAATACTACGAATTGCGAACCTCTTGCAAAGCGGAGCCTCGAGGTATGGCAGCGCGGGTGTTCGC
The DNA here is from genome assembly GCF_000956105.1 of Propithecus coquereli. Classification (NCBI taxonomy): domain Eukaryota; kingdom Metazoa; phylum Chordata; class Mammalia; order Primates; family Indriidae; genus Propithecus; species Propithecus coquereli. Next base: position 304,930 of record NW_012153341.1, on the reverse strand, counting down.
GGGCTGGTTTGCAGCCTTCCTAGAGCCCCTCTGCCTCGGGTTTCCTGTCTGCGCTTTTACTGGCAAGAATTCGTATGTGATTGTGTATACTGCATGCCGTCGTTTTGTTTTTAGGGTAATTCACTTATGGCTGAGATCACTGATGCACGGTCATGTCTAACATAGGATGGTTAAGCCGTTTTCCTTAGGCTGAAATGGAATGTTCTCTAAGCTGTAGTTTAGTCCGGGGCAATTGCTAACCCAGTGTCTTTTTCTCTGCTTTGTTAATAATTAACGGTCAGCTCGCCCGGAAGCTGCAGCCTGGCGCGGTGACCTGCATCGCTCTCCTGCATGCCGGGCAGAGTTCTGGGCAAACCCAGACCAGCTTCGAGGCAAAAACTCACAAGGGTGAGACAGGTATGGGAGGCATAGTGGGAACTGACAGCTCCTGGGTCGTATCTCCCCCGATCTTGGGGAAAAGGGGACGGGTGAGTAGAAGGGTTTGCTGGGGGCGGGGTCTTGGCATCATCTGAGAAAGTGGGTACACTGTGCATTCAGAAAATATGGAAAAGAGGAGCTTTTTTTCCAATGACTTAGTTTAATGAGACTTCCTGAGCACAGCCGGCCCTCTCCCCATCCCCTAAGCAGCTTAGGACGGTCTGGATTACCTGCTAACCGCACCCTGACTCCTTATCAGAGAATTAATCTCATCTGGTCAATCGTCTCCTTCCTTAAACTGTCAGGTTCATGAGGACAAGAATTCTGTCATTCTTGTTTACCATTTATATTGTTTCAGGATATTCTTGGCCAACAGGATTAAACCCAATTAACAGAATTTTAAATAAATGGGGGTTAATTTTTCCCATATAACAATGAATACAGAGATAGATTGTCAAGAGCTAGAGCCACATCTGTGACACTGTCATATGCCTACCTCATCTTCTTTCACCATTCTACCATCCTTAGTTTGTCATTTATTGCCTTATCGTTACAAAGTGGCTACTGTGGTTCCAGGTGTTACATCTGAGTTCAGAGCACAGAGAAGGAGGTCATAGTAGCACCGTTTGCATCTCTTCCCCATATCAGGAAAGCAAACACTTTCTCCGAATCCGTGCAGAAGTTCTTGTTGGCCAGAACTAGGTCACGTGGCTTTCCCAGCTATGGGGAGTGCAGGAACGCAGAGAATTGCATTGTCGTGTTTCACTTAGACCCATTATAGTCCATCACCTGCTAGGGGAGCAAACTGCTCATCTAGCACAGAACTGGGATTCTGTCTTAGGAAGGGAGGAGGAGGAAGGGATGCTGAGTAGAGGAGCATTAGCGTCGGCCACACGCTTCCCGAGCACCCAGCGCTGTACCTGAAGCAGAGTAGACAAAGAATTGTTGAGTGAATAAATGACTCACTTGCATACAGAGGCATCTAGATAGAGGGAGGCCTGGTCGAAGAGAGATCAAATGCAGGTGTCTGGAATCAATATCTAAGTTTGTCAAACCGTAGTGGGCATGGCCGGAGATATGCCACCTTGTCTGTACACGTATGTTGAATGTAGCCTCTTTGCCTGTGCAGTTTGGCGTGGCCACTTCTGTGTAGACAGGGAACTCTTCCAGGCAGGGCGTGGCTAGATGACAGGCTAGACACGAGCACGTCTCACTGCATACCGCCATCCGGCGCCGCGCCTGACCTGTGGTGGCTGCGCAGTCAGTACCAGTCAGATGAAGTAACGAATGAGCCGGAAAATGCTGACATTGGTCATGTCTCTGAGTCTCTTTGGTTAACTCAGCAGCGGCAGCCGCCGCGATGTTCAGATAGATGGCACTAATGATGAACCGCCCACGTACGCCTGCAACCATTAGACACTGCAAGTTGCCCTTCCATTCTGTCTCTCCTCACTAGCAGACCTCGTCTGTGCCGATGCACTTGGCTGACAGACTCTAACACCACGGTGGCAATGTGGCCACTTTCTGGTCACTGGTATCTGATTAGGTTAGTCTGTTATGTTAGGCTCCTGGGAAAGTTTTTTTATTCCTGATAAAAAAGAAACAGACTGAGCTGGCCATGCCTTCTGCCCTTTGCTCTGTGTCTTCCTCCTGCCTGGAACTTGCACATGATGGCTGAGGTGGAGCAGCCGTCTTGTGACTATGAGGATGGTGGAACAGAAACTGGGTCCCAGATGGCACCCTTGAAAAACTGCAGAGCCCTGGACTCATTTTCTTTTGATAGGTGAGAAAAAGAAGGTTCAGACACCACAGCGGGTTTGTTGTCATTGCAGCCAAATGCAGTCGTTGACTTAGGGAAAGCTGTGCACACTAGCAATGCAGCCTCTGGCCTGGATCTAGGTTTTCAGGCTCCCTCTGCCTGCCCTGTGTTCCCTGGGCCTTGGCCTCTTACTCTGGCTTTAACAGCCTCTTCTGTTCCCCTGTGAGTTAATCTCCATCTAGCATGCCAATTGCAGAGAGCACGTCACGGGCACTCAGTAAATATTTGTTGAATAAATGAAGCGAACAGTCACCGCTTCAGATTCTCTGGCGGTCAGGTGTGCGTGAACAGTTAAACACATTAAGCCAGTGCTGTCTGTCTGAACCACTCATCAGAGAAGGTGAAGTTGTTGCTGGATCGCAGAGCGACCCTCTTCCAGGGATCCAGAGGCTGTGTCGGGCTCTGTCTCTGCCCATGGTGTTAACCGGCTCCAGAGAACCTCGGCCCGGCAGAGAAGCAGGGCTGAGTTAAGACCGACTCAGACCCCGCTAGTGGCTCGGGTGAGCTCGAAGCCAGGACTGTCTTGCTCTTGTAGCCAGAGAAGCGCTTCATTCCGAGAACCCAGACCAGACCTCCACTGCCTCCGTCGGTCACTCCAGGGATCATCCAGAGCCCACGGTGGAGGCCGATGCCTCTTTGTCCGTCCTTGGGGGGGGGCATCCTTGCCTTTCAGAGGGCTGTTGTTGTTTGGGGGTTTTCAGCGGCCTTTGCCTGTTGTAATTTTGCCTGGTTCCAGGGTTACAAGGTTCAGAAGGGGGCCTGTGTTTACTGTACCTAGAAAGTGGGTTCTGTTGGGTAGAATGCAGGACCGGCACCGGCGTGAGCCTAAAAAACGCTGCTTGGTGTGTCGTCCGCAGGCCCAAGCTCACCTGGAGAGAGAGTCCCATAGCCACGGTTAAAAACAAAATGGGGCAGGACGCCGCCGCCCTTTGCACGCCGTGGCCACGTGCTCCCGCGGCGGCTGCCTCCGTCGCTCTGCCCTGCAGCTCCCACGGCAGGTGCTGCCCGTGGCCCCTCCACCCCTAGGACCTGGGCTGAGGAAGCGGCAACGTGCGCTCCGAATCACTCGATTCCTAAGTCAATAGGTCGGGGATCTTCCTGACCTCTGCCCTCGGTAACCGCCGTCACTAAACACAGCCTTCCTTGTAGAAGGCAGTGCACGCGCCAGTCCCAGCAGAGAGGGCGTGGGAACTCGTCGGCGCCATGGCTTAAAGATTAATTAAAATTTTGTATTTTAGAAATATGTATTTTAATTGAATCTTAAGGTCAGGGAATGTGAGACTTTGTGTTATTATAATGTTATAGTAGCAGTAAGTTCTGGCCGGTCCTTTGCGCACAATCTCATTCAGGCTTCACAAAGGCCCTTCCAGGGGGGTGACACTGTTCCCGTTTTGTGGATCAGAAACCGATGGAGAGTGAGGCCATGAGATGGGCCTACATGTGTGAGACTTGCTCTGTCTCCCACTCGGTCCAGGCCCAGGCCCCAGGCTTTTAGCTCGTTTGTCTCTCCCACTTACTGTGAAAGATAGTTTTGGAGCACCGTGGTCCCCGCACACGGGAGGGGACCCAGATGTTCGGGCCACAGTCATAGGGTCGGCCATGGCCGAGCGCTCAGAGGGGCCGGTTGTCTCTCAGCTCGGACATTGGCAGTGAACAGGCCCACCGTGTCAAGAGGTGCTTGGTCGCGATTGCTCACGTGTGAGGCTCAGCTGAAGTGGGTCCGAGCTCTGTGGACACCCTGGGTTTGCAAAACTGGCCCTGGGATTAGAAGAGCCCAGATTCCACGATGCCAGCAGGAGTCTCCTGATTCTGGGCGTGTGGCGCGCAGTCCCAGAGCACTGTCCTCACGCGGCCTTCGGTCTCTGCCAGCGCTGGGGGAGGCAGTGCAGGCCAGGCCCGAGGGAAGAGTCCAGCAGTTCTGGAAGCCTCAGACACATTGGATCCGAGCTGGGTTTGCACACAGGACAGTTGTCATAAACAACGGGGTTCTGGGAGCAGCGGTGGGGCTGGCTGCAGATCTGGAGAAGGTCTGGGCCGACTCCCTGATGCCACCTCTTGAGAGGATGGGCCTCGCGCTTATACGTGGGCTGTCTGCCCGGTTGGGGGTCCTGGGTGTTTGGGGACCTCTTATTCTGGGCTGAGAGAGAGCAAGGTGCTCAGTAGAACTTGGAAAGTCCTGAAAGCCGGCGCCCGGCAGGGTCTCTGCGGCTCACAAAGCCCCCCGTACCTGTGCCTCCCGCGAGGCCGTCCTGGGCGCAGTGTCTCTGAGAACGGCAGCTGGATTTTCCTAGAAGCTGCCAAGACCTGTAACTTCTTTGTTTCAGAAATAGTGATTTTCTAATTCTACCCTGAAGGGTTTTTTTTAAAAAATCACAATGAAATTCATAATCAAGTTTAAACGAAGTGTATTTGGTATGTATTTACCTGTAATGTTTACTTCCTGGTATTAATTTCAGCATGTGGAAATTTTGTGAGTTCTCTTAGGTAGCTGGGTTAAATTTAAGGAAAACCTTCCTTCCTTCCTTTCTTTTTCCTTTGAAAGCGCAGTCAAGTAGATGCCAGAACTGATCATGAACCGAGAGAGAGCGCAAGCAAGCATTCGTCTTGTCAAAGAACGTGCCTATTATTCTGACTTTCTGGAGGAGCAATTTTTCCTCCAAGTGGATTTCGCTGTAAAAAAAACACCGTAAGCCGCGTGGAGTTTCTCTCCATCAAGGGTGATAAAGTTCTCCCGAGCGTGTTCTTGTAAAACCTCGTGGACTTGCTCTCGCTCCTCCAATCCCCGGAGGGGGACTGTGATTTCTTGCAAACCTGGCTGGTAAAATCCTTTGCGTTTTTTCGTTAAAAGGGTCAGAATTTTGGTGCCTTTTTGCCCTGGCTCGGGGCTGCCCTCTCCTGGTGGCCTCCGGTACTGGCTGGCTGGTGTGTGTTCCTCTGCTGTCGTGGCCAGAAGCACAGCTTGTGGCTCTTAAACAAAAGAAGACAAAACAAAGCAAAAACGCCCTCCTGAATTGTCTGTGACCAGTGTGTGCTTGCAAAGGCCATTTTCCTTCCAGCCCCCACGTCACGCCGGGGGTGGGAAGGAGGGCAGGGGCCGGTGTTTCGGGGGGACTTAGCAGGTGCTGACGGCTTCTCCCTGGATGCTTCCGAGACCCTGCAGCTCGCGGCAGTGGGCGAGCGTGCCCGGGCCGCCTGCGACGTGCGGGGGCTCAGTCTGTGTGACTTTGTCTCCCATGTCGCCTTTTCTGGGAGAAATTTGCTTGGTTTACGGATCGCGTCTGTTTCTTATTGTAGCACAAACCACCGCAGACGTAGCAGCTTAGACGACACGAGTCTGTTATGCTCTGGGGTCAGATGCCCATCGCCGAGTCCCTGGGCTGCAGGCAAGACGTTGGCGGGGCTGGTTCTGGAGGCTCCAGGTCGCGGCGGGTTGGGGAGGGTCCGTGTCTAGCCTCTGCCGGCTCCTCGAGGCTCCTGCTCCTCAGCCCCGGCCGTCCTCCACCATCGCGACTTTCTCCGTCGTCGCGTCTTCCTTGCTTCTCTCTCCTCCACTTGGCAGCATCCCAGGATTGCGCTGGGCCCACCGGGTACCCCAGGACGATCTCCTGCGGCAAAGTCCTTCACTTAACCACACCTGCAAAGTCCCAGTTGCCACAGAAGGTCACAGGTTTGCACGTTCCGGGGTTAGGATGGGGACCTCCTCCCTCCTCCTGCTGCCCCCTGCGTGTCCCAGGGGCCGGCCGCCTGGGTGTGCGTGGCTGTTCCTTTCTGGCTCCCACATGTGGAGGACTCGCCGTGTGCCCTTCAGTCACACAGACCTCAGTGCTGGTGACTGCACTGTCGGGGACACTGAGGCACAGAGCGGTGGAGTAGCCTGCCCTGAGTCGTGGGTCGAGAAGATCTCTGGGATGGAAAGCTCCGGCACCCAGCCACTGCCCACATGGCCCTCGTCCCATCCCGCCTGCTTCCAGGAGCCCCCCGCCCTGAGAACTGCCTGCTTTTTCCAGCGTCCGTAGTTGGGACTCCGGTGGACAGCTGCCCCCTGGTCCCGAGATGGGCGTTGCCACCCTGAGACTCTGTAGGGCGAGCTGCGCCGGGCAGGCAGCCCGCAGCGGCTTCCAGTCTGCCCGCGTTCAACTTGGCCCCATTTGGATTTGCTGTGCGTCCTTGCAGACAGCATGTGGGGATTTAGAAGGATTAAAGTAAGCCCTCAGCGACAGGTAAATACCCACAGGCCCGAGAGTGCCGCCCAAGCCTCGCTCGTGGGAAGATGATCCTGCTGGAGGCCGGGGACCTCCCGGCCCAGACGAGACCCACCGGGTGCAGCCCCAGGTGTGGAGGCGGGCGTGCTTGCTCCTGCAGGGGGCGCACTGCCGTTCAGAATACTACTGAACTACAGTAATTCCCAGCCCCAGGGTGAGGGTGGGCGGACGCCGTGTGTGTCCCCGGAGCACAAGGCAGAGCAGGGTGCCCATGTCTTTGTGTGTCTGACTGGGAGAAAAGTCAGAGACTGTGCTATGCATTTGGCTGCCCAGTGTAAGTTTAGACACATCTACGTTGATTTGTCTGGAAAGTAAGGAGGGAACCTTGGCATATGAGCTGCCCGGCGTGAGGCCCCACCCAGGCTTGCGCTTCCTCAGGTGTCAGGGAGGAAACGCAGGCTGCAGCCCACGAGAGGTACAGAGAGTCCCATCTTGGAGTCGGGAGAGGGACTCAGTTTCCTCACCTGCAAAGTACCAGATGAGGTGTCCAGTTGTAGTCCAGGAGCTGCCTGCCAGGGAGACACTTGCTAGACTTGGCACGTCCCTGGGTCCTACCTCAGACTTACTGTAGGGAGTGGGACAGTAGCCCCCAAAAAACACATCCACCCAGAACCTCTGGATGTGACATTGTTTGGAGAAAGGGGCTTTGTGGATGTAATTGAGGATGTCGGGATGAAATCTTCCCGGACTGTCTGGGTGGGGCCCTAAACCCAATGACAGCTGTCTTTGCAAGAGACAGAGGAGAAGACAGACACAGAGGAGAAGGCCATATGACGATGGAGGCAGGGGTTGGAGCGATGTGGCCACGAGCCCAGGATGCCAGAGACGCCAGGAGCTGGGAAAGTGAAGGGAGGATCCTGCCCTGGAGCCTTCAGAGAGGCCACGGCCCCCTGACACCTGGATTCTGGGCTCTGCTCCTCCCCAACTGCGGGAGAGCAAGTTTCTGTTATCTGAAGCCACCCAGTTTGTGGTCATTTGTGGCAGCAGCCACGGAGAGCTAATCCACCCACCGCATGGGGAATTCAGGGATGCAGCCTGCATCCTGCAGTCTGCGTGTTTAATCTGGGAGACAGGTTCATGACACCACGGGGGCTTCAGATTTCCAAGGGTCAGCGTCCCTTGGGGGAAACTTACCTGTGAAGGTGTTTGCTGGGTAGTAACCACATGGTCAAGTACAGCCCAGGTGGGCGGGTTCAAACAGCCCGTTTCAATCTCCCCGGAGAGGCAAATGAGGCGCTTTCGTGTAGCAAGAGAGTATTTGATATTATAAAGCGTGACACGGAACAATTTCATTGGATTTAAAACGTGTATGGAACATTTGTTCTCCGCCCATTATCTTCTCTGTCAAATAGAACCTTAACAAGGATTACGGCTCAGATAACATCGCGTGGCTACATTGTAAATATTTTGTTAATGGGAAGGTCCGCGCTGGCGATGAGCAGGGACGGGCGGGGCCGGGGGGCCTCACTCCCTCTGCGGATGACACGTGGGGGCACTCGGAAGGGCCCGGCGCTCTCTGGCAGAGACGCATTTGTAGAACATGCCTCTTCTCTCCCCAAAACCGCTGTACCATGGAAATGCAAAAGGACATTATTTCTGGCTGTGTCTCGTTTCTCGAGTTTCGAGCGGCGCGTTTTTGCTGCCTGGCGCCCAGCTCCACGGAAGGCAGAAGGTTGGCGCGGTGGCTGGGGAAGCAGCTGCCGAGCCCGCCTTTCCAGGGCCCCATCCCGCGGCCCTCGCGGCTGCGTTGCCCTGGGGCAGCTTCGCGCATGTGTCTGGTCTGTGCCTGGCGGGTGCCCTTGGTGCCCGAGAGGAGGCCCACGGTCTCACCCAGGCATGGGCAGCTGTGAGGTCACAACAGCCAGCTCCTGTCTCTCCTTCCCGGTCGGGCTGGGCAACCCACGACCCTGTGCCTGGGGTGGGAAGGGGCGACCGCGCAGCTGGACCCAGGATGTGTCAGGCCTCACCCGCTTCTCCAGCCTGGAGCCCGAGGAGACGCTCTGAGCTCACGGGAGAGGCAGCAGCCCCTCTGGCTGCCCCCAACCTCTCCCTGCCTGGGTCTGGGGCAGCCCGGCCGAGCGGGAGGAGAGCCCGGCAGCTGGCGCAGGGCAGGGGGGCGGGTGGGAGGGTGGGTCGTGGCGGGCGTGTCGTTGTCTTGGCTTTTCCCGGTGTTCTGGTTGGTCTGCAGCAGTCGGAACATGAAGGGGGAAGGTGCCTTCTTTCCTCTCTGTTTTCTTACTCCAGCGTGGTATTTACAGAGGCTCCGGCTGACTCACGGGTGGGGACACCCGGCGGCGTTTGATTAATTCGTCCTGTGAATGTGGTCGGCTGCGTCATGCAGACACCTGTGTGAGCATTGGAGTCCCTTGGGAAGCCCAGCGTGGTCCCAGGGCCCAGCCCCGTTTGGGGGAGTCACAGCACAGTGGCTCTGTCGTCTGAGTCTGTTGGTGGAGTCCTCTCTGTGCCGGGCCCTGTAGTGCCAGCGGGGCAGACTGCACCCACCCTGGGCACTGGACGCGTTACCAACGCCTTGTCCAGAGCAGGGGCGCTGGCGTGGGACGGTCTGGAGTTGCTGCTCCCACAGTGGCCCTGGGGGAGCGAGGCTGAGGCAGGGCAGCTGCCTCCGGAGGCCAGGCCTCCACACCACCCCTGCCCTGTCCATCACCTCAGAACCGGCGCAGGGATGGAGACCCGGAGCCCCCCATTGTCCGGAGTCTTAGCAGCCTCTGGGGTCCCAGCCCCACTCCTCAGCTCTGTGACACTAAGTGTGTCCCGTGGCCAGCGAGATCTTCTGTTCCCCTCCGCAGGATGGAGGTGGCAGGTCTCCCTGCCTAAGGGGTTGAAGCCCCAGCAAGGTGGCATGTAAACGCGTGTGGCCAGGCACCAGGGCCCGAGTCTCTGCGGGCCCCAGTCCTGGAGCTGCGGGGCCGGCGGCACAAGCAGAAAGCGCTCCAGATTCCCAGGCAGGGGCTGGTGCCTGGGCCAGGGCTGGTCCATTTCCACGTGGCTCCGGCTGTGGGTGGACGACCCGGGCTCCCCAGCACTGCCCGCCCCCGAGCCTCTTCCCCCAAAGCTGGAGAGGGCGAGCTGACCTTTGTGCCAGTCTCTTCCTGTTAGGCGGTGGCTCAATTCGATAGATTTTTAGGGTTTGTTTGGGGACTTTTTCCCCTTATTGGCCTTTACTTTCTTACGTGTGGCCAGAGACCTTTTGGCGAAAGGCATGTTTTAAAAATTGAGTAAATAAATGATGGAGCGGTTTATTGAAAGTGCTGTAGGCTCGTGGGGGAGGGGCAGCACATGAATGTGAGTTACCCGCCGTCGGGGTTTATTAACAGGGTGTCGGGTGATTGGATTGTGTCACAGCGTATTTGATGCTTGAGCAGCGATGGGTGGACGGGGCCGGAACGTGAGTTATCCCAGGTAGCTCGGCCGCAGGCTCCGTTTCTTCTAAGGTATCTTCCTCCTTCCCATCTTCCCTCAGACACAAAGAAGGGATTATACAACTTGTTTTATCTAGTTCTTACATTTTAAGATAGAAGCGGATACCAGCGCGGGACTGAAGGCTATAAAATTGTGATCAAAAGTCCGTAAAATTATGGAACTTAGGTTTCCTTGAGAAGAGAGGACTCGCAATGACTTCTTTTCTTAAAGGAGCTGGACAGCTTAAAGACCGAGCCGCGCAGAAGTGTAAGACACACTTGCGGGGGGCGGGGAATGGAGTTACGTGCTTGAAAGGCTAATGGCCGGCAAACGTCAATCCCCGACCATCCTGGCTAATAAAAATAGCTCATAGGACATAAAGCGTCATGCTGCCGGAATTGCAGGGCCCTTCAAGTCCGTTTGGAAATGGAGGGGGGGTCGTGTGAGCTTCAAGTGTTTCCTCTTGGCGGTTGAGTGACGGCCCTTGCTGGGCGGCAGGGGCAGCCCCAGAGAGGCGAGCGTGTCTCGGGGTATTTTTGGTTCAGGCATTTAGCACGTGCTCTGGATTTGTGGTCCTGGGAACTGCAGGCACATCTTTATTGCAGGTGATCCGGCCACCTTGATACATGTGCACTTGTGAGTCTACGACACGGCCCTGCTGGGGGGATGTAAATACTGTAGGCACAATATTCTCTGAAAATCCCAGATTTTGGAACAGGATGGCAGTGACAGACTCTTGTTGCAGCCCCATGAAATGAGAATGGGGCTATCTTCACTTTTTAGGTCGGAATTTCAGCACACAGAGATTCTGGAACTTTCTGGGGCTTTAAGGGGTGCACCAGGAGCTGGGAGATTGAGGACTTCCTGATCTCGACATCTGCACCCCACTGCCCCGTCTTGCTTGCTTCACTTGGGGTGCGGGTGGGGCAGAGCGGGGGCCCTTGCGGTCAGGCAGACGTGCGGAGCCTGGCCTCAAAAGTAATTGCCGCCGCGTGTTAATTTCCCAGTGCCCTTTGGGTCTGGCGCCTTCCACCGCATTAAATCGCATGCATTGACAGGGGCGCTCCTTCCTCCTGAGTGATGGACCATGGCCCTCCGCAGCCAGCGTCGCTGAATCAGCGCGACAGTGGGCCAGGGGCTGTCTCTGCGAGTTCCTTGTGAGCAGGATTAAATTACCCTGTGGGCTGGCATGGGGCCCCGGGGCCACGGGCCGGACTCTGCCCTCTTATAGCGGGGGCCCTGGCCTGGGGATGCACCCGTCTGCGCTCACATCCTCAGAATCTCCCCTCTCACCCCGTGCTGCCTCGGTGGCTCTCCCTGTCGTCCTAATCCAGTGTGCGAGGCCACCTGACCTTAAAATAAGAATTTGCTGTTTCAGCCCATCAACTGGGGGTTGTACCTTCCCTGGGAACACGAGGAAAGGTGCCAAGGTTCCACTAACGAGACAGCGCTGTCACGATGGGAGAGAATCTTGGTTTTGCCTTTGCACACTGGAAAGATAAAAACAGAGTGTGGCTGAGTTCTCCCCTCGACGGGCCCCGGATGGGTCTTCTGGGGGCAGGTCGGACTCTGGGGCTGACCCGCGTGGGCTTGCGCGTGCCACGTTTCAGCGAGGCAGCTGGCGGGTGCGGCCAGGCCGGCCGGGCGGGGTGGGCAGGGAGCAACGCCGGGGAGAATGGCGGTGAGAGGGCCCTGGGGAGCAAGACGCAGCTCTTGTGCTCGGATGCTTCCTCCTTTCACTTAAAACTGGGTCTGTAATGGCTTTTCCTCCCTCTACAAAAGAAGCCCCAAGAAGAGGCCTTTTCATGCCAGGCCTTGTCCTCTTGGCAGCCCCGAGGCCCAGCCTGCTGGCGCTCAGGACTGTCGGAGACAGGCCCCATTGTTGGGTTCTCAAAGGAGGATTCTGGAAGGATATCATTCTCCAGCGCAAATAAAAAGTCCTCCGGTGGCTTTCTAAGGTTGTGGCCTCGAAGAGGCACTAATTAATCACTTCCCCCAGCCCAGGGGAGCGGACGGCCTGCTCCTGAGATAAGGCGGCTGTGCGGCCCTCAGTCTATCTGCTCCTTTCTGCCAGGCGGAAAATCACATTGTCTCCTCACTTTGAAAGGTGCTTATTTTATCAGGAAGACATCCCCTCCAAGCACTTATCTGGGAATTGTCTTATTGCATTTTTCCCTTATCAGTTTTGAAATAATAATCTTTCCTTCTTGCTTAAATGCCATGTGGGTCAGAACTTTTGTTATTGGAAAATGGCATTGTCCATGAGCGCATTGTTTACTGCAGATGTTCCTGGTCGCCCTGGAGACGGTGATGCCCAGGGGACACTGTGTGCGGCCGGGACACTGGTCTGTGCTTTTCTGAAGGAATCCTGGATTCTGAGCTGCGCTGGGGTAGAGACAGATGCTCATCTATTTATTTCCTAACATGCTGCACCGTTAATCTCAACTTGCCCTCTCCCTGCGGAACTGCTGTTGGAGAGACTGTAGCCTCTCTCCAGGAAGTTATTTGATTTTTATGTAAGAAAAAGGATTAATGTGGCTGGATTTTGATAAGGCTGGCCGCCTCGCACGGCAGCGACACTCTCGTCCCGCTCGTATCACTGACAGTTGGTTCGTTACGCAGGAGCACTGCAGAGCGGCGATACCGGACGTGCAGAGATAATAGTAGTTTTGCTATTTAAAAAATAAGTCTGCTGCTTTGCAATGTTAAAATGATAACCTGTTTAGGGAAACTCGCAGGGCCCGACTTCTGGCACAGAGAAACCTCTTCTAGCAGCTTGACTTGGATTTTATTAATCTACTTTTATTTTCCTGAGTATAAATTAAAGTCTTGTTGCTGTTTGAACTCTTAAGCTGGAACTTAAGCCCAAAAGTGCATGTCTGCACTTTCGAACTAAAGGCATTTCCAGCATCACGCCTCTGCTCTTCCACGATCTCAGGCTCTGAGATTAGATGCACTCAGGTAGACACCGTGTGAGTAGCTTGCTCTGTGGTGGGTGTTTTTGATCAAGGTGCTAATCTTGGTGTTTACCTGGGGTTCAGGGAAGAGAGGATTAGGAGGCCACACTTGAGCAGTGGATAAAGGCCACGCCATGTCCTGCTGTCTTCCCGTCCCCACCAGGAAAATGACCGGGCTGTGCCTGGGATCCACACGCCCTTCTGGGGCTGGTGTTCTGTGACTCTCTTGCTTTGCTGTTGCCCTGTGGCCAAGTCCGCTGTTTTGAAGGGGTGGACATCCATGGAGGGCCAGGGCGGTGGAATCCCCCACCTTTCTCCCTGGGCCACTGGGCCTGTCATTCTACCCCGGTGGCTCTAAGAAGGCCGCAGAGTCAAGGGCTGTTGAGCGGAGGGAGGTGTGGGGGCCAGCAAGACCCCGCGCTTTTCATCAGTCCATCCCATTGTTCATTTTGCTGCTGTCACTGGTGTTTTACTTCATAGACACCTGTGGGTTCCTAGATATCAGAGCAGGTATAGCCATCTTTGGCCCATTAAGCGGGGATCCTGGAGACTCTTGGGTCCCCCAAAACCTTTGAAGGCTCCTGCTGTCCACAGGGTCAAGTCCAGGTGGACCACGCCGGGCCCTCCATGCCGAGGTCGCCAGGCCTCCCTCCCTTTTTCCCTATGCCACGCCCACTCCCTTCTGGGCACCAGCCCTGAACCACTGCCAAGGCAGCTAGAACTTGCCCTTCTCTGCTCTGTTCCTGCGTTTCGGCTGCACCCTCTGCCTGACTTGTCCTTTCACCTGGGAGAATCTTCCAGGGCCTTCTAATTCAAATGTCACTTCTCTGTTGAGAAGTCCTTTCCCTTCCCTTCCACCTTAGCTAAATCAAATTAATTCCTTCCACCTCTGTTGTCTCATAGTTTTATTAAAATGTGTAATGGTATAATGCGTATTATGCCTTCTGCTGCATCTGCCGAGTTGTGGCCTTATTGTGACTGTGTGTGTGTGTGTGACTCTGTGTGTGTGTGTGTGTGTGTGTGTGTGTGTGTGAGATGAAGAGAGATAGACGCCCCTGTGCACCCACATGAAACCTCCTCCCAGGAAGGAATCTTCGAGGAAGGGAGATGAGCTTTCTCCCACCTCCTGGAGGGGAGAGGCTGGAACCGACAAGCCGGAAAATATGAGAGCAGTATAATTGGGGAAGGGCAGGCATAAAATGGAAAAGCCCAGGTATTTTTTATTTTGCACCTGTGTATTAGGGCTCACTCAGTTTATTTATTAAGCTGTTATCAAAGTAAAGTAAGACAAGTGGGTCTTAGTCTAATGAAATTGCCCCTCTGTGGGCTGTGTTAGCTTCAGGTATCCAGAGCATAATTGGATAACAATGACAATTACTGCGTCGGGAGTTTTAGTGCCGGACAGCCTCCCCTCTGGCACCTCTTGCACAGCACAGCTCACGATGTCGGGTGCAGCAGGCAGAGGGCCGGCGGTTCCAGTGGGTTCCTGCCTGGACCTGCAGTGTGGGTGCTGGTCAGGCCCGACGGGCCCTCGAATTCCAGCCCCGGCGTTGCTCTCGGTGGCAGGGCCTTGCTTACGAGCTGGGCGGGAAGCGCGTCTATTGCTGTTTGGTGACTTTCGCTCGGTGGCTGGTCCAGGCATCTGTGAGCCAGGCAGTTGCTTGTCCAGGGCCGGGGGGCCACGGAGACCCGCCTGTGACTGCTGCTTCATTGCTTAAAGTGTTGGACTCACTGCCCCTCCCTGCCACTGCCTTGCGGGGTAGTCCTGTCTGCCTGTGTCACTTCGAGGCTGAGAATCTCTGTGACATTATACTGCGCTGCAGGAACCGAGATCTACAAGCGCCCTGTGCTTAAGTGCGCAGGGATCAAACCACTTGGCCGATACCGTGCATCCATTTCTCCTCTCGGTGCTCGACTGAGCCTGGGCCTCCCCAATGACCTGGTGAGGCCCTGGTGTGGTGGCCGCGGCATGGGAGTCCCCATCCTAGGCACCGAAAGGATGTGCTGGAAGGTTGAACACGTGGATCGTGGATCACTTTTATGGTTCAGGGTGACCTCAGGCCGCGGCCTACTGGGCTGGGCAGTGGGCACCCCTTTTCCTCTGAGCACCAAAGGCTCAGCCCTGGGGAGCAGCTCAGCTTCCCCTCGGTTTTCGTGAAGGATTTGCAGTAATTGTTCTGAGAGGGTTCAAGATGCCAGAGAAGTAGAGGCCGTTTGGAAGTGAGCTGGGGAGAGAATGGGAGTGGTCTGCAAAGCATGTTTTCTCTCCTCTAGAACGAGAATGAGGAGTTGACACTTTTTCGGGTCCCCTCACAAGCCCGTGGGGTGCAACGGCTTAGTGGAAGGACAGCGCCCCCAGCAGTAAGGCCGGCACGGCCGACCGTGTCAGTTACCTGGAAGGTGTTGATTGGATGCACTTCTCCTCCGAGGTGGGGGCTGGCCTCAGATCGCAGGGGCGAGGACCCTCATTTGGGGAGACTCAGGATTAGCTTCCGAAGTCTTTGCCACGGCAGGTTCAGCGGCGCAGCGGAGGGTGGATGTGCGTCTGCTGAGGGGCGGTGGGACCAGCCGGCCAAGGCTGGTGGGGGGCTTAGTGCTCCCACCCCTCATGCCAGGAGCCTCCCACATGCCTTTATTTCTAGGGATGAGAAGCCAAGTGGCCGTGACTGACTCTCCTGAGAGCTGTTCCATCCGGTTTCCACTAAGGCCTTTAAATCATGAATTTTATTAAATGAGCCTCCAGGAATATTCCATGTGGAGGGCAGGGACTGGGCTCAGAGGGATGCAGAGAGGCGTCCGTCACGTTCTCCTGCCTGGCACGTGCCCCTCGCTGCCACCCACCTGGCTGGAATTCCTTGGCCCTTCCCTTTCCTGGGCGAGCTCCTGCCCAGCGCATCTCAGGCAGTGAGGAAACCTCCGCCCCTTCCCAGGGGGCTGGCAGTGCTGACTCTCTGCGCTCTGTTCTTAGGGAACTACCCCGGGCGGTGTCTGTCTGTCTTTCTCTACCATGTGGCTCAGCTCCTGGGGTCGGGGTGGGGTCTTCCACCTCCCCCGAAGCATCTGCGGAGCCTGTCACTGTGGGTGCTGGCTCCCTAAGTGGGAGAAGTTCCCTTACCCCAAGTCTAGAGCAGGTTGCCCTTGGGACCTCCAGGACCTGGGCGGTGAGGGACAAATGGAATGGGCCTAGACTATGAAGGGCCACTAAGCTGAGACTGGGGAGGCCTGGCCCCTCCAGGGTGCCCCCAGCCCCATGGCCCCTGCACCCTGGAAATGCAGCCTCAGCCTCTGCTCCGGTTTCCACGAAACATGGGCTGTGACCTTGATGTGAGATCCCCCATCTCGCAACATTCTGTGAGTGAGACAGTCCTAGTCACAGGGGCTCCCGTGGGAGCTCTTCCTGAGGACAACTAGCTGGAGGAAAGGGGATAGCTCCCCTGGGGCCTGCCGCTTGCAAGGGGACGGCCTCCTCAGGCAGGAGAGGACAGGCCTGGCGGTGGTGGTCGGTAGACTTCATCCCGTGGCTGTCGGCGGCCAGGGTGGCCAGGGTGGGCGGGGTGGGCCGGGGAGGGTGGAGAAAGTGGACTTGAACTGCGTCTGGGTCAGACACAGAAGCCACCCAAAGCGCCCAGCTTCCTTTCGGACGCGCCCCAAGGCTGGAGGACTCCAGGGTGGTTCCAGGTGCACAGGGCCCTTTGTGGGACAGTGAGTCCCGCAGCGGAAAAGTGACACCGTGTTAGGGTCTCTTCAGTGTGAGGGCCGGGCAGGCAATTCTCTTTTTCACAGGGAAGGCGAGCCCCAGGGATTTAGCAAGGATTTAATGGCATTATTTTGCCTTTGCTGTGTTTATTCGTAAGCACAACGTTATGGCAGTGGTAGAAACTTCTCTTTGAATCCATGTGCTTACGTAAGACAACAGGACCGTGAAAATCCGCTAGAGGTCCTGCGATCTAGCAGCAGGGACGTGGGGTGACGGCAGTTCCGGCGGCCCTGGGCGAATGCAGCCCCGTGGCGTCACGCGTGAAGTATCGGCGTGCTGGCCTCCCTGGCATGGGGTTTGGGGACCGGCATGTCCTCACAGCTGTCCCGTCTCCCCCAGCAGGGAGAGCAGCATCTTCCAGCCTCACCGTTTCCATCGCACCTCCTGGCTGCTTGGTCTCGTCCTTGCGGTCTCTGCTCCCACTTGCCGTTGTCCATGGTGATGAAACGTCTCCCATTTAAGTTGCAAGTCACTAAAGAAAACCAGAAGGGGCGTGATGGTAGAGATGTCTGCAGCAGGCGCCTGGAGCCCGGCTGGACCGGCGGGGTCAGAGTTGGCGCAGGACAGCCCAGCAGAGGGGACCACACTCGCCTCCTGGGACACGTGGCTCTGGAGGTATCAGCACACTCAGACCGAGTGCTGTAGGCTGACTCTTGTGTGCCCCCCAGACCCCCAAGGGGATGGTATTAGGAGGAGAGACTTTTGGGAGGCGATGAGGTCATGAGGGTGGAGCCCTCATAAAAGGGACCCCAGGGGACCCCTCGCCCCCTCCACCATGTGAAGACACAGCAAGAAGGTGCCGTCTATGAACCAGGAATTGGGCCTCCATTGGACACTGAGCCTGCTGGCACCTTGATCTTGGACTTCCAGCCTCCAGGACTGTGAGAAATACTTTCCTGCTGTTTGTAAGTCTCCTGGTCTCAGGTATTTGTTAAATCAGCCCAGAAGGACTAGGACAGGAGTGTTCTTAGTAGCCAGGGGTCTCCTCCCAGCCCAGCCTCCAGGCAGCAGAGCACGGCCCAGCGGAGAAGCCAGGAGGGTTCTGTGTGCACCTGTCACCACCGCCAGGACAGCAGGACAAGTCATCAGTGTCCACGGTGGGGGCACGGAGCTGCAGGGCTGTGTTGCCTTCTCGTGCCCAGAGGGGACAGGCCCATCCCTGGGCTCTCATCACAAGGGGACGGACGCAGTCGCGTCTTGTCGCTGCCTGACATGACCGCCGACGTGTTACACACAAAAGAAAACTCTGGATTTGCACATCAGCAAGTCCTGCCCACCGTTCCAGATGCGTTTGGACGTTTCTGTGAAAATTCCAGCTGAATGGAGCGAGACGCGGGAAGTAAGGAAAGACGGTTGGAGTGGGGGCAGGCAGGAGCAGAACGGGCGAAATGCAGGAAGAGTTGACTTTCAATACAATACTGTGGTTTCTTCTGAAAATAAAATTTACTGTTTGTTCTATCCCCTTGTTTTAATAGAACATTTTGTATTTTTAAAATGCCAAGAAAATTATTGTTGAAGACTTGAAAAACAGAAAAATAGAAAGAAAATAAAGTGTGACTTCATTGCCTACCCCTGCACAAAACACCATCAGTCTTTGGCGTGGCATTTGCATGTGTCTGCACACGTGTGTGCGCAAGCAACTACATAAGTGTTTGTTACGTGTGTACGCACATGTGATATCTTTATGTTGCACATGTGTGTCGTGTGTACGCGTGTGAGTATAGTTCGTGTGTGTAAGCATGTCAGCATGTTGTGTATGCACGTGTGTGCATGTGTGAAGGTGTGCGTGAGTGTGGTGTGGGTGTGCTGTGCATGCGTGTGTGCGTGTGTGTATGGTGTGTGCGCGTGTGTATGGCGTGCGTGCGTGGGGGTGGGCACGAAGGCCGTTTCCAGTTCTTTGCTGCCAGGAATGCTGCCGCGATGGAAACCCGTGTAAACGTGTCTCACGGCACCTCCCATTCTCTCTCCGTGACGTGTCATGAGAAGCGGGAGTCACTTTCTGGCTCAGAGGCCGTGTGCGTTACGTGGCCCTGGCTCCGCGCGTCTGAAGGGGCTTCAGAAAGGTGGTGCCGGTTTATGTTCCCAGCAAGAGCGCCGGTGATGCCGCGTCCCTCTGCCTCCCTGGCCCGGGGTTCTGTCACACCGACATCCCTCTCGACGTGCCTTCCAGCTGGACGGCTGTGAGCAGCCTCGTTTAATCCTCCATTCGTTTAATTAGTGGAGAGGGTGAGCATTTTAAAAAAATCTGTTTTGCTCTCCCCGGGTGCTTTTGTGGATCGCGTGTGCACGTTTGCCAATTTGCTACCAGGGGTGACTGGAGCGGCCTCGTACAAACGTGGAGATTCACTGCGGGGGAGTCTGACATCTGTCCCCACCTGCGAGCACAGCTTCAGTGTCTGCGTGGCCAAGTCATCCCCCCGTGCCTCAGCAATGTTTTGCAGGTTTTTTTCATGGAGTTCTGGTGCGTTCTTAGAGTTTGTCCCTACATGCTTGAATGTGCTCGACGTGTGCTCAACATGTGAGCAGGGTGGAGGTGCCGGTGGTGTGTACAGTTAATGAGTCTATTTAATCCAGGGATTATTTGTTTACATGAATAGGTAGGCAGGGTGTGGCGGCTCACGCCTGTCATTCCAGCACCCTGGCAGGCTGAGACAGGAGGATTGCTTGAGCTCAGGAGTTTGAGACCAGCTTGAGCAAGGGTGAGACCCCATCCCCACTAAAAATAGAAAAATCAGCCAGGCGTGGCGGTACGCACCTGTAGTCCCAGCTACAGGAGAGGCTGAGGCAGGAGGATCGCTTGAGCCCAGGAGTTCAAGGTTGCTGTGGGCTAGGCTGATGCCATGGCACTCTAGCCTGGGCAACAGACCCTGTCTCAAAAAAAAAAAAAACAGAACCCATCTAAACTGGATGAAGCCTCCAACACAGATTTTTTTTTAAAGAAATGGGGCTTTCTGGGACTGGACCCAGGATGAAGATGGCACCCCCAGAGCAGGGGCTGGCAGGAGTTGTCATAAGGGCTAGATGGTAGTTACACTGGGTGTGATCGGCCAGGCAGTGGGACTCACCCTACTCCGCATCGTAGCTCCCAAGCAGCCGTAGAGAGCGTGCAGGGCCGTGTGCCAGTGAAACGTTATGTACAGCCGCAGGCTGCAGGCAGGGTTTGCCCGCGGTGGTCAGTCCCTCCCCGCTCTGTAAGGACATAGCCCCTCTGTCTGCTGCTCTGCCTTAGCCGCCCTTTCTCTCTCTCCTCGGCCTGGCTCTTCCTATTTTCCTGTGTGTTTGGAGGAGAACAGCCCTCGGCTGACAGCCACTGCTGTAAACGCATTGTTCTGTAGCCCTCCCAGCAGCCTTGTGAGTGTGGTGGTATTAGCCCATTTGACAGATGAGGACTCTGAGACCGGAAAGCTTAGCTGACGCAGCCAAGGTCACGTAGCTCTTCAGCAGCAGGGCGGGCGCCAAGCCCACGGCTGCCGGGCAGTTGCACTGAACGTGTGGGCACAGCGTGGACCGAGGCCAGGAAGAGGGGTCCCAGGCCACGGTGCCTGCCAGCTGCAGCCCCTAAGCATGCAGCAGCCTCAGAAGGGGAAGGAGAGGACACAAGGACACAGAAAACAGCAGGAAAGCCTGGCCCGTGTGCCCCTCCAAGCCTGCCACGGAGCATTTCTGCTGGGCAGATGATAGCCATGACGCCGTAATGGCGACTGTAGTAATGGAAGATAAAGGAAGTGAACATTACTAGCATTGATGGATCGTCTGTTCAGTTTTCAATTTAATGATCTGCAACTGCAAATCTATAGCTAAAAATGAACCGATAGCTCACTTCCTTTTCGCTCTGTTCATCCCAGATAAGGAAATGAAGGGATTACTCCACAGACGTGGAATCCAAATGTCAATGTTCTGCCTCATTAGAGGACCTGGCGCAGGCTCCCCTGGAAAGCCCACGCGGCTCTGGTGACGTCACCCAGCTCACCTGCTTAGGAGGTGGTGGACACAGTGGGAGGGCACAGAAACCCCTGGGCCCTGGCAGGGAGGGAGGCGGCTTAGGGGACACCCAGACCTAGAAGCCTGGTCGTCCCTGCGGAGACCCCACGCAGCTCGGCTCTTGTCCTCCCTCCCTGTGAACACGCACTGGGCTTCCAGGCGTCACCTGGACAAATCTTGCACCTCGGACAGGCCAGCCCATCCCAAGGGAAGCGAGAGATCGGGAGATTAAGTGTTCACGTGGCTGGCATGTTGACCGCAACGAGAGCTGGGCACTTCCTTTCCGTGCCTGTGCATCGAACGCTGAGAAGCGATGTGGTTCAGACCCTCACATTTGTCCCTTCTTCCTGGCTCCGTTCGATGATAGGAAGCGCTCAGTGTATCACTTCCTGTTCACAGCCAGGCCTAACTCCCGAGACGTGGGTGTATGCAGAGATCGGGGTGGGGGGCGAAGACACAGGGTTGGCCTCCAGGTGCCACGGCGCACGAGGACCACTTTGCTCTGTCCAGTTGCTCCACACGTGTGGCTCCGTGGAACCCTCCAGGCCCAGCGACTGCAACTTCTGCTGTATGAAGCAGGCGTGTTCTTTTCATGCTTCTTGGGGTGTGTGGTGCGGAGTGTGTGCAGGTTACAGTTCAGAAGCCAAGAGCAGTAGCTCGCGCTTTACTCAGGAGAGAAATCGTGAGCAAACATTTCTGCTTTGCAACTTTGTGAAAACAAACATACGACAGTGTAGAAGCTTCTTGACAGCCCTGCATGTCGGTCTGGTTCATGAGACACCAGAGACCGAAAACAGCACGACGAGAAAGGCCGTGTCTGCTGTCCCAGCTTGCAGGGGTCCCGAACAGCTGACGGGTTCATTTTGCCTGTTTGTGGGCAGATCTCAAAGTCGCATCTGTTACTTCTTTTCAAACACTCAGACATCCTCTGGTTGTTTTTTTTGGGGGGTTTTGTTTTTTGTGGTTGTTTGTTTTTTGGACTCTGTGTGACTGACATTTGCCCAGGGTTTAGTGTCAGGGAGACCAGTTGGAAGGGTGGGAATTTAACTCTAGAAAAGCTGCTCGACAGCATCCTGAGTCTACCTGACATCCGCCTTCTCCAAGGTGCTGCTCCAGATGTTTGATCTGTGGGCCAGCGTCTCAGGCGCACACGAGCCCCCAGGTGTGCCGAAGCGTGGGTGTGCATGGACGCCAGGCCCTCCCTGCCCTGCTCCTTGGCCACGAAGCCGCGCTCCTCTGTGAGCCTCGTCTGTTCATCTGCAAATTGGGGATGAGATTGTGGTGGCCGCGTAGCGTCCTGAGTGGGAGGACAGCTCGTGTGTTGGTGACTTTGCAGGATGCCTGGCGGGCGATCAGCCCTCAGTCCACGCCAGCTCTTCTTTAAGATAAATACAATTAAGGGTGCTCTTGGGACATCACGAGTCATTGAGCCCTGTCCGTTTTCTGCAGGGGAGCGGCATTCACAGGGGGTGCTCAGCTGACCCCGGTGCCCTCCCTGGGCACACAGCTGGGAGGTAGGTGGCTTGTCACAGATCTGATCCCAGGCAGCTGAAGAGCCTGTCCTCCCTGCCTGGCCTGGGGCCTCCCTGTGCCCCCTGCGGCTTGCTGGGATGGTGCGTCCGGTGCGTGGAGTGACTCTGGATCCCTGTGTCTGCACCCTTGCCTGGCCACCCGCTCCTCTGGTGGGTGGGGCTCTTGGGTGGGTCCTCCAGGGAAGACCAAGCCCACGTGGTCCCCGGGGTCCGTGGGGTTGCTGGGGAAGCTGGGAGGCCAATGCCAGGGGTTTGGAGGGATGGTGGCACGAGCTACAAGTTGCATCTGTTAGGAAATGATGAATTTTTGTGCCTCTGAGTGTGGTGAAAACCCATTTGGGACCTTGTTTTTTCAATGAAATGTGAGTTTCACGGAAAGAAGAAAATGATAGCCAAAGGATTTGGAAGGACAATTGTCCTAAATGTAATTTAAAAAATTATATTTATCCATATCCGTTTGGTGAGAGGAGGCTCTGACATACTCTTTTTCTCATGGTATTTATTGTTTTTACCCAGTAGAATGTATTCCGCAGTAGAGGTCTCTGGGCACCGGATCTAGTTACATTTTCCCAGGGAAAAAAAAATCCCTTTTCCTAGGATGGGCCATATTTTCTGACTGATCCATAAGAACAGGGATTTCTCAGTATTCTGGACAGGTGGCAGGGGAAGGGGAGGGATCCTGGGTGGAGAGTGGACAGGTGGTAGGTGGAGGGGAGGGATCCTGGGTGGAGAAGGGACAGGTGGCAGGTGGAGGGGAGGGATCCTGGGTGGAGAGTGGACAGGTGGCAGGTGGAGGGGAGGGATCCCGGGTGGAGAGTGGACAGGTGGCAGGTGGAGGGGAGGGATCCCGGGTGGAGAGTGGACAGGTGGCAGGTGGAGGGGAGGGATCCCGGGTGGAGAGTGGACAGGTGGCAGGTGGAGGGGAGGGATCCCGGGTGGAGAGTGGACAGGTGGCAGGGGGAGGGGAGGGATCCTGGGTGGAGAGTGGACAGGTGGCAGGTGGAGGGGAGGGATCCTGGGTGGAGAGTGGACAGGTGGCAGGTGGAGGGGAAGGATCCTGGGTGGAGAGTGGACAGGTGGCAGGTGGAGGGGAGGGATCCCGGGTGGAGAGTGGACAGGTGGCAGGGGGAGGGGACGGATCCTGGGTGGAGAGTGGACAGGTGGCAGGTGGAGGGGAGGGATCCTGGGTGGAGAGTGGACAGGTGGCAGGTGGAGGGGGAGGGATCCTGGGTGGAGAGTGGACAGGTGGCAGGTGGAGGGGACGGATCCTGAGTGGAGAGTGGACAGGTGGCAGGTGGAGGGGAGGGATCCCGGGTGGAGAGTGGACAGGTGGCAGGTGGAGGGGAGGGATCCTGGGTGGAGAGTGGACAGGTGGCAGGTGGAGGGGAGGGATCCTGAGTGGAGAGTGGACAGGTGGCAGGTGGAGGGGAGGGATCCTGGGTGGAGAGTGGACAGGTGGCAGGTGGAGGGGAGGGGATTGGTTGGGTTTCTTAGTACTGGTCATTACTGAGCAGACGTGCTGCCCTGGGTGGCAGTGCTGGCGCTGAACTGTGAGTGTGCGTAGGTTGCAAGGACTTCATTGAAGTACATGGGCTCCCCCGATGCGGATCCTAGACTGTGAGCCGTCCCCTCCGAGATCCGGAGAACTGAGGGTCCACAACTCAGCAAACCGCCGGACTCACTGCCTTCCCCACTTCCCTCTTTCCTGGGTTTTATTTCTGGAAGGTTCTCATGTCCTGTTTGTTCCCGGGGAATGTTGCAGGACCACACACCCCGTCTGCAGCTGCTGCAGGTCCTCTGCGGGCCTGGGCCCTGGTGTTTACCTGCGGGTACCGCTTTTCCTTCACAGCCACTCTAAGACTTCTGGAGACTGCAGTACCCTCTAATTCTACTATAACCATCACCCTTTTCTCTTGCCAAAAAAAATTTTTTTAAAATAAAAGAACACGTACTCCAAGGAAAATGTTTTCCAAGTCAAACTGCAAAGGGCTCTGAAAGTAACAGCTGGTGAGAGGCCTCGTTTTTCATGGTAACAACAAAGGCAAGTGCACTTGGGTGTCTGTGTGTGTGATAAACAAAATGGTTTGCCCAAATTCAGGAACTAAAAACGCTCTGAAAGAACAGAGTCAGTGTCTGAAAATAGCAAAGTTGTAGCCCTGGCGCCAGGATTTCGAGTAAGAATATCACCGAGTGTAACGGGATGAATCGTGTCTCCCAAGGGGGTATGCGGAAGTCCTAGCTCCAGCACCTGTAATGTGACCGTATTTGGAAGAACAGGCCCTTTGAAGCTAAGAGGAGGTCATCCCGGATCAGGGTGGGCCCTAAGCCCAGCGACTGTGTTCTTACAAGAAAAGAAGAAGACGCCTAATGTGGGAGTAGACAGGCCTCGGGGAGGACACCATTTAGTGCTGGAGACAGGGATGGGGCCGACACAGCCTCAGACCACCAAGGGCTCTGCCCTCCCTACCAGGAGCTGGACAAGGCAGGGGTGTCCTCCGCTGCAGGTCTCGGAGGAAGCAGGGCCCTGCCAAGCCCCACCTTCCTCTGGGACTTCGGCCCCCTGAACCCCGAGAGAATCCGTTTCTGTTGTTCTAAGCCACCGTTGGTGGCACTTTGTTGCCCCAGGAAACTAACACACTCAGGAAAATGACAGTTTCGAAAAGCCCAGAAGATGAATGAGCTGGACGGAAAGAGTCCATTCAGATGTTTCTTGGTAACTTACCTCTTAGTGACTCCCAGAAGTGACTTTTATAAAAAGGCACTTCCTCCCACCCTGGGTGGACGTTTTCCGTTGCTGGTGTGCCGTGTTGGTGGAGAAGAGGATTCATTCCAGAAATGCCAGGATTGGTATTAGGACTCTGGGAGCTGCTGTGACGATTGCTCCTGAAACACGTCCCCACACGCTCAGCTTTCTCTCCTGCCCTGCCTTGCGGGAGGGTCGTAAAACCGTCATCTAGATGCAGGTGATGATGACGACTAATGCCGGAAAAAGCTACCTGTGGAAGGGTTGGGACCCCAAACTATAAGCCCTAACTGAAGCCGCAAAAGCTGGCCAGCATCTCCCCGGTGGGGCGTGTGCCTGTTCAGGCGTCCGGGGCTGGAAGTTTGGCTGGTGTGACCAATTGAAATGAAGTTTTGTAATAGAAGAGTGACCAGGTTTGGGACCGGGTCTTACAAAGGAACGTTACTGAAATGATTTTTTAGGGAAGCATGTGTGTGTTTATTCTTTCAACCCACCTGTGTAGACTGCGCTAGCTGCCGACTGAGGAGGTACGGAAGCAGAGACGGTCCATGCTGCTTGGAGCTCGCGGTGGAACGGGAGGGCAGCGTCCGCCGTGAAAGGGGCTGGTGAGCCCCGCCCCCCGGCCCCGAGCAGAGGCCGGTGCACCAAAGCTGGGCAGGGGCCAGGTGCTGGGGGTGCCTGGGTCAGAGGTGGCTGGGGCACCTGAGTGAGGAGGAGGAGAGGTCAGCGCGAGGAGGGGAGGTCACTCCCCAAGAGGGGAGTGTCCTGGGTGGGGAGAGCAGGTGCAAAGGCCCCGCCCCTCAAGGGCCCCTGAGAACCCGGAGTCTCAGCTGCAGGGGCTGCGGCTGGCTCTGGCCCTGAGGCTCTCTGGGTGCCGAGGGCGGTGCCACCTGGTGCTCCCACTGTGCAGGGCTGCCCTGGCCTCGGCCTCAGACGCAGACGCCAGCCCTGCCCCTGCCCTCCTCTGGGCTCTGGTCTCGTGCTGCTGTCTTCCTCCCATCTGCCCCTTTGGACCTGTCCCCTGTGTCAAGGGGTCCTCATGCCCTGTCTGCCTGCGCAGGATCCCTGGCCCCACTCCCGGCCTCCGGGATGCCCTCTGGGTGGGATGTCCACACGCACGGCTCCTCTGTGGGGGCCCAGGCAGGTGCTCTTCCACTCCCGGGACACCCTTGTGTTTAGGTGGCAAAGTGCTGGCTTCACATAAGGTCCCCCAGGAGGTGGGCACCCAGGAAGCAAACCCACCCCCTGCACCCTTCATGTTTGAGCATTTCAGGCCGCGGCAAAGCCCAGCAGTTGGCACCTCCCAGCGCAGCTGGCAGCACGGCCCTCACACCTGCGCACGTGAGCTGCGGAAGCCACAGACTTACCCCCGACGTTTAATCCCATCACCCATCACGGTTGGCGTGCGCAGGGACAGGAGACACGGCAGGCCGCTGCTGCCCCTGCGCGTGCGTGTTTGGGCGGTGTCTGCCAAGGGCTCAGCAGCCCGCTCAGTCAGCCCACTCTGCAGGGGAGGCGGTGGCTGTGGTCCCTGGAACATGGGACAAGACCTGAGCCCCATCTGTCTCCGTAAGGGGTCCAGAAAATGCTTTAGGGTCACCTTGTCATACAGAAGTCAAGGGGGACGACAGGGGTGGTGCCTTCACCGGCAGCGATGCCCTGGAAACACGCTGACCGCCCCCCTGGGCAACGGCAGCAAGGTTCTGGAAGCCAGTTTGCGGTTGGTCTGAGAGGGGCGGCTGCGCGAGCTCTCGGCCGGGGCGTGTGCGTTTCGCTCGTGTCCTGGGCAGACCTGTTGTGCCGAGCTCCCTCGGGTCCGTGATGCTCCTTGCCGTGGCCCCGCAGCTGCCAGAGGGTTTTTGCTGCTTTTTAAGTTGTCCCAGCGATTATTCTCAGGCAATAAAGCTCCGTCTAAAAATAGGTCTCGTAAAGGCCTTGGCTTTTCTTCTAATTAGTGTGAGGATTTATTGAACATACATCATACGTATAGATCATAATATTATTAAAATTACTATTAAGACTTTACACATCAAAATATTTCAGGCAGTGGGGAGACTGGAAGCCGGATGGTCCCCAGGAATCATGTCTGTGTTAGCAAGATAAAGGACAATTTAGCACGATTACAAAAGCGGTGATTTAGAGAACAACATAAAACTCTACTGAGAGCTAATTCGTAATGCCAGCTGCCGCTAAGCTTCTTAATCTTTATCTAGTTCAATTAAAATCTGAATGTTTAGGATTTCATTAACAGCTAGGGGTTTGGAAATCACACGCGCTTTTACGCTGTATCGCGTCGCTGACTGGCCATACTGGGAGTTGCCGGGACGTCTTCAGGTAGACTTATACACGATTAAAACTTAAGCACTTAAAGGATAATGCAAAGGTGAAGATTGTTGTAACTTTCAATCGGATCCCATTGACAAAACAAGGAGACCCCGCCAAGAACTGCGCTCCTTTTGTCGGGGGAGAGGAGTTCTGGAGCCTCAGCTCTGGGCGCTGACTGGCAGGCACGAGGTCCAGGCCCCGGAGCCCTAGGGTGGGCTTCGGATTGGGGGCTGGGAGCAGCTGTGCGTGTCTTCTTGACCACCGGGTTCCTGGCCACGCTGCTGCGCGTGCCCTCACGCCCGGCCCTCACTGTCGTGCGGAGGTGTTTGCTATCCGCCAATTCACGATGCATTTTCGAGACTTTGCAAACAGGTCTTTCTAAAACTGAACCAGCCGGAGTGATGAAGAAGCTGATGTATGACTTAGATTCACGGAGAGTGGGAAGAGCAGCAGGGATGTGTCCCGTGTGTTTTCCTGACTGGGGTCGAGGTCTGTTGTCAGGAACGTTACTCCTCACTGGGGAATCGGAGGCCGGGCTGGGGCCGGGGGATCCACAAACCCGTCCCGCTCCCAGGATCCCGCACATCCTGGGGGCGCTGCAGGGTTTGGGGCTGTGCGAGGCTCAC
Source organism: Propithecus coquereli (assembly GCF_000956105.1). Lineage (NCBI taxonomy): Eukaryota > Metazoa > Chordata > Mammalia > Primates > Indriidae > Propithecus > Propithecus coquereli. The sequence continues at coordinate 277,091 of NW_012153341.1, read as the reverse complement.
CTGCTTTGTAGACTCAACTCGACTGCCTCACAGGCCCCGAGTCCCGGAGCTGCTGATGTGTGTTGCACAAGCTCTGTGTGCTCTGTGTGTGTGTGGTGCATGCAGTGTATGTTGTGTGTGTGTTGTGTTGTGCATCATGTGTGTGGTATCATGTGGGTCATGTGTGCTATGTGTGTGCTGTGTGTTGTGCATGTGTCATCTGTCGTGTGGTGTCTGTGTGCTATGTGTGTTGTGTGTTGTGCATGTGGTATGTGCTATGTGTGTGGGGTGTGCCATGTGTGCCATGTGTAGGGTGTGCCACGTGTGGCGTGTGGTCACGCATGCTGTGTTGTGCATGTGGTGTGCATCGTGTGCCATGTGTGATGTCATGTGTGTCATGTGTGCCATGTGTGGTGTGTGGTCACGTGTGCTGTGTTGTGCGCGTGGTGTGTGGTGTGTGTCGTGTCGTGCGTGCCATGTGTGGTGTGTGCCACGTGTGTGGTGTGTGGTCATGTGTGCTGTTGTGCATGTGTGTGTCGTGTGCCATGCGATGTCATGTGTGCCATGTGTGGTGTGTGCCACATGTGTGGCGTGTGGTCACGCGTGCTGTGGTGTGCATCATGTGCCATGTGTGATATCATGTGTGTTGTGTGTGCTGTGTTGTGCACGTGGTGTGTGTCGTGTGCCATGTGTGATGCCATGTGTGTTGTGCGCGTGGTGTGTGTCGTGTGTGTTTTTTCTAGCATCATCTGATTTGAGCCTGACCGCCCCTGAGTATGTACCGCGTAGATCTATAAACTTGTCTTTTCCTTTTGTGATTTTTGTTTTTGCTTGTCCCTGGGGAGGGGAAGAAACGTTACATCCGGTGCGACTTGTAGGAACACACGTCTGTCTTCGGGCTTCTCCCCTCGAAGTCACGCTGGGATCCATGAAATGCAGATTCTGATGAGGGCGGGGGTCCTGGGGTGGGGCCTGAGAGTGTTTCTAACGCGCCCCCGGCTGCTTGTCGGGGACCACACTGTATACAGCAAGAGCTTTTTGGGCCTGGGGTCTTTGTGGCTTTCCCAGCCCTGAGCCAGTTCTGGAGAGAGTGTGAATGAAATCCCTGAATCCGTTCGTCTGTCCTGCCCTGTTTCCCCACGCGTCGGGGGCTGAGTTTGCAGGTTCCCAGAGTCTGGCTCGGGGCCCACGTCGCTGGGCCAACGTCGAGGTTAAAACCAACCACCTCGATTTGGTGCTTGTCGTTTTCACATGTGAGGACGACGACAAAATAAACAAATGCAGGATGCTACCACATCCCACACAGATTCAGCAGATGTCTCCCCGGGAGACGTGTGGGAGTCCAGAGCTGGAGATAACGGGAAACACGACTCGTATCCACACAGTCGGCTTCCAGCGTGAAAATCGGATTGATCCCGTAGGGGCGATAAATACATATTGTGTGTAATCACTTCTGAACTTCACAAACCTCCAACAGCACCCCGTGGGTTTTGGCCTGTGCTGCATCTATGCTGCGGCCGTGCCCCCCACACCACCCCAGTCCAAGGCGGGGGAGGCCGAGCGCGTCAGCACCTGGACGTCGCTCTCCTGAAGACGTTGAACGCTCGCCCTTCTCTTCGTTGTCAGGGTCTCCTTTTCATCTGTTGATGTAAGCCCTTCAGGGTTTGCCGCAAAAGGTGATTGCGAACCTTGACTCCACAAATTACCTAGAGTATTGTAGGCAGGTCATTCTGGGTTCCTTTAAAAATGCAATTTGCAAGAAGTGTCTGATTTGCCATGTTACGGTGACGCCATCACGTTTTAAAAACTTGTCATCCAAGCACCACATGTACTCACCATCAAACTGGTATTAACTGATCAACACATAAATGCACATATAAGAATAACATCTATTGGATGTTGGGCAGGGGGGAGGGCGGAGGAGGGGACGGGTATTTGCATACACAAAGAGTGCAATGCGCACCACCTGAAGGATGGACATATTTGAAACTCGGACTTAGTGGGGGGGTGGTAAGAGCAACATACGTAACCTAAACATCTGTACCCCCATAATATGCTGAAATAAAAAAAAAAAAGAAAAAAAAAAAACTTAAAAAAAAAAACTTGTCATCAACGTGTAGCTGCTACCGAGAAGCACACAGGTTGTGAGTGTCCAGAATCACCTCCAACTGCACACACCTGTGGAACCAGCACCAACTGGGTCAGGAAAGGGGGCACTGCCGAGGCAGTCCCAGTTTGCTCCTGTTGCCGTGGACCATTCCTGGCTGTGCATATGTCCTCCTTGATTTATGGGCGTATCCAGTTCACTCTCCGTGGACATCGAGATGTTATTAATGATGCCACCACTGAGCAGCCATGTGCCTGCTTGGGTAGTGGCCTTTGGAAACACAGCTCTCCTCGTGGAAAAGAAATTACCAGAACTTTAGAAGTACAGTGAAAGTTCGAAACTGTGGAGCATGTTGGGGCTGAACTTTATTGCCTGGGAGAAAATGCAAATGTTTCTTGCATCTTTTAGTTGGTTCCACGTGAGCCCCGTGGTGTTGAGTGTGTGTAGCGTATTTTGACACGTTTGTACCATGCCAAGGGCAGTGTAATTTCCAAGGGTTCTGAGGGTGAGTTCTTTAATATTGACTACTACGCGAGTGCACATACTTACCTGAAGCTGCCACAAAATTGCCGTGAGCCGCGGTGTTGGGTACGTGGACGCGGTTTCCTGATCAGCACATCAGTGGGATCCCACGTCCTTTGTGGGGAGCGGTGAAGCCGGTGACACCTCCTTCTCCCTGCACCGTGCACGAGAGCTCTGTCCACCTGCAAACTCTGGCAAAGTGAGACACGCCTGCGGTCTCTGAGGTTTTGCTGCTGAAATGGCTGTTGCTTTTGTTTCTGGGAATAATTGCCGGTGCCGGGCGTGGCAGGAGGTGGAAGAGCGGGGCTCACAGGTGGGCATGACCCAGACGTCTAGGGAGTCCCTTATGCAATGTGTGGTTTCTTTTGAGAAATGTCTATTCAAGTCCTTGGCCCATTTTTAATCCAATTATTTGTTTTCTTACTGTTGGTTTATTTGCGTTACTTATATAGTTTAGATATTAACCCCTTAATTTTAAACACGACTAGGCCCTGACAAACCACAACACGAAAGTCTCCACTCACAGCTGAGCACCCTGCATTGGGCTCCTCCCACCGGGATGAGGGTACCTGGGGGCCGAGGAGCCCAGCCCCGCCCAGCAGCGCGTCTCATTTCTGGGGCCACAGCGGTGGAGTGTGTGGGGTGGGGTTTGTGATTCGGGTGGGCCAGGGAGACGCTCCTGGCTTTGCCCATCGGGACACGAGGCAGGAAGATGCCAGGCAAGAACCTGGTACCCAAAAGGGGAGAAACCACCAGAAGCGGTGCTGGCGGGGAGCACGGAGCTCAGAGCAGAGAGAGGGAGCTGGCTCTGGGCTGGGCCCCCGATGCAAAAGACCAGACTCAGCCGGGCTCGGAGTCTCAGCTGCAGAAGCCCATCAGCCAGGTTTTGTGTCAGCTGGTCTTGGAGTCAGGGTTTCCGTCTCTAGCTGCTGAGAGACAACGGACAGGTGAAAGGGCGTGAGAAAGGCGGAGCCAGGTGGGGGCACGCTGGGGAGGGAGGGGCGGTGCTGGCCCTGCTCTCTTCCGGAGCCCACTCCGCCCGCGGGGGTGGGAGAGCGTCCCGGGACGGGGGCGCCACAGGGCCTCGGAAGGTGGGCTTCTGCTGCGGGAGCCGAGCGCAAGACGACTCAGGAGCCCCAGCTCTCCTCCTCCGACACCCTCAGAGCCTCCTCCTGCCCGCCCGGGTGCGGCACGTTCTCTGGGTCAGGATGGTGGGTGTCCCGGAAGCTGCAAAACAGAAATGGAAGTTCACCACCCACGGGGAAGGTGTTTTCAGACAGGCGTTTTGATGGGTCGCGTTTTTCAAAGTCCATGCCATCGGGAGAAGTTAGGAAAAGGAAAATCTAATTTTCCGGAACATCGGAGATGGAAAGGGCGCGCGCCTTGCAGATGGAGACCGCGCTGACCGAGTCGGTAATTCGAAGGCTCTAACAAGTTTGAGGAAGTCCACTTCTCCCCTAAATCAGGTTCCGGCGGCAACACAAATGTGCTGTTCCCACGGAGACGGAATAAACCCTTGGCCGGCAGCAGGAATAAAGCCATCAGCCCCCTCTTACCAGGTTTCCGTCTCCCCTCTTCCCGTCCACCATCTGCCGCGTCCTCTGAGCAGGGACCACTCTGCTTGTTACAGCGAAAGCGGTTGCTTTTCAGCGCGATTAATTTAGTAGGCCCCAAGTGTTGCTGACTGATGGGCGGAAGGTTTGATCAAACGGATTGGTTAATTGGCCGCGAAGAAGTGTCGACCACGAGAAAAGGTGGACGTGAAGTGGCTCCGTGGCCACTCGAGCGGCCTCACTCTTTTCAGGGGAGGCAGTTTCTCTCTCTGAGCTGCTGCCCAGAGCTGGGGCTCGGCCAGCATGGCTTTTTAGCCATTTGTACATCGTGACAGTCATAGCTGAGATGCCGGGCCAGCTGGGAGCCACCTGGATGTGGTGTTGGGCCTTGCTGGGGGGCGTGGCCTCGTCACCCGCACGTGTGGCAGCGGCCTTCGAAGAGCGCACTGGTGGTGGAGCTGCGTGTCTTCCGCGTGACCGACGGTTCCCAACACCGGGTAAGTTAAGACGCCTGCGCAGCCAGGTCTCCAGGCGCCTGCACTGTAAATTCTACCAAATCACATTTGAATTGGAGTGTTGATTGGCAAGCCCTGGCCACGTGACTGATTGGCGGCTGGTGGGGGTGGGGCCGTGGCCCACTGTATCCCCCAGCGCACGGGGCCAGCCACAGCTCCCTTCCCTCCACCGCTGGGCCAGGCCAGCTTCCCCCGCGCTACGGGCATGCTGGGGCTTCATGAGTGTGGGGGCCTCCTATGCACTGGGGGGTGTTGAGCAGCCCCCTGGCCTGCACCCACCGGAGCTGGTGGCATCCCCTCCCCCAGGAGTGACAACTCAGAGTGTCCCCATTGCTGCCCAGCATCCCCTGGGAGCAGAACCCACCCAGAGTGTGAACCCTCCTTCCCGCTGGTTGTGAACCCCTCCCACCGTGGGAACCCCCACAGCTCCAGAAAAAGGGCAGGCAGGAAGGGTCCTTTGCATGTCGCTTGTGAGTGTCTGTCCCCCCGGCAAGGCTGAATTTGCTTGGGTCTACCAGAAGGGACATGCTAGAAAATGGGATAAAAGTGGAATGCCCCATGGCATTTGAGAAACAATGGAAGATTCCAGACATTCTTGCAAAAGAGGCGTTATGAGGACTTTGTTGGAGGAAAATGCTGGTTTTGTTGTTCCTGGCAAAGCTGACTCTGCAGAGGTGAGAGACCAGGGAGGCTGATTGGGTAGGGGGCGTCCTGCTCTCTGTCTTGGCTGCAGGACAGCTCTCATCTAAAACTTGCAGGCGGGACCAGCGTGCCCCCACCTGTGCTGTTGTGATTGGAGGGTGCACAAAAGGGGGACTTACTGCCCTAATGAAAATTCAAACGCCGACTCCCGCGTAGACAGCATTCCATGCTGCGTGGCGACTTTCCCAGGTGTTCCCCTCCATCTGGAGTGAAGTCTCCCAACCTCGCCTGCTTGCCGAAGACCCCAGCCCAGGATTAGCAGTTCTTAACTGACCGGCAGTGAGAGCGACGGAACGCAGCCTTGCATTTTGTTTGATTTTGTGCAGGATTTACTGCTTTAAATGGTAAAAAACCTAAGTGTGTGCAAATTATCTGAACTGACATTCTTTTTCCTCTTACCCTTTGCCGATTGGCTCACCTCCTAGGATTAATGGTGACTCTCCTAAGGGCACCTTATCCCCTGGGTGGGTTTATGATTAGATCATGAATGGGTAGGGATTGCTGGGTGGCTGTTAGGTGGACACACTCCACGAAAGAGCGCAGGGATGAGTGATGCGGGAGGCACGGTTCATGCCCAGGAGGAGTTTGGAATCGGCAGTATTAAGTCCGGATGCATGCTCAGGGCATAGCAACTGTTAGAAAATTAGAAGCTTTATGAGGTCGAGAGGTGTGTGGGGCCTCCTTGGCATCATGTTGCCAATTGCTACCGCGTGCTTGACATAGAGAAGGTGATCCTTGCTTATTCCTTGATTGAACTGACGATGTAGCATGCGCCTTTCCCTAGATAATGTCTGTTTTCATTCATTCCTTCAACGCCACCCCGCCCACGCCTGCTCTCTGCGCTGCCAGGGCACAGACCCGGGGGCAGGGAGCTGGGCGGAGCACCCGCCGCAGCCTTGGGGATGCTGCCGTCTGCCTCTGCCACGGCTGGTACTGCACACCGGCGTGGACATCCGTGTAGGGTCAAGAGGATGCACAGAGATTAATGACATTTCCCGGGTTGGAGAATTCAGCTATTAAAGATTTCGTTCCATATTCTACCAGGAAGTAGGGCTGGATCGCTTTTTAAAGAGAGCGTCGAACGTGCTGGCAGACTTACAGTTGCCTCTTCATCTGTCGGGGGACACGCGAGTTGTCTCCGCGTGTTGGCTGTTGCGAACGTCGCTGCGGTGAGCACGGGAGCGCAGGTATCTCTTTGAGTTCCTGACTCCAGTTCTTTCGGATAAACACCCAGAAGTGGGGTTACTGGATCGTCTGGTAGGGGTTGCCTGGGCTGGGGGGAGTGGGGCATTGCTATTCAGAGGACCCGAAGCTTCAGTTATACGAGATGAGCAAGTTCTAGAGATCCGCTGTACAACACTGTGCCTACAGTTAACCGTAGGGTATCGCACACTTAGGATTTGCTGAGGGTAGATCTCACATTAAATGTCTTCCACGATCATTTTTTAAAAGTTGCCTGTATTTTCGCAGTGCCTCCCTGTTCACCGTCTCCATTGGCTTGGGGCTTCTGTGTTGCTGACTTCACAGGGCTACACATTTCCAGGAGAGCCCATGAGAGAGCCTAGCGGTGTAACCTAATGTCACGATAACAGACATAACGATAGATTGTAACGTGTATAGTTACAATGATGTATATTGTCGTAACATATGTATATGCTACAATAAGCGGCTACATTATTATCGAAATTCTGCGATCCCCAATGAGAGCGGACTAAAGGCGACTATAGCGGTGACTTACCCAGGGACAAGGCCTTCGTTCCTGAAATTATGGGGAAACATTAGCTCTGGTCCACCTGAGGGCAGATTGCAAAGGTGGTTTCCAACAAGCCGGAACTTTCCATAGCAATTATTCCATTTGCCTTTGTATACAAATTCCCCTATCTGTCCTCTCTGCGCTGTGCGTGTGAGCTCGTGCACGGCCTGGGTGAGGATTCTAGGTTTTCCAAATGTGGTGCTGGCCTTCGAGCGTGAGGCACATCCCTGACTCTGGGGGGCGGATTTGGAGAGGGCCACTTAGAGCTGAACGCAGGTGAAAAGCAAGGAGGGGGGTCTCTGTGCAGTGCGGGTCCAGGGAGTCTTCCTGGAGGGGCTTGGGGGTTAGGCTGAGACTGACTGCAGCAGTGTCTGGGCTGCTGTATATACATTTCCCCAAATCGAGTGGCTTAAAACAACAGGCCTTTTTTCCTCTCGCAGTTCTGGAGACTGGAAGTCTGGAATCGAGGTGTGGGCAGGGCCGAGTTCCCTCCCTCCAGGGGCTCCAGGAGAGGGTCCTTCCTGGCTTTCTCCAGAGTGAGTCTCTTCTCTGTCCAGATTTCCCTCTTGTAAGGACAGTAGTGACGGGATTAGGAGCCACCTTAATCTGGCATGAACTCATTTTAACTCGATTGTACCCAATAAGGGCATATTCTGAGTTTCCAGGTGGACACGAATTTTGGGGGATGCTATTCAACCCAGTCCACTGAGTGACACCGAATATGGAAGAGGAGTAGCGGGGGGTCCCTAGCACCCAGGAGAAATCACCCTAAATCATCTCCAGGGTCACCAGCCTGGAGGCCTCCCGTTCACAGAGCAGAGGAGGTGCCAGGCGCTAGACCGTGAGGGCTTTGGGACGTGGGACTCTCTGGGAAGCCGTCAGGTGGGGACATGCCAGGACAGTTTATTGCGGCATCTTCAACCTGTTCCTTCAATGCGGGGGAAGTACTTCCAGCCCTGCCCGTGAGCCCGGCTCCCACCCCGTGGTTCTCGGGAGGCGGGGGGGCCACGTACCCTGCCCCAGCCTCAGCTTCCACGGCCGCGAGAGGCGCCTCCTCGCGGGGCCCTCAGGGATGTCCGGGGAGATCGTGCGCGTCAAAGTCTCCTTGCTGTGCCTGACACACAGCCACCATCCGCAGAGAGTGGACCGTATCTTTACTGGCTTCTGTAACACCATCCTTTACTATCTGCTGTGGGTCATAAATAAGTGGTCACTGGAAAAAAGTCTTGGCTTTGAAACCCTTTCATGTAGAAAATCTCGTGAGGAGGTTCCGAGGAGCTCAACATCCCTGAATTTTTTTCGAGTAGCCGTGAGGCAAATCCAGAGCTCTCCCTTCCCCGTCCAGTGTGAAGTCTCATCTTAAATTCTGTTAACGTCCCCTCACCGGTAGATGGTAGGGCCTTGAAATGTCTCATTGTTCCGACGAAGGGCAAAAGGAGAAGTAAAGACCGAGCGCCTTTCTCACGAGATGTCCACGTGGCGCGGCGTGTGTTTCAGGGGAGAGGATTTCAGGCAGGAAATGGCGTCTCTCATCAGTCGGGGTGTCGGGGGCGGTGTCTGAGGTCCTTGGAGTAAGCGCAGGGACCAGGAGCACTGGCAGAGGGTGGCACGACTTCTGGGCCACCACACAGAGGTCCCCAAAGGGAAGGATTCATAACGCCACTCCTGCCAGAAGATGCATTATAAATTTATTTAAAAACAACAGCAGCAGGCCGGGCGCGGCGGCTCACTCCTGTAATCCTAGCACTCTGGGAGGCCGAGGCGGGAGGATTATTTGAGCTCGGGAGTTCGAAACCAGCCTGAGCAAGAGCGAGACCCCGTCTCTACTAAAAACAGAAAGAAATTAATTGGACAACTAAAAACTATATAAAGAAAAAATTAGCCGGGCATGGTGGCACATGCCTGTAGTCCCAGCTACTCGGGAGGCTGAGGCAGGAGGATCGCTTGAGCCCAGGAGTGTGAGGTTGCTGTGAGCTAGGATGACGCCACGGCACTCACTCTAGCCAGGGCAACAGAGTGAGACTCTGTCTCAAAAAAAAAAAAAAAAAACAGCAGCAAAAGAGAAAGATGATTCTGTCCGTAAAGAGTCCCGAGGCCATAAACCTTGCAGGGCTGCCCCGGAGAACTGAACAGACTTTGCGAGACAGTTCCATGAAAACCCGGGCAGCATTGGTGCTTCTCACCGCGGACGCCTTCGCAGAGGGGTCTGACCTGTTCCCGCCAGGCCCGTCTGGTCGGCCTGATCTGAACAACGTCTGTTCCCAACTTCTCACTCTCCGTGATGGTGGCGGCACCGGCCCAAACCCATCTGGGAAATTGCCATTCCTAATGTACAGTGGCTGCAGAGTGCACGGAACTGGTGTAACCGTGTTTTCCTTTCTGTTTTCAGACACCAACTTTAGGTGACAAGCAGGGGGAGGGAAGGAGATGGGGGAGCATGTCTGAGTTCCTCTCGTGGAATCTTTTCTTAGGCAGGTGATTAATATGCTACTTTCCGCAGCCTTCTCCGCTTCGCTGATTTGTTTTAGCAAAGGCTTAGCCCAAAGTTTAGCTCGTGGTAGGTTTCCATGAATATATATTGAGTGAATAAATGATTGAGTGACATGTTTTGAACTCTGTTGATTCACTGATAAAACATAGCGTGCATAAGAGGAAACTTGCTTAGAAAAAATGTTAATCTTTCAAAATACGTAATAATCCCTCTAATATGTTGTATGGCTTCGGAATCTTCTGGAAATCCACAGACAGTAGTTGTCTAGCCAGACTGGAAGATTTGTAATTGTAGCTAATCAAATGTGGTAGAGGCATGACCCTGAATACATCACAATATATAAAGTAGGTGGCTATTTAAAAAATACTCAGCATAAGAAAATCAAACCAGTATTAAAATTACATCACGTGGAATTAAATTCCTCCTTGGTCCCGAAGGCACACAGGTTTTCCGGGAGACGCCAGGGCGTCACTGGAGACCCTGTGCGGCTGCACAAGCGGTTTGTAGATATGCCGTGTCGGGTGGTGAAACTTCACAGGAGTTTGCTGCGTTAGGTCACATTGATCCGTAGCAAAAATGAGTAGTTTTTCATTTCCTTGGAGGAAAATTGTATTTGGCTTTAGGTGGAGAGAAGGCACAGTAAACGCAAGACATGTCACTTCCTACGACTTCTCATCTCAGTCGTCCTCGGCATCTGAAGGACCGAGATCCAGCCAGCTGTGCGGGGCAGGGTGATATGAGAAATAACCATTTCTGGTATCGCCTTCCTGTTTGTCACTTGCAGACAACTTGTTTGTCGGGTGCTTTTTTACTGGCTGGGAGTTTGAAGGTTGACTTCCACCAGGCAAGGCTACACCATACTCCTCCGCCTCGTCTCCCTGAGCAATTCTCCACAAAGGGCTCCTCGGGACCCCCGGCCCGGCCCGCAGGGGTCTGCGGGGAGCAAGTGATGGCTTTGAAGTCTCATATTTTACCTGAAAAACGTATGTACCCAGAAACCATAAAAGAAAAGGCAGATATGTTTACCTATATAAAAATTAAAGTTCCTGACTGCCAAAAACACACTAAATTTTACAGAAATAAATAGAAACCTAGGGGGAAAGTTTTAAATCTATTTGAGAGTTTTCCATAATAAGTAATGAGCCCTTTTAAAACAGGTCAATTTGACGGGGGTGGTGGTGTTGAAAAAACAATGGCTAAATTACGTGAACCGCAGTTAACAGAAAAAGGATTTTAGATGGTTGAGAGACGTTTTTAAAGATACTCATATTCACTTACATGCAAAATAATGATCTACTGTTTTACTGGTCAGATTGGCAAAGATGAGCAAGTTATTACTCAGGGCTGGGGGCTGTGGGGAAATTGGCCGCCATGCAGGTGGCTGGTGGGAGTGCAGATGGCACATGTTGGGTGGGCTTTGGACAGTGTCCACCATGATGTCAGGTGGACACGCCCTTTGACCCGGTCATTCCACTTCCAGGAAATGATTCTGTAGGCGTATGCACAGGTGTGCAGGGGTGGTTTATATGGATAATAGGAAACTGGACTCCACACAGATCTCTGTGAGCTGAGAACTGTGCCATCTCACTATAGAACATTGTAGAATAGAAACCAGACAGCCTGTAGAAAGGGTGAGGTACGATTCCATGAGTGGCTGTGGAAATTCGATCAATAACTAATCTTATGTGCAGAAAGCAAATTCACAAGGTAATACAGATCCTGTTTGTGGGAAATAAAGGACTCCATGTTGGATTATTTTTGTGTGTATGTATATTCATAGAACGTTTTTAGAAGGATATTAAAAAATGTTACACAGTTTCCCTGGGGAGTGGTTTAGGGGATGCAGGGAGATAGAGAAGCTTTTACTGACTGTGAATTACGTGTGGTAGACTTGAATTACTTTTTAATAAAATTGCTAATTTAAAAAGTTTGCCCAAGGAGGAACTTAGCCTTTCCTATTAGCTATAAATGATAATCAGAATTTCCATTATACACGTGGTCCTCAACTTACCATGGGACCATCTTCCAATAAACCCATCGCAAGTCGAAAATATATCCTAAGTTGAAAATGCATTTAATGCACCTAACCTGTCGAACATCATAGCCTAGCCCACCTTAAACGTGCTCCGACGTTAGCCTGCAGTTGGGCAAAAACATCCAATGCGAAGCCTATTTTATAATAACGTGTCGAATATCTCATTTAATTTATTGAATACACACTGAAAGTGAAAGACCGTTGTGTGGGTATCAGAAGTACGGTAAATACCGACTATCGCTTTCACACCATCGTGGAGTGGAAAAATCATTAAGTCCAGGACCATTTTTACTTTATAAGTAATAAAAAATATTCACATACTTTAAAAGTTTTTTTTAAAATTAGATTTAATATTTTTAAATTGACAAATAATAATTGTACATACTCATGGGGTACATCGTGACATTTCGATACGTGTACTATATGGTGACCAGATCAGGCTCATTAGCAGATCTGTTACCTCAAACATTGTTTCTTTGTGTTGGAACATTCGAGATCCTCCTTCTAACTACTAGGAACTATGAGATGTATCAGTGTTCGCTGCAGTCGTCCTGCAGTGGTCAGAACCTGGAACGTGCTCCTCCTGCTGAGCTGTCACCGTGTGTCCTTCCACAGATGCTCCCGCTCTCCACCCCCGACCCTTCCTGCCTCTCGTGTCCTCTGTCTCCCTTTCACTCCTGGGAGATCAGCTTGTTTACAGCTTCCGCATGTGAGTGACAACAAGCGACGTTTCACTTTCCGTTCGTGGCTTATTTCACTTAACATAATGTGCTCCAGTTCCATCCACGTTGCTGCAAACGACAGCACTTCATTCTTTCTTTGGCTGAGTGGTATCCCACCTGCATTCATCTGTACACCACGTGTCCTTTACCCCCCATCTGCCGTTGCCCGCCGGGTTGATCGCGCATGTTGGCCAGTGTGAATATTGCGATAAACGGGGTGCGGCTGTCTCTCCTGTACACTGATTTCCTTCCTTTGGATAATGCCCAGCGGTCGGGTCGCTGGGTCATGTGGTACTTCTGTCTGTAGTTTGGGGACCTCCGTCCTGTTCCCCGCGGTGGCCGCACTGGTTCTTGCAACAGCAGCTATGCGAGAGCTCCCTGTGCCCTGCTCCCTGGCCGGCGTTTGGTTTTGTCTTTCTGGCGATGACCTCCTAAGGGCGGTGCCGTGATGTCCGCCTCACTCTGTTCCGTGTGCTGTTCCCGAGGCGCTCGGGGGGGAGTGGCGTGTGCCGGGCAGGCACCCGGATCCTCCGCCTCCCCTCGCAGCGCTGGGGCGTCTGTCGGTGGCTGTAAGGGGCTGTTCTGCCTCCGGCTCCTGTGTTTGATAATGAGAAGCGAGTGTCCTCTCCGCCTCTCTCACGTTCCTGCTTTGTACTTGCGTCCGCTCTCCCTTTGTGGGTAGTTCTTCCCAGTCACTCACGTCCCGCAGACCCGGGATTGTCACTTCTGACTGTTTGATTGTCACCAGAGCTTGCGCTTTGAACAGAATTCAAGGTGGAAGTCGGCAGTTCCCCTGGAGAAGAGTAACCTGCGCGTCTGCGCCTCCAGCGGCACCTGCCGCCCGGCCCGCGTGGGTGTGCTGCGGGGGGCCCCAGCTCCCCGAGCCACGTGTGTGCACGTGTGTGCCGGCGCGAGCATGGGACGCCCTCCCCCACGGTTGGGGTCATGACATACGTATCATCGTGCAATTTCGCTTTCTGCACAGGAGACTGCTTATGGAACGTGACCTTCACATGAGACAGTGTCCAAGTTCCAGGGCTAGTCGGAGAATTCAGTTATTAATAATATCTCATTCTTTTCGGCAGCTGCCTGGTCCCCTGCTCTGGGGACATTCTGTACGTGGTTGAAACAGTCCCCAGCTGACAGAGACTCGAGCGGTTTCCATTTTCCTGTATCAACTGTCCTCTGCAGACCTCCCCTGCACGCCTGGGAGCACAGCTGTAGAAAACACTTCTAGACGCGGAACCGCCGGGCCAGTGGTGGTGTGTGCGTGTACTCTGGTGGATATTGTCACGTGACCAGCTGGGGGGTGGGTGATGACACCCCCACAGCAGCTGTGGGAGGCCCCATTGCCACGGCTCCCGACCCGTGCTGCGGGGAAGTCTGTGCCCAGGCTCACCGCCCCCCTTCCCTCTCCTCCCGTCCCCTCCCACCCCTGGGACGACGCCGTCCTGCAGCCTGTGCTTGCCACCCTCTGAGCCCCGAATGGGCCCTTTCTCCAAAGTGGTCTCAGGGGTGCTGTGAAAAGTATGGATCAGGCGTGTCACTGCTGTGCGCCCCACGTGATTGCTGAGCCAGCATGTCCAGGCTCCTCAGCACCGCCCAAAGGCCGATGCCCTGGCCCGCCTGGCAGGCCTCCTCCCAGTATCCTCAGCCACACCTTTCTGTTCCTCACACTTGTCCAGCTGGCCCCCACCAGAGCTGTGCATCGCCACTTGCCTGTGCCCGGAATGTTCTCCCAGATCTGTCCATGGCTGGTCCTTGTCATTCATGCCTCAGCCCAGACCCACCTCCTGCCCCATCCATGTGACTGAGCCACCCCCTGCCCGGACACCTGCCCAGACCCACCCCTGCCTGGACACCTTCCCAGAACCAGCCCCTGCCCAATCACCTGCCCAGACCCACCCCTGCCTGGATACCTGCCCAGAACCAGCCCCTGCCCGGACACCTGCCCAGACCCACCCCTGCCCGGACACCTGCCCAGACCCACCCCCTGCCCGGACACCTGCCCAGACCCACCCCTTCCCAGACACCTGCCCAGAACCAGCCCCTGCCCAATCACCTGCCCAGACCCACACCCTGTCCGGACACCTGCCCAGACCCACCCCTGCCCGGACACCTGCCCAGACCCACCCCTGCCTGGATACCTGCCCAGAACCAGCCCGTGCCCAATCACCTGCCCAGACCCACCCCCTGCCCGGACACCTGCCCAGACCCACCCCTGCCCAGACCACCTTCCCTGATGCCAGGTGTTGGTCCTCAGGCCACCTGTGTTGGTTTTACAGCCCTCATCCCTGCCCTAAAATTGTCTTGAACCTTCTTCATCCACCCTCGTCTGTTTCTGCTACACCGTGGCCCTCGCTGTGGTTCTCGGCACGGAGCGGTGCCTGGCACAGGAGCACACGGACAACCTCTCCCAGGGAGGCGAGTCTGCGTGCCCGCAGGGAGGGCAGCTGTGTCTGCGTTTCTGCTGGGTGTTGGGTGCGCAGAGCAGGCCAGGCGCAGGTGGGCCCTGAAGAGGATGATTGATGACAGGGCCGGCTCTTGGGTGCAGACAGACATGTATGACCACAGTGCCCTCTCCCTGAGGAGTGCTGTGGTCCTTTTCAGCTGCACCCCCGGGCTGCCCGAGCCCCCGTTGCTCTGGAGGCCAGGCTGCGGGTGAAGGGGAAGAGCCCGGACACGTGCATCTCTGGTCGGAGTGGGTGAGCAGGAGCCCGTGCTTCCCGAGCAGCAGCTTTGCTTCTGGTGTCCAGGTCTCCGCGGTGACTGATTCGGGGCCAGCTAGGCCAGGCTGTTGCCCTAACGAGCCCGGACACCTCTCGGGGTGCTGCCTCCTGTGCCTTGGGCAAGTGCAAGAACTGAGTGTGAGCCCAGAGGGCCCGTGTCGGGGCCAGAGGTGCCCCTCTGGGGGAGCGCTCAGGCCGTCTTCCCGTGTCTGATCTGCAGTGGGGTTCTCAGTGCCGATGCTGCCTCCATGCCTTTCCCGCCCGCCAGGCGGTGGCCCTTCAGGCCAGGTGGTTCTTTTAAGTCCCCTTGGGCCGGTTCTTAGCCCCTGCCTTGGCCTGGGACGAGAGCATTTGTATTTATTCTTTGCCGTCCAGCTTTGCCTCCCAGTGAGAAACCTGCTCCCCTCGCGGGTGTTGCTGCTCCAGCCCCTTGCTGGCGTCCCCCTGTGTTTTCTGACTGCCCCGGGCTGTTTTGGGAGAAGGCTGTGAGCAGAGTTGGGGCTCCCTTCTCCGCACAAGCCACGATCCCACCAGAGCATCACCCTAAAACCAAGCTGCGTCTCCCCTCCCCCTGCCTGGGGGAGTCCGTATTTTTAGGCGGGGCCAGAAGGGCAGCTCCTCAGCCCTAAAGAAACCCACCTGGGGTGGCAGCTGCCGCCTTTGGCCTTTGGAGAGCATGGAGTTATTTTTGGAAGCATTTTAACCACTCTAAGAAACAAAAGGAGGTGTGACAACCGCTTTAACCACCAGGTGCACACACCCCTGGCTGAGGGAGCCGCAAGGTTCTCTTTTCTTGAACATTTGGCAAAACCCAAGCTGTGAAACCTCAATTCAGACGTTGCAGGGTGCGGGCTGTCAGCGCGGCTCTCCAGGCTTAACGAGACCCCGGCACGCGCTGCAAAGGTCGTCACGTGATTCGGCTGAGTGGGACCCAGCGCCGAGCTCCGGGCTGGCTACAGGAAGGGGCTTCGTGCAGGGAGCTGTCCCCGGCTGGGATTTCAGGCGAAGGCGTCGTGGTGTGAAGCTTAGCGTCCTTGCGTCAAAGTGGCTTGAAACTGAGCTTGCGCTGCCAGGAGACCTGCTGTGAAAACACGCCGCAGGGCTCTGATGCCGCCATCGGCCCGTG
Source organism: Propithecus coquereli (assembly GCF_000956105.1). Taxonomy (NCBI): domain Eukaryota; kingdom Metazoa; phylum Chordata; class Mammalia; order Primates; family Indriidae; genus Propithecus; species Propithecus coquereli. The sequence continues at coordinate 260,857 of NW_012153341.1, read as the reverse complement.
GCACGTCTGCGGCCGGCCAGGGTGCTTGCTGGGTGGGCGCCGGGTGGGGGGGAGATATATGAGCCTGTGACTTCCGGACAGGGAGGGCAGCCCTGTGCATGCTGGGAGGTGACCCCCAGCCCTCCCCCAGCTGCTGAAAGCTCAGCTCTCGTCCTCAAGGCCACGTCAGAAGAACGAGAAGTGGTTTGAGGAAGAGAGAGAAGTTTAGTACTTTGCCAGCAGAGGAAAAGAAGTGGTGGATTCTCGTCTCAAAATCCAAAATTTCCTGAACACAAGCAGAAATACAGCAGAGCTTTTGAAGAGAGGGCCCTCAGTTCTAGGCACTGTGATAATGATTCTAATCGTCCCATCTCTGCCAAACACAAAGCCTGCGACGTCCCCCCACCTGGGAAGCCAGCGCTAGGCCTGGGATGGCTGCGCTATCTCCTGTAACAGACGTTCCCCAGGCCCCTCCTGACCTCCTGCCTGAGGCAGGGATGCAGGCTGCAGTTCCCAAAAAGAGTGGGGGAAGTTTTAAAGAGACAAAAAACATCTTTTTGCCTTTTTCCCCGGCCATTCCCTCTGTACACCCGTGCAGCAGCCAGGCTCTGCGCCCCGAGCGAGGCGGGCCTTGCCCTGCTGTGGATGCTTGGGCCGCTCGGCTGTGGTCTGGGTTTGGGGGAGAAGGATGCCAAGGGCCAGCTCCCCCCATCTGCTGCAAGGGAATGTTCTGGCTTCTCCCGTTGACAAAAACCCACAGTTCCCTACTTCCCTCCTTCTGGAACTTTCCCCAGCCAACCCCCCACCCCCACCAGCTGGTGGCTCCTCATCCCAGGGGGCTTCCGGACCTTGGCACCTCTGGCAGGGCACCCGCCCTGCCCAAGCAGCTGTCCTGCTGGCTGTGCTGCCTCTGAGGTCCTCTGCCCCTGGGTGGAATACGCCACCAGGGTATCCCAGAGCCCAGAGCTGCTGGCCTGGGGGTTCAGCCTTGAGTGGATGAAGATTCTGGATGGTGACTTGCTCCGCCGCAGCCCGACGGGGGTAGGGCTCTTCCCGGAGGAGGGGCTTGCTGGGGGCCGGGGTGGTGCTGGGCTCTGGGGAGGGGGGAGGGACTGGGGAATCTACGGTGGGGGTGGCAGGTGCTGTGGGGCTCTGGGCCACCCCGGCCACCCCCAGCAAGCCCTCTGGGGCCTCTGGGGGCCTCAGGGCCATTCTCCAGTCACCCAGGTCTACTTCCTGTTGCTGCCACTTCTTGAAACATTGTAAAACCTTCTTGTTCATTATAAAACCTGGTCTGCCTGACCGTGAGGCTCGCAGAGCGCTTACCTGTGTCTGCTGTGTCCGATGTGTGGGCCCAGGTAAATCCTAGGGACCATGTCTCACTGGCTTTCCCTATTTCCCAGATAAGGATCAGGCTCAGAGAGGTCAAATTATCACCCGAGGTCACACAGCACAGTCACGGCGGTGGGTGGAGTGGGGTCTGGGCCTGTCTTGGGCTGTCAGGCTGCCATAACAGAGTGCCGTAGATGGGGGACTCTGCAAACAGCAGACACGTATTGCTCAGCCTCCCGGAGGCTGGGTAGGCCAAGGTCAAGGCCCCAGCAAAGTCGATGTCTGGCGAGGGCTCGTTCTCTGCTTCCCAATGGTGCCTCGCTGCTGTGTCCTCACCAGGCAGGAAGATGAACAAGCTCCCTGGGCTCTTCTTATCAGAGCCCTAATCCCATCCACGAGGGCAGAGCCCCTCCAAAGTGCACCCGAAACCTGCAGCCTCGGCTCCTGGCCACCTCAGGCCCAAACAGCACCGTCTCTCACTTGGGCCCACCCAGCAGCCTCCAGAGCAGGGATCCGACCCCTGTGCCCTCTCTCCGTGTGGCAGAGCTGGTCTCCACCCACGACCAGGAAGGGCACGTGACCCAGCAGTCCCTGTGGGGATCCACCCAAGGGGATGAACAGAAACACACGTTCGCACAAAGCGTGCACACGGACGTTCATGATAACCTGTTCCCAAGGCCCCAAAAGTGGAAACCACCCAAATGTCCGACCACGGTGAATGAGTGGACAGACAAAACGTGTGTGTCCTTGCGATGGAATGTCATTCAGCAACGAGAAGGAATGGAGGAGGGACACGAGCTGTATGCGGCAGGACGGGCGTGAACACCGCCAAGAGAGAAGCCCAGCACCGTGGACGCACAGCCTGCGACTCCGTTCGTCTCAGATGCCGAGGACAGGCAAAGCCAGAGGGACAGAAAGCAGATTAGTGGTGGCCAGGGCCGGCTGTGGGGACCGGGAGTGGCTTCCAAAGGGTGTGCAGTCTCTTTGTGGGGATGAAAGTGTTCTGGAATCAGAGAATGGAGACAGTCGCACCGCTCTGTACATGTGCTAAAACCCGTCGCGCTGCGTACCTTAAATGGGGGACTTCATGATGTATGAATTGCATTTCCATTACCCGTGTAGAACCCGGTGTCACCCCCGGCCTTGCAGTGGGGTCCACATTCCTCTTCCCAGCGACTCAGCCCATGCCGGGCACCTGCCCTTCCCGCCCCGGTGGCCACGGCCCTTCCGCAGGTCCTGCCTCTGCCCCTGCTCCTTCCGCGCTCGGCCTCCCCCACACTCCCACCTCGGTGGGTGCGGGGTGCCCTCCTCTGACCCGCCCGAGCCGGCGTCTTCTCGGGTCTCGATTCAAACGACCCGTCCTCGGGGATGGATGGTCTGAAGTGGGTGGCCCGTCCTCAGCCCTTCACCTCTGTCTCCGGGCTTCTCTGTGGCATGTTCCGTCTAGCGCAGCGCAAGGCTCACCACGCTCTGCCGCGAGCCTGCCTCTGTGTGTGTCGTCTGTTTTTCCCACGAGCAAGGACGCTCTGTGGGCCGAGGGGCATGTGTTCCCTGCCTGGGAGCAACACCCAGGCCTGGAGCGTCATGCCAAAGGCCTCGCACTGGCTGAGAGATGGGTCCCCAGGTATCACCCCGTCCGGGTTTGTACTGGGTGCTCTGAAGCTGCCAACCGTTACGGGATGGACGCTGCCCACAGGGCGCTTCTGCTGTGCGTGGAAGTGAGGAGAGCCTGCCGGACATGGCGCGGAATCCTGCGACGCCCACGGAGGCACCCACAGGAAGGAGGACGAGGGCTTTCTTCTTCACCTGCCCAAGTGAAACCTCGACGGCCATCCCTGGCTGAAGCAAGCTGCGTGGGGAGCTGGCCGAGCCTCCGGTTACCCTAAAATCTCAAAGACTGTCGGTGCGTGTAAGAGGCGTCGCATTAGATTAATGAGCGTGGCGGCGGCGGTGATGCGGGCGCGGGGAGCTAATGAGGTAAAACACATCTGAGAGTTCTCCTTATGTCGTGTTCTGTGGCGTTCAGCACAAGCACTTCTACGCGGTCGGCAAGAGGGGGGCACGTGGCCCTTGACAAATGTCAGCGTTTTTATATCGATTCTTTCCTTAACGGCCCAGCCAATCGCGGATGCGGGGGCCACGTCAGCAGTTGTGTCTGTGTCCCCATAATGGAGTTGCAGTATGTTTGGTCTAAGGGAGATCGAAGGTAATTATATTTACTTTGCTCAAAAACTTAGGAATAAGCCACAAAAGCATTTAAAGATCCCAGACTAAGGGATTTGATATTTTAAAAATTTGATTGCACCTGTTTGTGATGCACAAAATGTGATTTTTGGCACCACGAATAAATCACGTCTGGTTTGGATCCCTGCTGGCCAGTCACTCAGCTGGGCCTTCGAGGGCAGGGTGGTCTCTCCACCGAGAGGCAGCCCCCGTGGGACCCTGATTGCACCAATAATTGTTCCTAATAAGAGAACTGACATTACTTTGAGTATCTGTGACTCACTCAAATTCCGATCGAGGAATCTACTGAAAATTCACACTGGGATGGGATCAGTAAGTCGTGCAATTGTCAGAAAACTCCTTACATGGAGAGTACCGCATTCGCCTTCGGAGAAAGAGAATATGGTGGGTCTCACCTGAACATGTCCCACAGTCAGGCGCCAGACGTTTGGGATTTACTTGTTGTGAGGGTTGCTGGCATCTGCCTGCGGTCTCGGCTCTCCCGGACTTTGGTAAGAGCTGGTCCCACGCACTGTTTCTGCTTCTCTGATCCTGTTAGAATCAGCCAGGTCAATGCAGGCGTCTGTTGACAAATGGCCCTTATTTCTTTCTTTCGTTTTCTGATGAAAACAGAAATGCAACCCCGCCCCCACCATGACTACCTCTAAAGCTGCTTGCCTGCACGAGAGAATCTCGGGCATCTTTCTCAATAGCCAATCCGTGTTTTGATACGGTCGGGGAAGAAATTGCAGGTCTGGTTATCAGAAGATGCATTCACATCACCTCCCCACCTGGAACGTCCCCCGTGTCGCGGTGCCTTCTCTCCCTTCCTGCCTAAGTCCTGCAAGACCCAGACGGAGCCACCTGTGGCTCTGAGACCCTGGGCCAATCACATTAGCTCACTGAGCCTTCTTTTTCCTATCTATAAAATGGGGGTGATGGCAGTTCCTGCCTGACAGGTTATTTTGAAGATTAGAAGAGATGATGTGTGTTAAGATATGGCCCTGTGCCCAGCACACAGGAAGTGCTTTTCCCTCTTCCTCCTCTACCGTCAACGTTACTGTCGTTACATCTGTTTCCCGATTGCCCTACACCCGCGCCTGCACCTGCAATTGCACCTCCACCTCCACCTGCACCTCTACCTCCAC
>NW_012153341.1:224915-254338 GCF_000956105.1 Propithecus coquereli | reverse complement strand
TGAAATGATGTTGAAGGTGATGATGATGGTGAAATGATGTCGAAGGTGATGATGAAATGATGTTGAAGATGATTGATGATGATAAGGATGATGACGATGACAATGACAACAATGGCATAGAAATACCTCCTGGGTCTAACGCCCGCAGGAGTTTGGCATCCGTTTTCAAAGCCTGTCCCTGAGGAAATCCACTTCACATTGTCCCCCCACGTCCCCGTGTCCTCCCTGCCAGGGAAGCTTGACGTTCCAGTGCATGACCTTCGTGACCTATGAGATTTCTATTCCCTCGAGCCGTGCTCTTTCCCCTTTACTGTGTGCGCCTTTTCCTACTCCCCAAACCTGTGCCCACCCGGTGACCCGCCCGCCGTGAAGACAGAAGTGCTTCCTTCTTTCCTCCGGTCACTTTGAGATGTGTGAGTTTCTGCCCTGGGGTTTCTAGTTTTCTCAAGCTGCAGGGGGTTAATGAGTTTGGTTATTTCACAATAGCATTTACAGTTTCCTTATTAACTGGGCAGATACCCAAGGACTCCTGTTCTTCAGTGGGTCTTTTGCGGGGTCTCGTCACAGGATGGTGGTCGGACGCGCAGAGCAGCTGGAGCGAGGCGGGATGGAGTTGTGGGAATCGCCTCCGGCCATCCTCAGGAAGGTCCTGGGCTCGGCTGTCTGTTTGGTTTGACCAGGGAGAGGAGTATCAGACGTTGCACAGCACAATCGCTCAACTCTTCACTTTCCACAGACTTGGCTTCAGAACTCTGTGAAAAGCACACGTTATCAAGATACTTTAAGGAGAGGGTGATCTGGAAAAGATTGAAGAGAGGAAAATTAGAGGTTTAAAGCCAGCAGAAATGTTTTTCCTGCACCTAAAAACCTCAAAAGACAACATTTTTGGCAGCGGTTGAGTAGCTGTAAATACGACTGGAGCAGGAAGGGAAGTGGGAGAGCCGGGAGTTGGTTTCTTCGCCACGAAGAGCAGGATTCAGAGCGTTTCTCCCGCCAGACACCGGCCGCCGTCCATCTGGCCGGCTCCTCCAGCCCAGGTTCAACTGTTGCTTTTTCGCAGAGTCTTCCCTGACCTTCTAGAGACTATGTTGTCCCCTGACTGAGTGTTACTGTTTATTTTTAATAATAACATCAGGCACTTGCCCAACATAGAGATTTAATTGGAATTAAAAAGATACGTCTTAATTATACTAATTGTCCCCCCAGAAGTGTTCACTGTGTGAACGTTGAGCTGGCTTTGGGGCCAAGGTAACATGGAAGACAGAACCCCAGCGAGACCCCTTCCCGTGTGTTCTGTGCGGGGAAGCCCTGAACTGAGTGTGCTGTTTCTGGAGCGGACGCCTAGCGATGCTCTTGACCGCGTCTCCAAGGAGAACACGTGCAGGGTTCTCCGCAGCATTGTTCATGATGGCAAAGACAAGCAAAAGCGAGCAAAAGGAAACCAAAGTGTCCAATGATAGAAGAATAAATGTGTAAATCGTGGCATATTCAAACAGTACAATTCTGTGATAAATTATATATACATTTTGTATATATATATTCATATCTCCATGGATAAATCTCTAACATAATCGTATATAAAAATTGCAGAGTGATATTGACAAGATGCTACCATTTATGTGACGTTTAAAAAACCCCCCAATACTGGCCAGGCGCGGTGGCTCACGCCTGTAATCCTAGCTCTCTGGGAGGCCGAGGCGGGCGGATTGTTTGAGCTCAGGAGTTCGAAACCAGCCTGAGCAAGAGCGAGACCCCGTCTCTACTAAAAATAGAAAGAAATTAATTGGACAACTAAAAATATATAGAAAAATTAGCCGGGCATGGTGGCGCATGCCTGTAATCCCAGCTACTCGGGAGGCTGAGGCAGAAGGATCGCTTGAGCCCAGGAGTTTGAGGTTGCTGTGAGCTAGGCCGACACCACGGCACTCACTCTAGCCCGGGCAACAGAGTGAGACTCTGTCTCAAACAAAACAAAACAAAACAAAACAAATCCCCCAATACTGTGTTTTGTTTATGAGTCCACATGTAATAAAGGCATGAAACACGCACAGAGGAGACACACAGACCCACTTCCAAATAGCGGTGACTGCGCAGAGGAAGCGCCTGGGCCAGAGGGCGGCGAACAAACAGGTCTGCCACTGGGATGTGCCACAGTTGCTGGAGATCCGTGGCACAGGGGATGCATGGTCTCATCTGCTAGATTTAGGTGGGGAGAGAGAGAATGTGTGGTAATTTCTTGGACCTTCCTGTATGTCCGAAATACTTCATAGTGAAATAAACAGTGCCTGTCTTGTTAGGGACTTGAAGAGATCAGACATCATTGTTCTTAAGCATCAGAATCTCTCGTGAGACTTGGAATTCGCGGGTCCACGTGACAATCAGGGTCACACCAGGAGCTGTGCGAGGGGTCGTGGGGCTCCGTGGTGGGCTGTGAGGGAGATCGGAACGTGTGCGTCCTCCGGCTCCTTGCCTGTCCAGGCTGTGACACGGACACACCGGTATGTCCCCAAGCTCGGCTCCCTCCTGGGGATCGGGTGCCTCAGGGATTCGTCACCTGGTGGGAGACTTGAGAAGGGCCCGTCCGTGCGCGAGGTCAGAGCAGCCGCGCAGAGTCCCAGGAAGAGCGGCTCGCTTCGAGTGTCTGAAGGGAAAGTCCTCTGAGTTAGCCCCGCTTTTAAAGAGTTATTTGCCCGCCGGTGTTAAATGCTGTCTCATTGCTTCCCTGTGCCATTGATGAATAAAAAGGGTATTACCGAGTTTAAGAAGACGAGTTAATTAACGAAGTATAATTCCCAGAAAGCCTCTTTGACATAATTTAAAATCCCAGATAGGTGTAATCCTATCGTTAGAACTTTCAATTGATGTGAGACTAGACAGTAATCGCCTGTCGTGTGCCACACGTAACCCTACCAGGGCCGGGTGGAGGGACAGGAGCTAACGAGGGGGAGGAAGCCCCATGTCCGGAGCACCGACAGTGACGTGGCACAGGCTCGTCCTAGTCCTGAGGTCACCGTGCACCAGCGGAGGGACATCCAGGAGGGGCTGCGGGTGAACGTGCGGATGAGCTACCAACATCGCGGCCTTCCCGCAGTGAGCCAGCTGCCAGCCACCTCTGTCCCACACGTGACGCGGGCTCCATCCTGGGTGAATAAGCAGCGTCTAGGTGACCATCTGTTGGGGACACTGCTGAAGGGGTTTCTCTGTGAGCTGGCACCTTGGACTTTCCAGATGACTCCGTAATGATTTATACTGAAGTTATGTATCATGAAATAATGGCTGGGAAAAGCATCGCCAGTGCGCCATGAAACGCGATCGTGTCTTAGCCCTTTGGGTATTCTGTTTACTTACAAAGTCCTGAATATTGGAGTGCAAATAAACTAAATCTAATTTGGCCCAGTGAGGGCTACATTGGCCAGAGCTGCATGATCACAGCTTCACAATGTGAACTGTAAGATGTTTCCTTGTATCTTCCGAAGAACAGGAAGTGCTGTTTCCCGAGGCAGCGCAGCAGGTGGCAGCGGCCTTGTCCTCCCCGGCTTGGGCAGGTGGGGACGAAACCCTCACTTGGTCCCATCCTTCACCCGAGAGGCAGTTGCGACCCTGGCATCACAACCCACTTGGCCCCCAGCCCTGCGGGATACAGTACGACACACGCGCTGGAGACCTGCACGTCGTGACTGACGCCTGCTGCGGGGCTGGCCTGTGCGCAAGGAAGGAATCGTTCCGGTCGAAGCGTTGCAGTTGGCCGCGGCCAGACGGAAGTGGAATATGTGCTTAGCACATCACTCGCTCTCGATAAATGTTAGTCATCGTTATTGCTTTTATTGAACTTTCGTTTCAGCTATGTAAACTCCGGGGAGAAATACATGACTCCGGTGACAGAACAATTTTATAGCCTAATATTGACCAAATCTGGGAGTCGTGAAGTAGCCAAAAAATAGCATTATCTTTGTTTGGCTGAACTGTTGGGGGAAGATTACTTGGTTTCACAGCCACCCTCCCCCACTTCGCTTTTTTTTTTAGACAAACTGGGATTGGGGAAGGCGTTTGAGATCAGAATTTTTAGCAGCCTTGGAAACTGGCAGGTGAGAAGATTGGTGAATAATGTTCCAGAGCAGAAGCTCCTTCTTTGCAGATGATAAACACCTTTGTTGATTAATTGCCGCGGCTATTAATAGGCAGCTGAGTAATTGGACGTGATTGGCAGCAGGTCTTGCAGCCCATCTGCTGACTGCATTTTCATGGCCGTCCTCAGTGCCGAGAATCGCTACAGGGAGATGGAGAAGCCCGAATAGCCACAGGCCAGGGGGCGAGTGGGCAGGACTTCGAGGGGCAGTGCCCGCCCCGGAGGCCCCAGGACAAGCTATTTCCTCAGGGTCACTGTCTCCTTTCCTGCCCACGGCGCCAGCAGGTGGCAGGTGCACACCAATGCCTGGTTGTTTGATCCCGGCATCTGGAACTCATAAAACTCTTTAGCAATGTGCAGGCCACCCTCTGCGAGGCCCGTCGGCCATGGTGACACTGAGGCAGGGTCGTGGTTGCTGCCAGCGGTGCGTGTTGGGTCTGAGGAAGGCGGGGCTTCGGCTGATGGTAAAGATTCGCCGTGCAGTTGAGGCGGTTTGTCCTGCCGTGGCCGGGAGGATAGACGGCTCTCAGTGGCCTGCGAGAGCCTGACATCCAACGACAGCCCGATGCTGTCGAATTCACCTTTCCTCCGACCCTCACAAACGACCTCACCGATTATTAAGAAAGGGGAACCTGAAAGGACCTCCTCCCCAACCTCTCAGGCACCACATTTGTTAGTTCGTAGGGCTTGAAGCATCTGGGAGCTGCTCGTGCAGACAGAGGACGCTCGTTTGCGCGAGGCGGGTGGAATGTGTGTTTATTTCTACCACTTTTGCAATACGCTCTGCTCTGGAAGACGTTTTTTGCTTAGCAAACGTTATGTGGGTAAGGAGATGAATCTCTGTTCTAGGCTGGAAAAAATGACACGAAATGTGATTACACATTAAGGTAAAAGTAGCATCAGGTTACTAGTCCCTGCCAAAAAATATTTTCATTCAAATCATAAAAAGAGATTGGCTGGGAACCAAGAATATGAAAAGAACAATATTTAACTCGAATTTTCAAATAGTTATGTGAGAAAAACGTGGTCGTGTGTGTTGTGTGTTAGGGTTAGAATCCAGACAGATCTCAAACAACTTGCACAAGGTGTTTAAGAAACCAGTTTTGTGTCTGTGGTTGGGATCCTGCCACAAGAGCCTGAGTGACTGTCCCCCCTTCCTGCCCCGCCCCCACCCCAGCATAAACCGTCAGCGGTTCTGGTATCGCTCAGCAGTTACCATGGTTGCAGTAACAGAGGACCCAGAATCTCGGTGGCTTGGGAGAAGGCTTCTGTCTCACCCACAAGCACGTTGCTCTGGGTGGTATCGTGTCTCTGCTACTCTGGAGTCCTGGCTAGAGGTGTTAGAGGATCGTCTAGCACCTGTACCTTTTGTCTAAAGCGTAGTTTATTCTGGAAACAGATGGGCGTGACCGTGAGGCTCTAAGCCCCAGGAAGGTATGGAGCTCCTGGCCGGTAACAGCGAAGACAATTGGCCAAACCACCCATTTATTATTGTTTTTCCTTGTTGTTCGTTTGTAAATTCCCATACATCCTGCCAGGCCCTATGTTGCGTTTTCTTTGTGATTTTTAGCTGAATCCTTATTTCCCAGTGCCTTGAGTTCAACTGTAATATTTCAGTTTTTTGGTGATGTCTATAACACGAACATAAACTCATAGACAGTCACTTACAATAAGACTTTTGTAAGTTTAAAACTGATCATGTGACGTCACCCTATAGAAAGGTAAAATCAGCAAGATTTGAAAACACTCATTGGATTTGCATCCTTCGAAACAGGTAATTTTATGCTCCAGCCACTTCCCCGTAGGGCTGGAGCCCGGGACACACCTCCCCGCTGAAGTCTGCTGAGCGCCGGGCAAGGTTATAATGGAGTCTAAGGTAGAGCTACTTATGCTCCTGTGATACGGGGACAGAAGTATTTTTTGTATTGTTTTGATTTCCTACCTGTCACTTCCAGTACACAAGCAGAATCTGCCAGGAGCCAACACGCTGCTCCCAGTGAGAAACCCAGACTGGTTTTCTGGGTGCGTTTGGTGCCAGCCCTCACGCGCTGCCCTCCCCTCGGAGTATCCGCAGACACCGTCATCCGTGAAAAGCGGTGTTTCTACCCCAGTGAGTGGAGCTGGACGACACGCCATTTTCCTCTTTAATTTCTTGCCTGGAGAAGCTTTAAAACCTCAGGCAACACCACCCTGCAATTATTAGCGTAGCGATGAAATTCAAACTCTCCGGTTTTTAAAAGCAGTGTTAGTTCTTGTAATTGGTTAGCCCTGTTTCGTGGGGAATACACGGGTTCATCGAACATCTAGTGTTTCATTTTTACTCAGCTGCATGTAGTGTGGGGCAAAGGAAGGCCATGGGGACAAAGTCATCTGCCTTTGTGGAATCCCTGGGTGTCCGATCTGTAGGGACAACATGAGGAGTCCTGGCTGGGACCCCACTAACACTCGACTCATCTTGTCACATCAACAGTGTTGATTCACCGCCTGTGACGCCGGCCTTCTCCTTTATCAACACGCGGGGGAAGGCCTTGGAGCGGCTGCCATGTGCCGATTACTTGAGTTGAGGGCAGGAGGGTGGCTGTCGGGGACCACGGCCTTGGGGCCTCGTTCTCAGGGAGAGGTCCTGTGCTTCCCAGTTACCTGGTCACAAACTGGGAGGTGGACGCCGTGCCCTCAGGAGGACACATGGAGGGAAGAGAGGCGCTCTCCAAGGTACTCGTTTCCTCGGCATTGCTGTTCAAGCTGCGTGTCCTCCTCCAGTGGACAAATATTTACTGAGCACCTGCTTCGGACCTGGTATTTTTCTGAGCATTTCATCTGTGTGTTCTTTCCTCAGGGGGGTTGCGTTCCACGGGGAGAAGCAAAACATACAGGCAGGCACTTAAGTGAGCTGATTCCATGAAAGACAAGCCGCTAAGAGAGCAAGGAAGCTTTGTGATGGGGACAGATTGGCCACTCCCGACGAGTGGCCGTGGCCTCTCCTCCGCGCACGGGGTGGTCATCTGACTGGTCAGGCCTTGGAGCTGCACATTTCAGGCAGAGGAACTGAGACGAGGGTGGGCGGGGAGTCCCAGAGGAGCCCACGGAAGGTGCCAGGGGGCGCACAGCGTGCGGTCGGAGAAAGGGCGGAGGTTAGGCAGACAGGCCTCGGCGGCCACGGCAAGGAGTCTGGGCCACGTTCTCAGTGCCGCAGGAAGGCTCTGGAGGCCCGTAAGCAGGAGCATGCCGTCAAATTTGCAGTTTAAAATGACCCCTCCGCTGCTGTGGGGAGCGTGGATTCCAGCGGCCAGAGTGGAGCGGGGCCAGGACAGCCGCGATGTCACGCTGTATGAGGCGGTTGGGTCAGGATAGGGATGTCGGCTGTATTGATCCGGGTCCAGGGGCTCCCAGTGTACCCCTCGTCTCCCTTGCACACTCCCGGACTGGCACCTGCGCCTTGCAAACCACGTGCCACGTGTCTAACGATTTTGTTTCCTGCCTCTCCCTCATTAGCCCAAGGGTTCTTCAAGGTCAATATCCGCATTTCACTTATTTTTCATCTCCAGAACCCAACGTCAGTCCTGACCTCTCAGCAGGAAGCCGCTGTTCCCCGACTCACGGCAGGGCCTCAGAGCCTGATGCCTGTGAGGGACCGAGGCCGCAGCCCTGTCCCCCGCCCTCGACCTGGCGAGACGCTTGGCGCACACGTGTGGTTGGGGGACTGCGTTTGTGTGCGGTGCCTGGCGTGTGTTTAGAAGTCACATACATTCCAGTTACACCTTGCGTTTTAGATTATTGTAGATGCTCTTACTTAGATTTCACTTAAAGGGGAAAAAAACACTACTCAACACATTTTTCCTTCTTCATACTTTACCAACAAGAAAGAAAAATGTAACAGGATATCGACTCCCACAACGCTGCCCGTGGTGACTAAATATAAATATCTGTGACAAATCGCAGAAGGAATCGTTAATGGCAGCTGTCAGTGTGGTTTAAAATGAACTAGACCTCTCCAGTTTCCCGTAACGACGAACGGAGAGACACTTGGTGTGGATCCGATTCACCACGGACCTGGAGGTGCACCGGCCGCTCGGTTGGAGTCCCAGGGGCTCATACGGCACAACAGCTCAGCTGGAAGGTGTGTGAGATGTCACCCCTCCTTCTTGTGTCTCATGACGGTTGGCAGCGTGTGTTTCCATGGTTTCGCATGTGACATCGCTCCCTTCAACGCCAGCTGATCGGACCGATTGGGAGTTTGAGCCACAGACCGAGTATGAGAAGGTGAACCGCTCACGGGGCGTGAGATCCTCCCGCGGCTGCGACGTCCTATTGTCAGAGGGAGCATCGGTCCCCTAACGTCAGGGACGGCCCTGTCATTCTTGGGGGGCAGTCGGGACACTACTGTGCACGGCCAGCGAAGGCTCGTGTACAGGTGAGCCCGTGACATGGGTGTCCCGCTGGCCTGCCGTGCGCTGAGGTGAGCAAATCGGGAGAGGGTAGAAAACTGGTTGTTTTCTCGACAAGGGAATTGTCACCGGAAGTTCTCCTCAGCAAGAGGTAGAAAGCCTGAATTCTGCCCACCTCCTCTGACCTTGAAACTGGACTTCCAGAGATAATATCATTTTTGTTCCCTTTAATTTCCTTTCATTTCCTGTGTTTAAACGACCCAGGATCAGTTTCTGCTTCACTGCGTCTTCTTTTGATCATGTGGCCGAATCTCTCCCAATGACCGGGAGTTTGCGGCCCCAGGCAGGTGGACACAGGCAGGAAAGCGATAGTGAGACCTCGGGAAGTATCAAAGAGCTGTCGTTTCAGAAGGACTCTCCCTCCCTGGCTTTGAAATGGCACTTGGGGGACAGCGAGTAACCATTTCTCTCTCCAGCGTGGAAGAGAAAACCATGCAGATTTTTTGATGATTGACACAAGGTCTCCAAAAATTCTTGTTTGCCTGTTTTCAAAGTATATGTGGGAGAAAAGGGTGGCGATGCTGCCTGGGGTCCCGCTCCGTGGGAGAACACAGCCCCGTCCTGGCTGCCTGGGGCTTCCGTGGACAACGTGGCGGTGGTGGGAGGACCACGTATTGTCACGATTAGCTTCCTGTTTGATTTTGTGCCGTGCACCCCTGGCGTCAGGATTTCATGCTTGGAATCCACACTGACGTCACGGAACAGGGTACCTCTCCACGGAACGTGGGCCGAGTCTCCAGAACCGACCTGAGGCCCGGGGGTGGGTCGTGTCATTTTGAGTTGGTGGGCGGGGGGCAGCCTGCCACCGACTACAGCTGCTTCAGAATAGTAGAGTTGGGGGTGCAGGGATGAAGGAGTACAGAGCCATCCCCCCATCTCTGAAGCGGGGCTTTGGGGGGCTCCCACGGTGGGGGTATCTCACGTGTCTATGTGGAAGTTTCATCTTGAGCGCCAGCTGACCTGTGCTGTCAACTGAACCATCAGGAGAAGCTCCCACTTCCCTGCTTGAGGTGTGAGCCAGTTAATTTACAACGTCAGGGGGGAAAAATCCCGCTAACAGCCAGGGGGTGGACAGAGCGGTGTTCCGTCACCCTCCTCCTCCCCAGGAGACAGGGCAGGAGCTCGAGCGTGGCCGCCGGCCACCTGTAGGCGCGTGGAGATTCTGGGGTGCAGCCACTGCGTGGCAGGAGGTTTGTGGGGTGGAAACTGTGGTCTCCAGAACTCCCTGCAGTGACAGGAGCACAGCGTGTTGTCCCGTGGCCGTGAGCCCTCGTGTTGTGGAGAGTAACACACTATGACACGTATAAATAGCTCACGATGAAGACATGCCGACTGCTCTGCCAAATAAGACCCCTCCAAAACAAACGTGAGTGAGAGAAGGGGCCACCGACGTGGCACTTTTGCCCAGTGGGGACAAGACCAAGTCTGGCCAGGGCAGCTCTGGCGCAGTTCGAGTGGGCGGCTCTGTGTCACACACATCCCAGCGTTGGGGCCCAGGAGCCCCTTCTCCACCCTGAACACGACCCTGCCCCGTGGAGACCGGCGTATGAGGGAGGGAGTGGACACAGGTCTCCTAGGTGGCCTGTCCCCCAGGCCAGCTGGAATTTGACCTCTGACCTGGCAGCCATAGCCTGTCCCTGCCCACCCAAGGGCGGTGGAGACCATCGCCAGGTGCCCACTAGTCGCCACGCCTCAAGTGGCCCCAGAGAAAGACTGGAGCGCGGAAACTGCGGTTCTCACGGGTTTGGGACACAGACGCGGAATCGGGAACCTGGAGCTTTACTTGGAATTGTCATGCGTGAGCTTGCCGTGCACTGCTTTTCTTTATCTCTAGAAACAACTTTGAAAGGAAACTTTGTACGGATCGGGGAGCAAATGACGGAAGACAGAGAACAGCGCTCTGGGCTGAGCAGCTCTGCCGTGGGAGCAGGCGCGAGCTGCGTCCTGCGTGCAGACGACCCCGGCTCTCCTGGGCTGGTGGCGGCTGCGGGTGGGAGGGAGCCACGGGCCAGACTCAGAGCCAGCGCGTGGGAGCCGCCCTCCCCTCGCCCCCAGGCAGCCCTGCTCTGTCGCCGTGGCAACCCCTTTCCAGATACAGGGAGGCCGGGGGGTGTGTGGTGTGCGTGGGTTCTGCCTCCCTGGGTTCAACCAACCTCAGATGGAAAATATTTGAAAAAGTCACATCTGTACTGAACACGTACAGACTTTTTTCCTCGTCGTTGCACCTAAACAATTGTCATAACAACTACTTATGTCACATTTACATTGCGTTCCATGTTATAAGGGATCATATGGAGGACGCATGCAGGTTACATGCAAATACTGCCACGTCACGTCAGGGCCTGGAGCAGCTGCAGAACTTGGTGTCCACAGGAGGCCTGGAACCAGCCCCCAGTGGATACCGAGGGACAGCCGTGTGCGTGTTACTTCAGCATAACCAACATTTATTATTTGTACGTTTCTGCAACTTTTAAAACTTAGCATATATTGGAGAATCACATGCCATGTCGGGACATACAGTTTTACTTCATTTTTTTTTTATTTCAGCATATTATGGGGGTACAGATGTTTAGGTTACGTGTGTTGCCCTTGGTTCCCCCCCCCAAGTCCGTGTTTCAAATATGTCCATCCTTCGGGTAGTGCGCATTGCACTCCTTGTATACGTATACAAATACCCGTGCCCTCCTCCCTCTTCCCTCTTCCCCCCTCCTCCTGCCGCCCTCCCCCTTCCCCAACATCCAATAGATTAAATATTGCAGAATGTCCCATAGATTGGCATTCTGTTAATTTATCTGACCATTTTTGGTGACATCGAGCTTGTCCCTTATTGCAGCCAGCGTCCTTCTACACTGTGGTAAGCACATCTAAAACCGTGGCAGACACCGTGAAATTGCGTCTCATCACGTCCGCAGCAGCCTGGGGACCCCAGCAGGACGTGGGTGTGCTGGCTCCGAGCAGCCTCTCTGGCACTGGCTATTTCCAGCCCTGTTAACGTCTATCATCTGGCCAAAGAAAGGAAAAAAAGCACCGTATTTTGTTTTAATTTTTGTTTCCCTTTTAACTAGTGGGTTGACCACTTCCTGCTTTGTATTGGCTACTTACGTTTCTACTTGGATGAGTATGTCCTCGAGCGGTTTGGCTTTTTCCTGTTGATTTGTAGCAGCTCTTTACATAGCGTGGACGTCATCCCTTGCTTGTCACATGTGCTGCGTTAACTTCCTGGCAGACTCTAGCTTGGCTTTCCTCTGCCTGTTCGAGTTCTTCATCCAACAGCCAAGCTAGTGACCACGTGACCTGTGCAGGTGCGAACGCCCAGGTGAGCAGCAGGGCCAGCTTTCCATTCTCACCTGGCACTGAGGGTCTGAGGACCCCGGGAACCCCAAAGCTCACTCTGCCTGTGCCTCATGCAGGACCGCTGGGCAGCTCAGGCTGGGGTCAGGCCCCTGGGGCCCCGAGGGCTCCCTCACCCTCCTCCCCTCTGCATTTTTACCTCCCCCACAGGACATCACCTGCCCGGTTCCTCCCTGCCTTTCTGGCTCCAGCCCTGCTTTCCTTCCCAAGTCTTATATGTCGTGGGTTTCCACAGCACAGAAGTGACCCATTTGCTCCTTCCTCAGCTGGAGGCAAAGCTTAGTTAGAAGGGGGCGGGGTCTCAAGGCTGCGGCGCATCGCCTGGGGGTTCAGAGGCACCAGGGCTGGGGACCAGGAGTCACCCCATGTGAAGCAGCCTGTCTCCCGACTAACATTTCCTCTTCCATTAAAATTAATTTCCCAATCTCCGGCGACGTGCCAAGCCATCCCGGATTGCATAATGCCTGCGACTCCGGCCTGTAAATTCATTCCACCGCCGTTATCTAACTCATTACCTTATAAACTGCCTTAATATACTGAGGCCCCGTGGAATACCGCCTCCGCGTAAGGCCAGCGTTGGGAGTGGACGCCGTTCAAAGTAATCACTCACCGGCTCCTTGGCTTTTCATTTGGGTTAATTTTGCTACCTTCGTCCTCCTCCTCTCCTCCTCCTCCTCCTCATCATCATCTTCTCCTCTTGTTTGCTGTTTGCACGTACAAGGCGATGCAAGTACAATCCTTACGCCTCCCCCCAGCTCACCGGGGGCGGACAGGCCGGAACAGCACTTCACAGCAGAGCCTGGAACGTGCCCCTTCGGAAACATGTGAACATGGAAAGTTCTTCCTACCTTGGTTGCTTTGATGAAATTTACCTTTGAGCATAACAGAGAACGATGATTTTTCACTCCAAGCCTGCCTCGCGTGTAAAGGACGCACCTTCCGCGTCCGTGTTGCGAGACGGGCTTCCCCTGCTTTGGGACGTGGGGAATAATTACGTCCTGGTGAGCATTCTGGGGACTCGATGGCAGTGGCTTTAACCAGGGGTGTCGTCCCCTTAGGGGACATTGGCAGTGTCTGGGGAGATCGAGATCTTGGTTGTCAGCCTGCGGAAGGAGGTGCTGGCGTCTAGGGGCTGGGGCCGAGGATGCTGCTGTCACCTGCAGTGCCCAGGAGGGGCCACAGCAGAGCTCCGGGTGTCAGCGGCGCCGGGTGGAGCATCGCTGCTCTATGGACCTGGGAAGTTCTTCTGGCAGCATGTGGGTGGGAAAGTGCAGGTTTTGCCAGAAAATGCTCTTGGGTCTTTACTGGACTCTGGTCCAATAATCCTCCTTTGAACTCCAAGCCTTGCCCCTTATCAGGGGCTTGTCCTCCCCGATCCACAGTTTGCTGACGCGTGAATGCGCGATAACCCTGCCCACTTAGGTGGGTTGTTATGAAAACCAGTGGGTTAATTCACATGTGGGTTTAGCAAGATGGTGGCACCCAGACGTGGGTGCTGCCGCTGTGGCCGTAACTGCTGATGCAAATCAGGGAGAACAGTAGAGCCCAGCCCTAGGGGGACGCCCTGACCTACTGCCTGGACTTTCCTTTCTGCTGAGGCCGCGTGGAGGGCACTGCCCACGGCCGACCAGGGCCTGCCCACTGCGTTGCTTTGTCCCAGTGCCAGCCGTGGCCTCCGTGGGCCATGAGCTCCTGGTCATGGTGACAACCAGCCCGGATTCGGTCCCACACTCCTAGTCAAGCTGTCGTGTCCCCGGAGCTGGCCAGGGGGGCATGGTGGCAGAGGGGAAGGTCTCTGAGGGGCTAACAGGGCCCAGGGGCCCCTCTCTCTCTGCCGACAAGGCTTCTTCCTGCACCTAAGAATATCCTCTTAATTAGCTGTCACCGGCCACATTCGGAACCATACGTTAACATTTTATAGGCCATTTTCTCATAAAGAAAAGCAAAGCCGACGTAATTCTTGCTGGCGTTGGGGTTTTGGCTTCACACTCAGCACATCAGATGAAACCACTGTGGGAATAAAATTCCTCAAATGTGGCCGTATTCATTGAATAGGGGAGGAAAAGGCTCCATTTTAGTTCCTTCAGCGAAGACCCCTAAATCCTTTAATTTCCAGGCGATAAACACCGAACGAACCTGCTCTGGAGAATCGCAGCCCTTGAAATGAGTTCCGTGTCCAGGTGACCAAGAACACGGACCGTCAGAAAGGCTGGAGCGGAGAATGGGACACCCTTGCGGCGCACAAGTGCGTGTGCCGGAGGAGAGGGGAGCCCGCAGCCAGCCACCCGTGGGGCTTCGGGTGTCCCGGGAGCCGGGCGGTGACCTTGGCGGGACGGAGGGGAAGGTGAGCTGGGAGCACAGGCAGATCTTCCTCTTGTGGACGGTCTTAGACCCGAGACGGTCACAGAAAAGGAGGCAAAAGACCACGAGCATCAGAAAAGGAACCTGGAGCCTGCTGAGCTCTTGTGGGGTCCTCACCCCGGGGCTGTCTCTTGTCGCACACAAGTTCAGCCACCTGGTTTTCTGGTTTAAGAGAAAAAAACTGGGGCAGCTTCAGACACACCCCGAGAACACTGAGAAGTAGTCACTGGTCACTGCAGCAAAGGGAGAAAACGTGTAGACGTGCATGCACGCGGGTGTGAGCGTGTGCACTATCCGCGCACCTGTCTGCCATCTGCCCGTGCGTGTCTCTGTGTACACACACGCGGGCACACGCACACACCACAGTCATAAGAACTGAGAGGCATTAGGAGACCACTGGCCTGGTTTTTACGCCTGAGAAATTCTCTCACTTCTTAGCCCGTAAGGGCATCTGTGTCTGTGGAACGAGAAGCCGGTGGATTGTTCTGGAAATGATCAGGTTGTCGGAGAGTGCGTTCTGGTGCGTCAGATGCACGACGTTTATCTTGCACTTGGTAGAAGTTTCTTTCCAGAAGGTTAAACCTTTTTTTCTTAATGTTTTGCACATCAGGAAATTGTCTTCGTTTATCCGGGCATTGCGTGGAGATGGATGCGTATCATAGAGCCCACGTTTCCAGAGCACTGTGCTGCGCGTCAGGTGGTGCGCTGAGGCCTCTACACGGAGTGTCCCATCCAGAATTCCCACTGTCCCTGCTGAACAGATGGGGATTATCTATGCAGAGGGTTTAGCCCCTGCTCAAGACACTGCAGCCGGGAGGGGATCCGCCGGACCGGAACCTCTCCTGGTTGTGACAGCAGCCACTCCCCCAGCAGTGGCCCCCCTCATGTGGACAGCCGCGTTTCCCAGGGGACCCGGGCAAGCGAGGGCTGTGGCATTAACCCTGCCTGGCTCAGCCGAGGGCCTGAGAGTCTCCACACCCCGCTGTTGATGAGTTGAGCCCAGCAAGTAACACAGTGCCTCTGGCTCGCTTGTACCCCTCACCAGTAATTGTCGCCTGCATTTTCTTCAAGAGGCGACAAAGAGTGAAAGCCGTGCAGTTGCTTTTCTGTTTAGCCGGTTGTAAACATTTGCCAGAATTTGACTGACAGTGCAATATTACGTTCCCCAAAGCTTGCGCCGTATGTGAATATTTTAATTAGGATTGTAACAAGCTATTGAGAAAGTTTGAGCTAAATTGGTTCAGCTGTTTTTGCATTAGTGAAGCATGAAAGGAAAATTTTTTTCATCTATTAGAAAATATTCCTTTTTAAAAAAAATTAAGCCAAAGCAACTGAAAGTGAGCCAGTTTGGGATACTTATTTAAAGTCAGCAGATTGGATCTCGGTTGGGATTAACTGGACAGATTTGAAAAATGAGAAATGAAGTTCAAAGAAGTGCTTCGTGTTCAGCCTCTTTCCTTTGGCAGCTGCTGGGAAGGAAAAGATGGTTCTCAGAGGAACACGTGTTCTAGGAGAGGAGGACGTCTAGCGGGGTTGGTTCCTGGGGCCGTCTCAGGGGTGGGTCAGCCTAAAGGTGTCTGCTGCCTGCCGACTCCCACGCTGGGCACCCCCACCCCGCCAGATGGCCACTCGCTGCTGTCCACCAGGGGCCGGAGGTGCGGCCGCCATTTTGGGGACGCTCCGTCCGGAGGCTCTGAAATCTGCCCCCGTGTTTCTCGCTCTCGCGCCTTGGCTCTTGCTCCTGCTCTGTTGTTCGCTGCTTACCCCCCTTTTGCTTTGTGAGGCCTCTTTCTGGACATTGGTGTCTCTTCTGGCCATGGAGGGGCTGGTGGGACGGGAGACAGGACAGAGCTGACCGGCTCCTCCTGCCCACGCCGCTGCCGCCACCACGCAGACCGTGGGAAACCCCCGGGCTCCCCAGTCCCTGGACGCTGCCCCTTCTCTCCGCTGGGTCTGGGGACGGCCGGCTCTTTATGTCTCTCTTCTCGTCACTCCTCACGCCCGGGCATCACTGTTCCTACATTGCCAGACGGTCCCCCGGGGCACCTGACCACTGATCACAGGATGTGGGCTCAGCGCTGCCAGATCTTCACGTTTTTCAGAAGAAACCAGAAACCTAGACCGAAATGTGAAATCCCCTACTTTCCAATAGTGGCAGCTAGTTTAAACATCTAAGGCACTGTGCAGGCCGCACGGAGGAGTCCCACGGCGCGAGGAGGGATCTCTGGTGTCGACTGCGCGATCCCCGAGGGCAGGAGCAATGACTCGTTGCTTTTTATCTTTTTCCCTTATTCCCTGCAACACCTATGTAACTGACCACTCGGTAGTTAATAAATATTTTGGGGGGACAAAAAGGTGTATTTTTTGTGTTATGTTCAACACGTAGGACGTTTTTACTCAGTGTTTGGTTTTATACTTGGACGCGCCTTCACTGCCAGCTCCGGTGAGACGCGTTAATATTCACGCACGTGAATTGTTCTCGTTTCCTCCTGCCCGGACGTGGGAATTTTGAGAGACTCCCGTGAGCGAATCCACGGGAATGTTTTCTGCACAGAAGCCTCAGAACCTGCCCTTTGGGCCGTTGGTCTGGGATGGTCAGCGGGGCGTCTGCCTCTCCTCTCAGCGCACTGGCGGCAGCGGCGAGCTCTGTGGGCCTTGGTCCTGCCACTCCCGTCCCCGGAGCGCCAGGCCCGGCGCCCGGCGCAGAGCACGCGCATCCATCAGGGCTGGTGCCTGCGGCCCCCTCTCTGAGTGTCAGGAGGGACCCGGGTCCGCGCCTGGCTATTTCTCTGCTGTGTCCCCAAAGCCTAGTGCAGAGCTAGGGGCAAAGTGCACGTTCCATAAATACGTGTTGAATGGAGGCTGAGTGAACTCCAGGCTTCCCTTCACCTCCCTTCCAATTCTTGGCTGTCTGAATGAGGACGTGTTAATCCATCAGCGTTTAACTGTTAATTAGTGAAGCCTAGGATCCAGCCCCTTGTGAACGGAGGTCCTTGTGTTTTGCTCGGAGAGGGTCAAATGCACAGCCTTCCCTCATTTTCCACTGCAAGCCGCACGTTTGTCTTAAGAGCACATTTGCGTCTGTTCTAAATGCTGGCTGCTGCAAGCTTCAGGCAGCGGTGAGCCCGGCCTGGGGCCTCAGACGGTAATTCTCACCAAGGGAACAATCCCATTAATGCAGGGGAAGGAGCGGAGGCCACATAAAACCATATAAAACCATCCACTCCTCGGGGCGTCGTCCTGCCAAATGCTCGCCATAAATCGCAGCCTGGGACCGGGTGGCAGGGGACGGTGTTCACTCGGTGGCGACCAGTTTCTGGGTCCAGCGCACCCCAGATTACAGCCGGGGGTCCTCTAATCAGAGCGGTGCACACATCTACATCCTTACGCTGGCAAAGGCTCAGGTTGGGAGGCGGGATCCCGGGAGGGCCAGGCGGAGCTGCCCAGAAACCCCAGCGAAGGAACGTGCCCGTATTTTACCCCGTGGCAGCCTGAGTTCATTAACTCGAGGGGAGTTTCTGGGTCAGCGACTTCTCATCTCGGCTCTTTTCATAAAGGAGCAGTGAACTCACACATCATCCCCCCGGCGGCCCCGCCTCGACCCGGCGAGTTATTTACTTGTGTCTTCCGCTCACTTTCGCAGGAGATCGAGGGGAGGCTTGTCGGGGGCCCCTCGTTTGTCAGCCTCGCCGTCCCCAGAGCTCTGTGGCCGTGACCCGTGTGCGTGCCCCACCTTCCCCGCCCTGGGAAGCCTGCAGTGAGACGCACAGAGGTCCCAGCGCCAGGCTCAGTCTGGAACATTTGCCTTTGAAATGCCCGAATCCCCAGTGCACAGATGGCTTGTGGCAGGAGCCGGGTTTCTTCTCACTGTCCCAGCGTGGGGGGTGTGCAGGGCGCGGGGCCTGGGCTGAGGTCTTTGTTGTGCCCCACAAAGTGGTAAATGAAGCATGTGGCTCCGTGTCCCTGGCTGTGGCAGGCCCTCGGGGCCTTTCTCTGGGGAAAAGGGATTTCCCACACCCCGCACCTCCCAGTTCTGTGGAGGAAGGCAGAGGGGACGGGAAAATCCAAGGCTCGGTTTTGCACTAGCTGCTCCCGTCGGCATCCATGGCGGGTTTGATGAGAGCCGGGCCGTGGTGGAGGGAATCAAAAGAGAGAGACACAGACTTTGCCCCAGTGCGCCGGCTCTTTAGAGAGGGACGCCTGGGAAGGAAAGTTCTGTGCTGAGTAATTAGCCACTGTGAGCTCCTCCTGGAAGGAAAGTGAGTAGAGACGGTGGCTTTCTGGGAAGAACAACAAATAGTAACCAAAAGCTGGAATCTGGACACACTGCAAGGGGCAGGGTCTGCAGAGAAGCAACTGCTGCCCTCGGTTTTCTCTTCCTGTTGCACCCAAATTATAGCCAGGGTCATTAGGATGCAAGGGAGGCTCCTTCCCGTCGGCGTCCCGGGGAGGTGAGATGCAGTGGCCGGGAGGAGCCGGGGTAGCTGCCCTGTGGCCAGGAAGCCAGAGGTCTGTGCCGCGCACAGCGGGAGGTGTAGGGTGATGAGCCCGTGTGTTCCTTACCTGGGAGGAGCCTTTAGAGTGACGATGGATACCAGGCTCGGGTGGGAGAGACCCCCTGCAGTGGGGCTGGCGCGTGCCATGGGGTGGGCTGCAGTCAGGGTCTCCGGCCTTCCATCAGTTGCTCATTCCCGGGCAGTTGTCATTTGTTGGTATTTGCGTGAGCCGAGCGGAGGGCTCTGTCCAGGGCTGCACAGGTGACCCTCCACACACACACACCCAGGAGACTGGAGTGAGAGGGGCCAAGGTGTGCGCAGTGTCATGAAGACATTGACGAGATCCGCTGAGGGTGTCACCAGGGCAGGAAGAGGCCACTCCGCCCAGCCTGGGGATGGAACAGAGGCGGGAACAGAGGAGGGAAGTGAAGGACAAAGATGTTCCTCTGGGCTCGGTTCTGGACCACACCGGAGAATGTGGACCGTGGGGGTCTCTGCATTTCACACGAACTGGGAAGAGTCTTTGCAGAATCTGTTGCAAGTGGCCCGAGCGATTGGAACGGGGGCCTCGGCCCGTCAGGGCTGCGTCCGTGTGCAGTGGTGATTTCAGTCCTGCCAAAGAGAAGAATATGGACTTGTCGTTTCTTTCTGCAGAGGCCCAGGTGGGTGGGACGGGACCGAAATGCAGCGAGGGGAAGTGGGCGAGGGGTACGAACTCGGAGAATCACAGGTTCCAAGAAGGGGCACCCTGCCAGTTCTGTTCCCATGACGGTAGCTGGAGGCCCAGGGAGGGGCGGGCCGTCACCGCAGGCAGCATCGCAGAGTGGGAACGGAGCACCTGAGGCTCACGCCGGGCCGGGGAGCCCGGGGTGCTTGTCGTGTGGAGATTCAGGAGAAGGAGCCCCTGCGGGGTGACCTTCCATCAGCGTGGGCCACACGGCGCACCCTCTTGCCCTGGAGGTGCCGGAGTCACAGAAGGCAGCCCCTCCTGTTGCCGAGGGGCGGGACACACGTGGTCTGCGTGGGCAGGGTGGTAAGGGGGAGGGGATGGTACTTCTTAGCTTCACGATCACGTGTCAGAAAAGAGGAAGGAAAACGGGAAAATGGGCAGATTAGAGAAGCGCTTGGCAAGTGGATGAGTATTTGCAAATCACTCCAAGGTGTGATTTTCCGGGGGTGGGTGAGTGCAGCTTCACGATCAAAGCAGACAAGTCAGACACATTCCTTGGACCTCTTTCCTCTAATCTGCACGGCATCTGGCGGTCGACTTGGGTACCGAGCAGGAAAATGCTCCCACTTTAACTTTGGTTTCCGACAGTCTTGCGAGAGGGAAGACGCCCGGCTCCTTCCTTAAACAGACATCGGCTAAACGGCAGGTGACCCAAGTGCAGGGGGGGAGAAGGGAGAGCCTGCCAAGGCAGGGGAGTGGCACAGGAGCGAAGTCGGGGGAGGTGGGCCCTGTCAGTCCCTTCTTCGTCCCTTTGCCACAGCGCCGGGTACCCGGCGATCGGGCGTGTGCAGGAGGCTCCTGGGCAGCAACCTGTGGCGCCTGCCCACAGGAAGCCAGCCCAGTGCTCGGTGGCCCCTCCCACCCCAATCTCTGCCCCAGCCCAGGGCATCCATGCATGGCAAGGAGCCAGGCACCTGCCTCCACAGAGCACGTTCTCCAGGGGACAGAGGGGACCAGCAAGTGTCTAACCGAGGCAGAGCAGCTCAGAGGGCAGAAGACGCTTTTGAAGGAAGCGCAACAGGCCACGTGGAGAGGGATGGGGGGTGCGCCTTGGCCAACAAGGTCAGTGGGACCTTTTCAGAGAGGAAGAGCAAGTCCGGAGAAGCTAGAAAGAGCCAGGCAGGTGACAGCGTGGGCGAGGAGAGGTCCCCGCAGGTGCACGGGGTGCGTTCTGTTCTGCCATGTGGGCCGTGGGGAGGGGGTTGGGGCTTAGGGATGATGGAAGCCACGGGTGTTGTCGGCAGGGGAGGGAGAGCGGACACCTGGCTTGGGGGGGAGCAGCAAAAGTGGGGGAGTGTGCTGATACAGCGTGGATCCAGGTGGAGGATGGGGGGCTTGAGGGGAAGGCACAGGCCAGTCCTGGGTGACCCCCGGGTCTGAGCTGGGGACGGCGTCAGGGGAGGAAGGAGGCGGTGGGAGGATCACACGTCTGTGCTGGGCTGGAGAAGATGAGGTCAGTAACTGCAAGCGAGAAGATTCCAAACAGCATGCACTGTTGGCCCCGTAGAGTCAGAGTCCAAAGATGCCATTCCCAGTTTTTCAAACATATGAACACGTGGGCTTCTTACATACTCTTGCCTCCCTCTGTCCCGTGTCACGTGTTCCGTTTGTCACCCGGAGTGAAGGAGTTATGTGCACGGCCTACAGAGTGGCTCTGGATCTGATGTTCTCAACTGTGAAATTAGGAGGAGGGTGAGGACGACGAGTTCCTTCCGGCGCCAACGTTCTGTCCCTTGTCTGAGCTGAGCCCACTCGGCCTGGGCATTGCCTAGGTCCAGCACAGACGCTGGGCCTGAGGGTGAGCGCGGGACGGTGGGCCTGACCCAGGTGTCATGTGAGCTGACCATGCTCTCGTCCACTTACCCACTCACTCATTCATTCATTAACTCATTCATTCATTCAACAAATATTGTCGAGCGTCCATTATTTGCCAGGTGCTGTGCCCAGTTCGGGGGATGTGACGGCCAACAGCGCGGATAGGTCTCTTTCCCATGTGGAGTTTCACTCTTCCGAGAAGCGTGAAAGCATCTCTCCTCTCTCTCACACACAAATAAAGTTACGACAAATGCCATCAAGTACGGGCTCAAGAAACGTGTTTAATGCGGGGATCTGTCTGAGTCCGGGGCTGAAGGGCAGGTGCCAGAGAGCGGAGTCCGTGCTCACGGCAGAGGCAGAAGCACACACAGGCAGAGGAGGGAGAAAGTGTCTCCTTTGAGGAGAGAATCGGCACGGCTGGAACTCAGGACAGTCAGGCAAGGTTGTGTCAGTGAGTGAAAGCAACCAGGCGAACGCTCCTGCAGGCCAGTGGGCTGGAAGAACCAGCTATGGAAGCCGTGCGGCCGTCCCTGACTCAGTGGTTCAGCTTTTCACAGGACGGTGTGAAAAGTCGCAGTAGAAACCTGTGGACGGTGGTGGACGCAGTGCTCTGGCCCTACTGACAAGCTGAGCAGGACATAGCTCCGCTTCGTGACTTGCAGGCGTCTGTGGGAAGCCTCCGGAACACAGGGGAGGTGGCCCCGCGAGGACATGGACAGGTCCTGCCCTCGAGTGGCTCACGGTTCACAAGAGACAGACGGCCAGTGAGCGCTGTGGCCTGAGGAGCAGAGGGGACCGGGGATCGCAGGGGGCGGCACCCTGCTCCGCCTGGAGGGTCTGAAAAGGCTCCCAGGCTGGAGTTAGGGGAGCTGAGGGTGCAGAGGGGAGCAAGCAGCCGGCAGGTAGGGGCAGGCATGGCGCTGAGCCGGGACACCCCGCTGGCAAGGGGAACAGGGCTGGACCCTGTCGGGTGGGTGTGTTGGTGACAAAGTACCTCCGGACGCAGCAGGTCCCCATGGGAGAGGGGCTCAGGCTTGTCCGCGGGCCGCGGCCGGGGAGGCACACTCCCTCTCGAAGGGGGTTTTTCAGGCTCACTGGGGTGTGATTTTGAGAGGCCCGAGATCAAAATTCAGCGTGGGGGTGTGCGGTCAGGTTTCCGTCTTGCTCCTGGGATCCAAGGCAGATTCCAAACAGGCGAGTAAGGCCAGAGCCCGGGGGGGTGAGAAAGCTGCTTTCTAGGGGCGATGCATGCGTGAGCCGGAACGAAACTTAACGACGGTTAGTTACGCAAACGCACGTGGCACGGAGCCTGGGTTTCGGGCTGTGATGGGGGTTTCGCTGTGTCGGGAAGGAAGGCCAGGACCCCCACAGGCACGAGCCTGCTTCGCTGACGCGCAGTTTTGCTGAGAGAGCCGGGTCTCTGCCGTCCTCCAGGACTGAACACTAAACCCCCAGAGAGATGTTACCAAGCTCTGGCACTGAGTTCATTTCCGGCAGGTTCCTGCAGTGTGGGGCTCACCCTATGATGAGGTTCCCGCCTTGGGTCAGAGCCCATAACAGTAGACCCTGTGACGGGGACTGGTGCGGACGGCGGATTTGGGGGACGATCCTGAGAAACATGGGAGGGAGACCGGAGGAGGGAGGCAATGAAAAGGGGAAAATCAAAAAAAGGGCATATTAACGGGGTCACAGCCTGGGCAACTGGAGCCCGGCCCCCCAACGACCCTCCAGGAACCACACACAACATTCCGTAAGGATCCAGGGCACAGGGCGCCTCCCCCAGCCCAGCCCCGTCTCTGGCTGGAAGCTGTGTCTGGGGCCGGTCCCTCGGGCAGGTCCGGTCTGCCCAAGCACTGACGGAGCAAATACGCACGTCCTCGGGGAAGGGCACATGTCCCACAACTGCCCACCGGAGCTGCGAGTCCTTCCCGGGGCCAGGCAGGGCCCCGAGTGTGCCCGGGTCTCCTGCGCTCGCCGTTTCCCGGCACATCTGGCGGCTGTCTGCGGCGAAGCTCTCGCTCTGTGCCAAGCCCGCGCCGGAGCTGGAGCCTCAACTGTAAACAGGCTGACGATGAGATGCGTCAGCAATAAGCGGACCGAGGCTTCAACAGCACAACCCCCCAGCCAGTTATACGTGAAGCCAATTTTTTTTAAAAAAAGAACAATGTGGACAGTAAGAAAGTGCTCAAATAGTGACGGGAACGAGATAAGAAGTCGCAGGACAGGCTTGGAGGGACCCCGCTGACCCAGTCTGGGAAAACTGGAGTATCAGAGACAGTGACAGGCACGGGTCGTACCTGTAGGTTAAGAGAGGACCCTGCGCCCACGCTGACATGGACACGCGGCACTCTCCTGCTGCAGTATCGGCTGATCAGTGGGAGGGGGTGGGCGCTGGCAAATCCCCGCTCGACAAGCATCGTAGCGGTAACTGATTCGGGCGGAAGCATCAGTCGGTGCTAAAACTAGTGATTGACGGTCTGCAGAGTCATAGGACGTACACGTAGACGGGGGACACCTTCTCCACACTCTAGTGATGACACAGGGAAATCAGACAGTCACTCTCCACTGGAGAAACCTGTCGGGTGCCTCCTTGCAACGGTCTGAATGTTTGTTTCTCCCCAAATTCATATATCGGAATCCCCCAGGCAATGGTGTTAGGAGGTGGGGTTTTGCGGGGTGGTCAGACCGGGAGGTGGAGCCCTCAGGAATGGGATGAGCGTCCGTAGGGAGGAGGCCCCGGAGAGACCCCTCGGCCCCCACCAAGTGAGGACACCGCGCAAGGGCAGGTCTGTGAGCAGGAAGCAGGCCCTCTCCAGACACCCACCTGCCGGCCTGACCTAGGACTTCCCAGCCTCCAGGACCGAGAGCAGCAACTTGCTGTTGTTTATAAATTACGCAGCGTGGGCTGTTTTGTTATAGCAGCGCAAAGCGGCAGAAACACTCTGTAATGAAGCAGTCGAAGTTAATATCACTTGTAACTGAACAAATCGATGTCACGGCCTTGGTGTCACCCTCGGAGGCGGACACAGCGTCACCGTGATGTCCCCGAATCCCCCAATCTGACCATGAGGAACCTCGCACAGACCCGAGCTGGGCGGATTCTGTAGTAACTGGCCTGCTCGCTTCAAAAAAGGCCGTTTCCACGAAACACACACACTGATTAAAGTTCCAGATTAAAGAAAACTCGTGTCAAGAGTTCAGTGCCCGACCAGGGACTGTGTTTTGCTAAAAGACATTCTTGGGATGGGATGCAAACTCCACGTTAGGGCTGTCGCTCAGGAGACGGCATCGTAGGGATGTCACTGTCCTGGCTTTGGCATGTGCGCTGTGGATACGTGAGAATATGGTCTTGTGTCTGGAAGATATACATGGAAGAATTTGTTAGAGCTGAACAAAATCTACGTGAAGGGAATGAGGGATCATTCGTCATCTCTCTGCAACTTTCTGTATGTCTGGAATTATATTAAAAGTTAAAAGAAACAAGTGAGCCACGTGAGAGTGAGAGGGACGGGGCCCAGGGAGCCTGAGGCCGGGTGGTCACAGAAGCCCCCTGCACAGGTCTCATGTGAGTCGCGAAGGAGGAGAAGGCGCCCAGCTGTGCAAACATCGAGGGAGCAGCGGCGCCGGTGCCCTCAGTGGGAAGGATTTTCAGCATCCTGGGACATAAAGAGGCCCATGTCCCGGGGCCGTAGCCCAGGAGGGAGGGGCAGGAAACACAGGTAGGGCCTTGGAGGCCCCGGGGCAGGAGGGAACCTGTGGGAAGGTCCCTAAGCAGTGGAGGCCGCAACGGCCCTGCCCGTGGCTGTCCCACTTGTCTGCTGCAATGGGAGAATCGCTGGGGTTGGCCATTGCTGCCCGCAGGTCGGGATGGGGGAGGCCTACACCTGGGGGCAGGTGGCCAGGAGAGGAGTGGATGGGGAGGTGGAGGCTCAGAGTGACCCTATTCTTCCATCCTGAGCACCCGGGTGGGCCTGGGTGTCCTCGTGGTCTGTGAGGGTAGAGAGCTGAAGGGACACCTTCCCCGCCTTCTGGGAGTTCTTGGCTCCGGGACAAACGCAGGGGGTGGTGCGTGGGATGCGCACAGTGTAGGATCCCGGGGACGCCCCCAGGCCTACGTGGGGCCCCCGCTCCCCATCCATCTGTCGCTGTGTCTCCTGCCTCCCAGTGCGGAGCGGTCACTGTCCCCACCAAGCCCAGGATTTCCTCCTCCAAGG
Organism: Propithecus coquereli; assembly: GCF_000956105.1. NCBI lineage: Eukaryota > Metazoa > Chordata > Mammalia > Primates > Indriidae > Propithecus > Propithecus coquereli. The sequence continues at coordinate 228,800 of NW_012153341.1, read as the reverse complement.
ACAGGGGCCGCGCGTGGGTTCTGAGGGCTGGAAGGGGCTTGATCCACGCGCTGCCACTGCCGGGAGGACGTTAGATGTGACTGTGTTAGGCAGGACGGATCATTCCAGCGGGTGTTTAAGCGCTGATTACATCTTTCGCTTTGTAAATAACTCAATGGTAAATTTTTACAATATTGTTTTTACAGAGGCTGTAACGAGAAGGCGGTTTTTCTCCCTGTGACTCAGATATTAAGCTCCTTAATGAGTACACAAAATGATTGTGTAAAACTTGGATGGAGCGGGCTGTGCTGGACGTCACGCCACATTGCAGTTGTCAGGGCTCCGGCGCCCTGATGGGTGACCCCTCTGTCACTGCTGGGAGCGGGATGGTGGCAGCTCCTTGTCCTTCCTTCCTCCCTGTCCTCCACCCCGTTCTCTGCCTGAGGACTCATGCTGCGCCTGGGCAGTGGTCGCTTGGAGAGGCTTCCTGGAAAGGGTGGGAATGCAGCCTGGGTTTCGTTTGGGAGCCTGCCTGCTTTTTAATTGGCCTTGGCGTTAATGAATGGATCCGTTCTGTTGGGAGCGAGCGGGGCTGGGCGCTGGAGCGTGTAATTTGATTGCGGCCGGGTGCGCCCTGCGGAGGGCTCCAGAGCAGCCGGGATTGGCTTGGCCCGGGCTGCGCGGTGCTGGCGGCCATGGGGCACAGAGGCCGGGAGATCGGGAGAGGTGGGCCCGCAGGGCATCTGGGGAGGGAGGCCATCGCCGCCATTTGTCACTGCGCAGCGTCTCCCAGGAAGGTGGGCTCTGCGGCCCTGGTGGGTGCGATGCATAAATGAGACTCTCCCTGCAGCCCCCGGTATCCAGTAGGCACTGCACCATTGCGCACACGCTGCCTCCCACCCCCCTGGAGGACTGGGGCACCCCGTGGGTGCGTTCCCACCCTGTCAGCTCTCGGGTGGGTCGGGAAAGGCCTTGGACTGGTGGTCGTGCACAGAACATCCAGGCGCTCCCCGAAGTCTCACCTCCTCAAGCAGCTCATTCTGCTTGAACAACCCCGGCCTGAGGGCGCCGGGCGGAGGCCTGTGTGTGTCACTGGCTCAGTCACCCGGTCCCGGCCCCTGGAGAATGGGCCACTGGGTCGTGTTGGGACCCTGGTTGTGCAGCCCTGGGCCGGGCCGGGCGGGGGCCAGAGGCTGCGGGTGCGACCGAGGCTGTGTTGGGCACATCTGGAAGGCAGATTTGGAGTCTTTTCCCCGGGGGTGCGAGCTCCCTCCCGCACCCGCCTCGCCCGGCGGAGCGTTTGTTGTTGTTGTCATTCAGGGTGATATGTACCAAGCCTGGTCTCGTGGAAATGACTCAGAAGCAAGTTTAATCTGGTCCCGGCAGACAGCTTGTGTTTGTAAACACAGTGCCAATTTCGGGGTTAAAGACTCACTTCCTTTCAGCGAATCCACGTACTTTGGAGCTGTGCTCGCACGTTCGCGCGCAGTCCTGCCGTCGGTTTTTGCCGGGTGGCGTTTTGGCCCTAGAGCTCCGCATGTGACCTGCTTGGCTGCCCGGTGGTCTCGGGGACCCAGCGCTGTGCCTCCCCGATGGCCCTGCCCCTGTTTGTCACTTGGCCCCTGTCTCAAGTCACAGGCAGACACCGAGGCTGCTGCATGGGGACCGGGGACCCCAGCGCTGGCCGCCCAGCGTTTACGTCAGAAGGAAACCGCACGACGTGCCTGCGCACACACACGCTCTGCCTTCCCCAGCCCTGCCTTGCTCAGCCGCTGCCCTTCCCGACGTGCTGTCCCCAGGTCCCCACGGCTCTGTTTGCAGGGCCACTGCAGGGACTCCACTCGGACCAAGAATTGCAGGTTCACCTTGGAATAAACTAGCAAGATCCAGGAACAGTCCCCAAGCCTTGCCGGAGCTCTGGGGTGCTCACGGGTCACCCCAAGGCTGTGGTGGACTTGGGAGGCTGCAGAGACCTTGGTCACCTTGACACGGCCTCTGAGGGCCCCCCAGGCCTGGGCCTCCCCCGTTCCCACCCAGGTACCAGTTTTGCCACAGGGGAGGAGCAGCAGAGCTTGTCTGCGAGGCTTGCGCCCACGTGGGAGGGTGGCCCGCGGCGGCAGTAGGACACATTTACCCCCGGCACACCTGCGGGTAAGGCCAGACGCGAAATGGCAGTTCTCAGGGATGAGACTGAAAGAGCGTGAACCTCCGGCACCAGGCAGCCGCACAGACCCGCGGCCCTCGGCCAGCCCCACGCCGTCTGCCCTTTATTTGCCTTAGGTAACGCTGTAGGTTTTTTCCTTCATTTCGATGTCTACACATAATCCTGTTTTTCATGAGATCCTGCTTCCTGGCTCATTTTCTGAAGGACTAGAAGGTTGGCTGCCCAGGGCTGGCTTCCTGCAGGTGCCCGAGGGCTGGCTCTGGGCGCCAGCTGCCCTCAGACCCCGGCAGGGCCCTGACACCCGAGCCTGCGTCCCGCCGACCCTGGAGCCCGGGGTGAAGTCTGTGTCTTTGTGTGCACAGCCATCGCGGCTGGCCGGCTTGCCGAGCGAGGGCGTCAGAGCCCAGGACGGCCCCAGCCCTGGGGAGGAGCCGGAGACCCTCTGCCAGCGGCAGGGCTGGCGCTGAGCTCCAAGCCAGATGAGCGAAGGGGCTGGGCCCTTGTACCACTCAGTCTGAGTTGTCAGAGACTTATTCAAAGGCTCTCTTACGGTTCTAAAAACAGCAATGATCTTCTCTGTTCTTTGAAGATAACGTGGTGGAGGTTGTCCTAGCACATTTCTCACGACGAACGTGTCCGCGGCCTCGCCAGACCATTCGGACTTAACGGGGAAAAAGCAGCAGTTAAAATGGTAGAAACTCCTTGCTGTGTCCCACCTGCCAGCAAAACGGGACTAGAAACCGGGCAGTGTGAGTTCTTACGTCAGAACCACACGAAATTGTGCCGTGACCTTGGGCCCCTTGTGTGGGATCCCTGGGGCCATCGTGTCAACTACACAATCACAGTAATCGTTCTTCCCCTCTGGATGTTATTTGGGTTGGCTGTTGGATACAGTGTAAAGTGATTTGAAAACGTCAAGGGCAACGTAAATGCTAAGTGTGATTTATTCACAGGTGCAGTGACGTGAAGAAATAGAATATGTGGGTATCTCTGTGAACTCCTCGGACTTGGGGGTTAAACGGGACACTGTCCCTTCGGAAGGGCAGGGGGCGGGCTGGGCTGGGGAGCAGTGTTCTCAGGATGGGGATGTGGCTGGCAGGGGATGGGGCGGGCTGGGCTGGGGAGCAGTGTTCTCAGGATGGGGATGTGGCTGGCAGCGCGGCGGCCTGGGAGGGTTTGGAGCTGCACAGACCAGGGAGCTTCTTGACGATGGTGAGTCGACCAGTTTGGGCAGAGTGTCGACCCTCCACCTTTCAGCATCTGTCAAACACCTGTCATGGGTCAGGCACTGAGCTGGCAGCTGGTGGCTTGGCAGGAGTGAGCCCATCCTCCCCATGGAGCCCGCTGTCCGGCAGGGCAGGGCGATGTGGAAATTGTGAGCTCCGTGCGGTGGGATGTGGAGGGGACTCGTCGGGCAGGACCGGGACCACTGTGCACAGGACTCAGGAAGTCTTCAGAGAGGACATGATGGGGTGGGGCGAGGACATTTGAGGCTGATGAGGGCATCTCACCACGGCAGTGTGACCTGCTGCCGTGGCACACCCAGGGGGTTACCAGGGCTCCTGAGAAGGGCCTGGGAGGGCCGACTCTGGGGTCAGACTGCCTGCGCTCCAGTTCTCCACTTACCTCCCTTTGACCGTGGGCAATTTATTTAAGTTGTCTGGACCTCAGTTTCTTAGCCATAAAATGGGGTACTAATAATATCTGTCTCATGGGATTGGTAGAGGGTCAGTGCTCACGAG
>NW_012153341.1:194480-224620 GCF_000956105.1 Propithecus coquereli | reverse complement strand
GTTTTGTTGTTAGTGGTGGTTTGCTGATGGTGGTGGTGTTGATGGTGGTTTTGTTACTGGTGGTGGTGGTTTGCTGATGGTGGTGGTGAAGGTGATGATGGAGGTGCTGGCGGTGTTGACATTGGTGGTTCTGTGTGTGGCAGAGATGCCAGTGTCGCTGGTGGCATCTGCAGTGTCAGTGGGGTTGCGGGTGGGGGTGGAGGTGATGCTCTCTTATCTCTGCCCCATCGGTGCTGGTGAAGTGAGCAGGGAGCCCCTGAGACAGTGGCCACAAAAGTGACTCCCCTGGAATTCTGCAGTGTGGTCTGTGAGTGCTGCTGAGAAGGACCCCCGCAGAGGGAGGCAGGAGTAGCTGGAGCATCTTCTTGGACAGGGCCAGGCTTCCGCCAGGCCTGGGAAGGGAGGCGGCTTCCCCACGCTGGGGGAAAGGGAGTGGCACAGAGGGCGGCGGGTGAGCCTGGGGCACGGCTGAGAGGGAGGAGGCCAGCGGCTGGGCTTAGAAAGTTCTGATGGAGGAGGGACTCTTACCGCAGGCAGAGTTTAGATCAGCCATCGCATGGCACCTTAGGACATGGCGCTGCTTCTTGTGCGTTCTTCCCCATGGCATGTGGTTGGAGTGGCTGCCTCCTGTGGACCCACCTACATGGCCGGCCCGTGTTTGCCATCTGCCTCTGCTCAGAGCCTCAGGCGAGCCCTGGGAGGTAGGCGCTTGTATTTCCATTGCAGGCGAAGGACACGGACCTACACCGCCTTCCCCCAGCACTCCCCCGTGGCAGAGACCTGATCTGACAGCCTTGCTAGGTGGCTGTGACAGGGATGGGCACATTTCCTGAGTCGAAAGCCTGCTTTGCATGTGTTCGGGGCCCTCTCTGTCATCCCGACCACCGAGCCGCAGGCAGGCAGGCTGGAAGCTGTGGGTGATCAGAGCGAGTGCGCGCACACCACTGCAAGAGGGAGGCGGCGCCCTTCAAGTCTGCGTTGCCAAGGTAACTGGGGATTTGGAAGGGACAGCCGAGTGACATATTTTGCAAGCAGGGCTCTGCAGTTATTGGAGACTCTGAGGCTCAGTCTCAATCTGAGGCGATTCAGAGCTCGGGACGCAGAATGGAGGAGCGTGGCGTGTCCGGAGAGGGACTCTGGGCCCGCTGTGCTATCAGCCTGCTTCGGAAACTGCCACAGCTGTGGGCTCCTGGGCTCTGGCCGGGCCGGACGGTCCCTCTTCCGTGGCCGAGTGGCAGGCGGATAGTCAGCTGCGGCTGAGGGATTCTGCCACCTTCCCGTCCTCCTCTCTCCACTCCCACCGATGCCTGCCTGAGTGAAACCCCCGTGCCAAGACGTCACGTGTGTGCCCAGGGTGAGGAGGTGACCCTGAAGGTGCCCTTCAGGTGCCACTGTTAAGTGAAGCAGAGACACTGCACGATGTCTTCCTGTGGTCAGCTCGTTGCTCTAGCTTTGCGACAACCTCAGAGCTTTAATTTGGTCCCAAGAGTGTGCACCGCCTTCCCAGAAGGAACATCTGCCTTAAACTCATTTCAAGTCCCGTTCAGAGCTGGAGGAGCTCGTGACTGCCGAGCTGCCGGAATCACTGGCTCGGGCAGGTACCATCCGTCTGTCCCGCATGTCGACTTCATAGGCGTGGCCTTGCGAGGCCCTGAGGGCTGCGTCCTCTGGAGCCGGAGAGCAGAGCAGTCCAGCCGGGCGACATGGGGACAATCAGTCCATGCACCCCTTCACGTTCCCTTGGTTTGCAAGGAATAATGTCACCACTGTGTCCTTTTAGGGTTCATCAATGTGACGTTCATTTCACTTGACCTGAATCAATGATTTAGGAAAAACGGTTCTCAGGGCTCCACCAGGACATAGCTTTGCTTTCCTTTAAAAGTTTCAAAGTTTATTGTGCTTGCTTCCTGGGGCTGCTGGGACAAATGACCACAGACCTGCGGCTTAAAGAGCAGACGATTATTCTCCCACAGTCCTGCCGGCCAGAGCCTGACGTCAGGCGTGGGTGGGACCTGCTACCACCAGAGGCTCAAGCGCAACCTCCCTGGGGTGGACACTGCCAGGTGTCCCTTAGCTCGTGGCCACGTGGCTCCAGTCTCTGCCTCCGTCTGCACCCGAGCTTCTCCTAATCTGTGCGTCCCCTACAAGGATGCCTGCCGTTGGATTTAGGCCCCATCAGATAATCCAGGACAATCTCTTGCTCTCAGAATTCCTCACCATGTCTGCCTGCAAACACCTTTTTTCCAAATAAGGCGACATACACAGGTTCAGAGACTTGACACGAACATCTCTTTGATCCATCATTCAACTCACTACGTATAGCTTTGGATGGATGATTTGGCATAATTTTTAGAATTTCTTTTGGAAACAATCATAGATTCATAGGGAAGTTGCAAAGATAGCACAGAAAGGTCCCTTTACCTGATTTCCTCTAAAGGCAACCTTTTGTTAACCATGGGACCATAGCATTGCAGCCAGGTGTTAATGGAAAACCTCTGAGTGCTGTAAAATAATTTAAAGAGGTTTATTCTTGGCCGAATATGTGCGACCTCAGCTCGGGGAACATGGTCTCAAGAAGTCTTGAGAAAACGTACCCAAGGTGGCTGGTTCCAGTTCGGTTTTAGACATTCGTGGAGACAGGAATTGCGCGTAAAATCGTAAATCGATACGTGGAAGGTGTACCTTGGTGCAGCCTGAAAAGGTGGGACATCTCAAAGGGGAGGGGGAGGATTGCAGGTTATGGGTGGGTTCGGAGATTCTTGATTTGTACTTGGTTAAAGAAATAAAGCTTTGTCTAAAGGCTTGGAATGTTTTAAGTTAAGATGAGAAAGTCTGTTAATCAGAGACAAGCCACAATATACTAATTCAAGTGACCCGTTAAGCAGTCGATGGTCTGCAGGTGAGTTTGCCTTGCTCTGCGGGGCCTCAGGTCATGTTAATAATTTAGTATCTAACATGCAAAGGGAGGGGCGTAACCAGGTGTGTCCAAAGTCCTTTCCCTTCATGGCCAGGAATTCAGTTGTACGGTTTTTCTGGGGTCCCCTTGGCCAAGAGGGGTAGGTGGGGGCTGAGACTTTTCTTTTAGTTCACACAGGAAATTAACATTGGTCCAGTCCTTAGATTTTAGGCATCAGTTTTTTCCTGAGCGTTAAGTCAGTTGTATGTTTAAACCCCATGTCCCCCTTTCTAGCTGTGTGACGTTAAGCAGGTTTTTAAGCTTTCTGAGCCCAGGGTTTTTGTTCTCTGCCTATGCAGGGGGGATGAGAACGCCGGGCGGGGTAGTTACACACAGTAAACAGGACTGTCCGAGCGGAACTCTGAGCACGGGCCTGCCCAGCAGGTGGTAATGTTACCCCGTGTCGTGGATGAACGCGGAGGCGTGGAGACGTGTTACACGTCCAGGTCTGCTGCTCGGAAGGGCTTGGAGGCGATCAAGGAGGAGGAGGCCGGCAGTGGTGGAGTGAGCACCCCGGTGTGGGGCGCCGGCTTTGGTGGCGCTTGGGAGGCTCTGCTCTGTCACTGACGGGAGAGCGCGGCCTGGAGATGCGCTGACGCCAGCCACGCAGAGCCATCCCGCGCTCTGCGCCGTAGGTGCCAAGCGGGGCGGAATGGTTGGAGCCACGACTTTTATAGTTATTGAAGTTGACTCAGCATTGGAACCTGTGTAGGCAGATCCTGGAGGTCATTAGGCAAGTTCGGAACCTCCTCTTCCTGAGTCGAGGCAGCAGTGCAGCGCCGGGGGCCTCCAAGCGCAGGTGTTAAATATCCTGCCCCGGCCCCCCATTCTACCGTATGATCATCTCAGTTTTTACAGTCTAAACTGGACGGGAGGGGTGTTCCTACTTAAAAGGGTGGGGGGGGGATATTCAAATGCTTCATTTAAATGCGCTGATTTGATTAGGAATTTTTCAAAGGAACGGTAGAAAAATTGCCAGGACATTCTTCCCTGTCCCCAGGGTGTCACCAGTTCCGCCCAAGGCCCCTGTGCTTGGCCATCTTTGTCTAAATTCCCATTACAAGTTTTAGAAGTGAAGTGTCAACTTTAGGAACATTTTAAACAACAGGAAAAATTGCTTAAAGTAAGTAGCGTTGCTTGGAGCTGGGACAAAGCATTCAAAGAAAATCGGACTGTAATCGGCCTTTGCTTAAAGGGCAGAGTTATGCAGATAAGGATTGTGTGGATGATTTTGTTGCAGATTTTTTTATTACACAGACTAACTTGGTGTTGTCCTGGGAAGCTGCCCCTTTGCATATTGGACAGAAGCAGGAATGCACAGAGATAGATGGTATTAAGAGTATTATTTTTGCATAATTTATGCTTGGTGACAACCCCTGCCTGCTTCACTTCATCTCACATTTACGGGGAGACTGCTCAATGCTTCAAATCTCATTAAGCTATTTATTCATTGTAATGAATGATTTTAATGCACTGCATTAAGGTTATGCCACACTGAACTGTTTTAAAAAATCCATCTTACTGTACACATTTTAATGGCTGCAGCTAAATGAATCCCTTTATTGCTGCCTCGGTGGTTGGGCGGACACCACTGCAGATTAATCATACTTGTCCCCATTTTCTCCCAGTTCTGGGCCCCTTCTTGATAGAGTTGTGATAATCTCACGAATGCGTATCTGTGGACAGATGCGTTACCCAGCGAGTGTAAACGTGTGTGATTCTGGGTTCCCGAATTACAGACCGTCCCCTTCCTTGGCACCTCCCACCAACCACTGCCACCCTACCAGAAACCTCCCTTTGCGCCGTCCGACCCGTATCTCCCCTCCCTGGATGCTTCAAGATGTTGTTGGCAACTTGCAGTGACAGGAAGATAATATCTTTTGGGAGGATGGAAGGCAGTTCTAATAAAAAGCTGTCATTCAGAAACCCAGACCCCTGTCACACAAGATGCATTTTAAAGGCCACATGGACTGGTGAGTGGCACAATATGGCAGCCTGCATGGCTAGTACGACTGGGATGTTTTTTCACGGCGCAAAAACAGGGTGTGGGGCTTGTGGCAGTGTCGGCAAACGAACGGCTTGAAGTTCTGTTAATACAAAGAAACACGGCACCTGTGCTCTGTTGTGTCGGGATTATTTCTCCTGCACCTGCTTGAGAAGTCGTCAGAAATGCTCACCCTTAGCAGGGGAGGATGTGGGCAAAGTTACAGGAAATACCAACACTGGAGTTTCATCCTTTGTAATTTAGCAAATATTTGAAAGCCGCAGGCTGCGCGGCGTGATGGCGTCAGTCACCGTCTGAATTCGGCAGATGGGAGTTCAGAGTGTTATTTTGCAAGGGGAAGGTTAACGGGTCATAGGATGGAGCGTTTTAAATTTGGGGGGAAGGAAAGACAGAAGAGAGGCCAGCTCCCTCACCCTGCGTAGACGGTGATCTCCAGTGAGGTGTGGGATTCCCGCGCTCTCCCTGGTTTGTCTTCCAAGAAGCAGCCGGCTGCGCTGTCCTGAAAGGTCACCAGGACGTTCGTGACTGACTCTTGCTAGGAGATGCCGCTTATTTTCATAGATGATATCACCAGGGCCCAATCAGGACTCGAGTTCTGGAATTCAAGGGAGAAAAATAAGTTCTTTGGGAGAAAGCAAAGGCAGAAAATCGTAGAGAGTTATTTTGGGCTTGATTTACACTGTGCGGAAATAATTAGTTCATTGCACGCAACCTAGCAGTTCACGATAAACAGGAACATCCACTTAGCAAGAGGATTTCTTAGTTTCAGAAGAGGATAAATAGGATGGGGAACAGCACGCTGCCCTGCCCCGTCCCCGTGAACCTGCGTCCCTGCTTGGGTGCCTGGAAGCTCAGAACCAAACCCACAAGCCGCCCAGGACGGGAGGACCCCGACCTCAGCACGTCCCCACTGAGGATTCGAGCCACCCACCCGGAGGAATGCGAGTTATTTACTTTTTTTCCTTTTCCAATTTGGCCTTTATATAATCGAGTAAGAGGGGAAAACATGAGCCGGATGACGTCTTTCAGAGACCTGTTTAAAAAGATCACTCAGTGTTAGAGGCAGGAGCGTCCAGCAGAAAGGAGATCTAATACCTACGGAAAATGTTTCCTGTAACTCGAGGCTTGAACGTGAAACTAAGAAATGAGAATCAGAAACAGATTTTCCTCGTGCTCATTGACTGTCCGGATGCCTGGTGGGATTTTCGAGCTCAGCAGCTCTCGCTTGTTATGGGTGGGGAGGCCGGGGGCGTTTTCTCGTCGGGGTGGTGGGAACGACCGACCCACCTGCGGGAAGGCAGCACAGACGGAGGACGCTGGGGCGGAAGGTGCTTCAGGGTCTGCACCGTGGCTCTCCTGAAAAGGCAAAGGAGGTGACAGCCTCTGTTGGTTTCCCAGGGCTGTGGCAACAAATGACCACCAGCTGGGGGGCTTAAAACAAGGGGAATTTATTCTCCCACCTCTCTGGAGACCAGAAGTCTGAAATCAAGCTGTGAGCAGGGCCACGCTCCCTCGGAAGCTCTCGGGGAGGATTCATCCTCTCCAGTTCCAGCTTCCAGCAGCTCCACGTGCTCTGTGGCTGGTGTCTGCGTCGCTCCACGCTCTGCCTCTGTCTTCATGTGACTTCCCGTCTGTGCGTCTCTGTGACCTTCTCCCTTCTGGTGAGGACACCTGCTGTGGGAGTTAGGGCCCACCCTAAGTCCACGATGATCTCATGCCAAGATCCCTGATGTAATGCCAGCTGCAAAGATCACTTTTCTAAATAAGTTCACATTCCTGGGTAACCTGTGTTAGGACATGGGCGTATTTTGGGGGGGACACAAGTCAGAGGAGAGCCACTCCCACACACCGGGGTCCGGCGTGTATTGTGCTGCTGTTGAACTGTGAGCCGAGGGCTGGCCTGGGCGTGTGTGGCTTGTCCTGCAAACCACAGCCTTCCTTGAGCACCTGTCCGGGTGCCTTATCCTTTTAATCCCACCCTCCACGTCTTGCAACCTTTTCTTTCCGATCCCTTTGTCTCTCTAAGCAATTTCTTCTGACCTGCCTTCCAGTTCACCACTTCTCTCTTCAGCAGTATTAGCTCAACCATTAATCGTACCCATTCAGTGTTTAATTGAAATTTCTGTATTTTTCATTTCTTGGGGTTCTCTTTGGTTCATTTTCAGCTTTTATTTACAGTTTCCTGTTCTCTGAAGATATTTGCAAGCTTCTTAAACAAATCTTTTTAAACCTGATAAGCATAAGTATTTCAGAATCCAAGCCTGGCACCTCTCGATTCTGACGTTTGCAGTTCTGTATTTATAGTCTGAGGTTTCTCCTAGTTCTGGCTCATAGCACCTTGATTCCCGGCATGATCGCGTGGTTGCATTTAACTCTGAGCTACTCGCTTTCTATGGGACGTTACTGGTAAGACTCCCCCGAGGCCCCGGTGAAGGTGTGGTCCAGAGTTTTTGCTCCGGTTTCTGCCAGGTGCCAGGAGCATCATCAGCTCAGACACACTGTAAACCGAGTGCAGACCTGGGGGTTTGCTAGAAGCACCCAGATGTGGTGAGTTCGGCCTGCATCCTCTCAGAACACTACTCCCACCCCTGCGCTCCACTAAGCCACCTCCTGGAAGCCTCTGGAAGTGGCAGGAGGTGGGGTTTGGGTTTAAGCTTGTCCTGAGCTGTCTACTTTGCAGTGCGAGGTTCTGGGGTCAGTGTTCCTGGCGAGACCACCCACCTTAATGGGCCTGGGCTTTGCCCTCCTTCCCCACAATTCAGCCCTTTCCTTTGCTTGCAAGACCAGGAACACTAACACTCATGTCACCAGGTTGGTGAGTCCCCAGGGCAGCACCAGCTGAATCCGGGTTCCAGTCCCTCTGTGAATCCCCGACCCCTCGGGTTTTGGTAGGATGCGTCTTGCTGTCTGATGAGCTCGTCTTTGTCTCTGACGTGGCTTTGCCATCAGTGGCTGCACCACGCTGAGTGCCCACCCCAACCGTGCCCAGGTGCATCACCGGCCTTCCCCGTTGGACCTGCTTCCGCCCCTGCAGGCCACCCTCTTGCTGCCCACGCCGCAGCCACACTGGCGGTGGCCCCTCCACACAGCAGCTTCACAGCCTCAGGAATTGTCGTCTTCTCTTCACCAGCACACTCCCGTCCCACCGGCCTTTAAGCCTCAGCACAGATGTCGTGTCCTCAAGGTGCCCCCGATGCCCAGGCCTCCCAGTTCACCTGGGTCTCCGCACTGGGCACCTGCTATCAGTACACACGTTGGCAGCTGCAATCCAAGCTTGGCTCGTGTGAGGGTTTAGCGTCTGGCTCCAGGCTGGAGTTGAGCTCCGGGAGGTCAGGGACCGTAGCTGATCTGGTGCGTGGGGACGCCCTGTAGACATTTCTCCTGTGGATCCGTGGTCGGCTGTGCAGCTGCTGGCCACGAGCAGGGCCCTGCCTTGCAGCCGAGCTGTCGGAACCGTGGGGCTACGGTTATCCCCACCTCGGTGCTGGGCTTTCCTGGAAGAGGAGACCGAGCCCCCGACTCCCACTGCTGGCTGCTGTTCTGAGCCCCGGGGCGGCTCTCCCTGAAGCATCGGGCTCGCTGTGCCTGACTCGAGGACTCCTCCTGGCAGAGGCCGCCAGGCTTCCTGCAAAGGCGGGGCTCCTGGGATGTCAGCAGCAGTGCCCAGGGTGACACCTGGGGATCCGTGATGGCTTCCCGTGGACGCTGGGCACTGGGTGGCTGGACTCTGACCTTGCAGTCACCCTTCCGGGCAGCGTCTTACCCACCGGTGGCTCCACTCTGGGTGCTTTCTCCTCCCCACCGGCCCTGTCTGCCGAGGCCCCAAAGGGCTGCACGCCCCTGCCGTGTGCTCTGTGCTTCTGGCGGAACGGAAAAGGGGCGACCACCCCGGATCAGCGAGCCTCACGGAGAGACTCTGATCCCTGAAAGGGGGTAACGGCATCTCTCACGGGTGGTTTTGGGGTGAACGAGGGAGCACTGCCGGAGTGCTCGGCATAGCACGGAGCACACAGAGTCGGTCGTTGCTGCCGAGATACTTGGTGCCTTCAGGAAACGGAGAGCGAGGTGCGGGACCTGCAGGCTCCCTGCGGGCTCCTTGAGAGAGGTCAGAGTGGACCTCAAGGGTGGGACAGGTGTGGCCGTGGCACGCAGAGGAGGCACTGGGACGCGCCCCAGGACCCCACTTGAGATTCGCATGGGTGGACGTGAGACCTGGGCGCCGAGGAGCCAAGGTCTCCTGTTAGCGATTTTCCGTGACTCTGATGTGGGATTATGGTACTGAGCCGGATTCTTGTTGAATTTTGCTATTTTGTAAAAAAAAAAAAAAAAGAAGAAAAAAATTTTAAAAGTAAATGTATTTACAGTTAGAAGAAAAAGAAAATCCTGCAGTTTAAGATGGTAGAAGGCAAAAGGTCCCCATCCCTGCTGTCTTCTCCAAGCCCTGCTAGTGGTCACCCTCTAATGTGACACATGCACACACAGAGACACACAATTACGGACACACACACACACACACACAGACACATACACACATAGAGACACAGACACACAGACAGAAGCACACATAAACACATGCAAACATACAGACACACATGCACACAAATTACATACACACAGATACACAAACACACAGACACACACATGTCCTGTTTTACTTGGCGCTCAGGCGTACGATTAATCATGGCACTTGGCTCAAGGCATATTCTCATCATTGGTTCACGCAAGCCTATCTTATAAATCTGTGTTAATAACGCCACCACCACGCCACCCCCCACTGCACACAAGCGCACAGACACGCCCCGGCATCCACGCCGTGGCCCCCCCATCCTGCCCCAGGTGAGCACCGCCCTCACTCACACTGTTTGTGTCCCTGCTTTGCTTTCTAATGCAGTTTTATCACGTCTTTGTATTTAACTAACAAATACATTCTTTTGGTTTTGTTTCAGTTGTCTAATGGTTGGGGCACTTACTATTTTTCACTGAAAAGCAAGTATTTCCACCACCACATGATGTTCCCTTGCCCAGCTCCACACTCCGCCCCCAGCAGTGCTTGGGATCAGGGCGTGCGCCCGGCTTTGCGGTTCAGAGCCGTGTGTGGTCCACGTTTCCGTGGGTGCGTCGGGTAGGGCTCCTCTTGTTCGGGCAGATGCCCAGGAACGCAGGTGCTCAGCACTTCGTGGCTACACCTGTCAGTCTCCAGAGTGGTCAGTGATCCACGGCCCCGCCCGCCCCACCCAGCCGTCTGGTGACAGCGGAACGTCAGGCTTCTCAGCTCGTGCCCTCCCCGCTCCATGCAGCTGATGCTGTGGCTTCCGATTTGCATTTCCTGCTGGCAGATAAGGTTTAACATCTCTTCATATGCGTGATTCGCCGTGTGTTACCTATGACACTCCTATCCATGTCTTCTGCCGTTTCTCTGTTTAGTTATAAGCATTTTTAAAACAAATAGATGGTACTATGTAGTGCGACAAGCTGATTTTTAAATAGATCACAGTCGGTTGATGGATGTTGGTTGTGTGTATGTGTACACACATATACATGTATTCATGCACATGTCCATGCTATATATATTTTATATACATGTGTGTATATATATATATATATATACATATATTTGGAGACAAAGTCTTGCTCTGTCTCCCAGGCTAGAGTGCAGTGGCATCATTTTAGCTCACAGCAACCTCAAACTCCTGGGCTCAAGCAGTTCTCCTGCCTCAGCCTACCAAGTAGCTGGGACTACAGGCATGCACCACCACACCCAGCTAATTTTTGTATTTTTCGTAGAGTCTGGGTCTTGATATGTTGCCCAGGCTGGTCTCGAACTCCTGGCCTCAAACCATCTTTCTACCTCAATCTCCCACAGTGCTGGGATTACGGGCGTGAACCACTGCACCCTGCCATGTTTTATATTTTTACAGTCTGCTTTTTTCATTTAACAATATCTCCTGTAGCTATTTGATATATGAAAAATATATCTAAAAGTTAGTTCTAATTATGCTATTTATGTGAGCATAGCATACTATATTTAACTAATCCCTTATATTCTGTTTTGGTTTTTCACAGTTATAAACTGCTTTGGGATAAACAGCCTTGAACTTAAACCTTTTCACATTGGAATTTTTCTCTCCTTAGATATTTTGAGTCACAGAAGTGCTGGGTCAAGGGAGGTACTTTAATAGCCTCCTTTTACCTACGGCTAAACTGGTCAGGGCCTGTGGGGGTCTTTGCTTGTTTTCGTTTCCTGAGAGAGCAAATAGCTGAAGGCTATTCTCTGGGTGGGCAGAAGTCAGGCAGCCCCGGTCCCCAGGCCAGGCCGTGCTGTGCACCTGTGTGTGGCATTGGGCGGGGTGGGGACAGGGGTCCCCTTGTCTGCTCTCTGGCCCTGTGGCTAGCGCATTCTCGCCACTCAGCTCCGGCTTTTCCCCCTTGGTCACTCAGTGGCCTCTCCCAGATCGTCCTTATCACACGGCCTGTCTGTGTCCTGCCGGGCACTTCTTAGAACTTCATACAACGTCTAGACATCTGTCCCCACAATTACAGATATTGTCCCCTTGTAAAAGTTAGCACGTCTTTCTTGTTTACTACAGGGTCTCTTTATGCCTAATTCCAATGCCTGGCACATAGTAGGTGCTGCAAATACTTGTTGAATGAATATATGATTGGATTTAATAAATGGACAGAGAAAAGGTTGGAAGGACATCCACCAGCATGTCGGTGGTCGTCACGTAGCTCAGTGTTTCTCCACCGGGCCAGGGGACACGTGGCAACGTCTGGAGACATGTTTTAGTTGTCACAGCTGGGGGCGAGGACCATTGGTGTCTAGCAGGGGGAGCCAGGGATGCTGCTCACCATCCTACAATGTACGGGTGGCCCCCGGCAGGGAAAGATCCGGCCCAAAATGTCAGCGGTTCCACGTTTGAGAAACTCCTATCTGAATCATAAAAATCATAGGTAATTTTTCATCCTTTCCTTTGAATCAACTTTCCAAATTCTCTGAAAGGATTTTGTAGTTAAAGATTACTTATTAAAGAAGTATTATTAATTAATATGGGCCGGGAAGCAAGAGGCAGTGGTTCTCGATAGTGGCCTGTCCACGGCACACCGTGCCTGCCTGGTGGTTTTGTCCTGCGCGGGGGGATTTCTTTGTGCCAGTTTGAAGGTCTGCACATGTCCTCAGGCCTGAGAGCACCTGCAAGCACAAAGACTGTTCTAGAAAATGCCCTGAGATGCGCCCTCCTTGTGATCTGCCGAATAAGCGAGCCCAGAAGTGCAGCCATTCACTCAAATAGACAGAATTAGCGTCACCGGGGTGGGGGGGTGAGCGCCGTGTTGCGGGGCCTGGAAGCAGCCAGGGCAGGGCGGGCTGGGCCGGAGCCAGGACTTGCCAAACGCACTCCGTCTGAGAAAGGTCTGGGGACAGCTGGTTTCCATGGGTGGCCAACTGGCCAGGACGCTTCCTGCCGTGAACGAGAATGACGCCTCCTAACCCCACGGAACTGCTTTACTGGACTAAGGGACATTGTCAGGCCTGCACGTGAGCCCCACCCCCATTCTGCGTGCCGTCCACGTGGTCCTTCGAGTAGACCCCCCGCGTGGCTTGAGGGGCAGGGCGGTTCTCCAAACAGAGGCTCTTCCTCAGCAGAGGTACACATTCGATGTCCCTTCATCGCAGTTCCCGGGGGAATGTTTCCTGGCTGCAGAATGTGCTTGGTTAGTGAGACGAGTCAGTCCAATCTTCCTCCTCCCTTGGGGGATGTGAGCGGAACCGTCCTCGGGCAAGAAAATGGGGAACCGACACCTTTGCGTTGGAGGGTGAGAAATGACACTGTCCCCAGTTACCCGCCCTGCGTCGTATCTGCCGGCAGCGTGGCCTTCTCGAGGCTTGGGGACCCTTGTCCTTGGGTACCTGGAGCCGGCAGGAGGGATAGAGACTCCGGCAGTCTGTGGTTCTGGGAGTTTATTTCTGCCGAGCCCCGTTCTCCCTGCGCACTCGGCAGACGGACGAGTGAAGGGGCGGCCGGCGCCACGAGGTCACCTCTGCGCACGGCGGAGCCGGCCACATCTCGGGCTTCCGCAGGCCTTGGGCCGAGAATCTGCCCTCCTGACGTCGGAGGTGCCAAATGCCAGGTTGCCAGGTTGCGGTGAGCACGGCCTTCGGCGTCGTGGGGGTCGGAGGATGCCCGGAGCTCGGCAGAGCGCGATGTGGCAGGCCGGCTGCGCAGAGCGCGGGGACGCGATGTGAAAACAGCTCAGCGTTTCCGAGGACGCCTTCCGGCTGTCCAACATGGGGGTTCGGTGACTCAAAACGGGGACCAGACGTGCTGCCTGTGGGCTGGGGAGGGCCGGGGACCCCAGGCGGACGCTCCCCCCAGCGAGCGTTGTGCTCCGGGTCCCGGCCCTTCCCAGAGTCGCCGCAGGCGCCTCGGGGGCAGAACACACGAGGCCCTGACGTGATTTTCCAGAGAGCTGAGTTCCTCGAATATTAAAATTAACCTTTTTTAATAACAAAAATGATATAGTCCATTGGAGTAGCACAGGATTTATCTTATGACAGCGCCTGTCATGGTCGTGAGTATTTATTGAGTAATTTTAAGAAGTTCATTAAACTCGGGAGATTAACTGTGGCCCGGAGCAGCATCCCATAAAGGGGAAATGCGGTTCTGTTCCAGGCGAATGCTGGGTGTTGTCCTCCGCTCCCCCCAGTTCTCATCTTCTGACTCAGGGATGTTTTCCTGCGCTGTTGAATTTGACATTTTCAGAGATCCCGGACGGTTTCACACCGTGTTCACCAGAAACTCAGCCTTGCACGTTCATTCCACGGAGGCGTGGCAGTTCCTGTCCCCGGGGCTCTGGCCACGTGGGGTGCGTTAGTCCCCATCGGGCCACCGCGCTCTCCTGGGTCACAATGTAGAGGCTGTCGGTGGGGAGCAGGGGCAGACGCCAACCCAGCCTCCTGCACGGGCCTGCCCCGTCCGTGGCAAGGACCACCGGGGGCCACTGCCACGGCTGCCCTGCGGGGCCCACTGTGACTAGAGCTTTCATTTTCCTTCTCATTTCTTACTGAGCTGGCTCCCACTGAGTTGCTGTAGGAAGACCCCTTTAATCATCTCATTTGACCTGAGGGCCCTGGTTTGCTTCACACAGAGATGTCTAGGCGACACGGACAGCCTGTTTAACTGCGAGTTCGCCTGGGGGGAGCCCTCCCTCTAAGGAGAGGAGTCTGCTGGGGGGTCCCGTGTGCCGGGAGGACTGTAAGGGCTTGGTCCTCCAGCATGTCCGGGCGGCCATGGGGCGCGGGGCCTTCCCGACCTCCTGCCTCCCGTGTGGACTAAGGACCACCAGCCCCTCTGATGTTGAGGCTGCCAGGTATCCTCAAAATTAAACCTGGGGCCAGGTGCGGTGGCTCACGCCTGTAATCCTAGCTCTCTGGGAGGCCGAGGCAGGCAGAGTGTTTGAGCTCAGGAGTTTGAAACCAGCCTGAGCAAGAGCGAGACCCCGTCTCTACTAAAAATAGAAAGAAATTAATTGGACAGCTAAAAATATATAGAAAAAATTAGCCGGGCATGGTGGCGCATGCCTGTACTCCCAGCTACTTGGGAGGCTGAGGCAGGAGGATCGCTTGAGCCCAGGAGTCTGAGGTTGCTGTGAGCTAGGCTGACGCCACGGCACTCTAGCCCGGGCAACACAGTGAGACTCTGTCTCAAAAAAAAAAAAAAAAAAAATTAAACCTGGATACTTTGATTGGTGACAGGGACACCCTGACCCCAACTTACTCACCAAAATAATTCTGGATTAAAGCCCAGTGCAGAGTCTTTGCCAAGCAGATGTCCGTGGAGCAGGCACTGTGGCCGCGCGTGCAGCAGGTGTCCGCAGTGTAAGGTTTTCGGTGGCGGAGAGACCAGCGGGCACAAGTTGTGGCCAAATAAGTGGCTTTATTAAAGTGCTCCTGGACAAGGTTCACAGGTCCTAAGGTCAGGGCCTGAGAAGTCACACCGCCCGGGACTGAGGCAGGGTTTTGTATGTGGGGCGAAAAAGGGGGTCTTGGAACATTCGGGTAGGATGTGGTCGTTTGAAGCCTGAGAGTTTAGCCTGCTGCGGCTGGGAAGAGCAGGAAGCCGAGCTCAGGGTGCTCGGCCAGCGTAGTGTTTTTTGCCAGTCGTAACAGGATGCGACCCGGCTGCAAGCCAACAGGGAAGGGGCCCGGGGCTGTCGTTGCTGTGCCTGTGGGGGTCTTTTGGCCAGCCTTACACGCAGTGCCACTGTTGAGGGACACAGACCCGCAGCAGGGCGGCCACAGCACAGATTTGGGAAGCAGGACTCCCGGCTGTGCGACCTGACCACGGCGGGCCCCTAACTCTTGCGTCGGGTCGGGAGAGTAAGACGTGCACCAGGCTGGGTTCTCGTGAGGACTGAACGAGATAACGCGTGCACTAAGATGAGCCTTGCGCCAGAGGTCAGAATTCCATAAAGACAACATTCACCACCACCGCCCCCAGCAAGCGCCAACGTTTATCAAGTCCTCGCCATGTGCGGGGCAGTGGTCCAAGCAGCATTTCGCTGATGCTGGCACATACGGTGTTCACGATATCGTGGGTCTCTTTACTGTATCTGTAATTGGGGAATGTCAGGCACAGACAGGGTAAGTAACTTGTGTAAGGTCACACAGCCAAGAGCCTGGATTAAGCCCAGGCTGTCCAGCCCTGGAGGCTGTGCACTTAACTGCTTCAGCGTCTCTCGGTGGATGTTGGCTGCTTCTACCTTCGCCTCCAAGACAGACGTGTCTCGGGGCTCTCACCTTCTTCTGCAAACTGGGTCTGTGATGCACCTGGCATAGAGTGCACTTAGAAGTGTCAGCCGTCACCATCATGACGGTTATTCCGTGTTGTATTATCCCAATTCAGTCTGATAGTGTTGGTCTAAATATACAGATCACATACACATTATGATAAAAATACTGATGGAAGACATTGCATTTTTATTGTTATTAATCTGGCAGAAAAGGAAAGAGGTCACCCTCAAGTGTGAGGGGTTTTAGGTAACGATGGTTCAAGTCTCAGGTTAAGCCAGCACTTCCTGGAGAACGTTCTCCTCTAACCACAGCCTCAGGCAGAGCCGGTCTCTCAGCCCAGCGGCCACAGGCGGGCGAGTGACAGCAGCCCGGATACGAGAACGGCTTCATTTCTGTGAAGAAAGATGGCTGTTCTCACCTTCCTTGAAAGGCTTTTTTTTTTTCTTTTTTGTTGAGACAAGGCCTTGCTCTGTCACCCAGGCTGGAGTGCAGTGGTGTGATCATAGTCACTGCAGCCTCCAACTCCTGGGCTCAAGCGATCCTCCCGCCTGCACCTCCCCAGCACCCGGGACCACAGGCGCATGCCACCGTGCCCAGCTAGATTTTTCCTATTTTTCTAGAGACAGGGTCCCACTATGTTGCCCAGGCTGGTCTAGAACTCCTGGCCTCAAGCGATCCTCCTGCCTCAGCCTCCCAGAGTGCTGGGATTGAAGGTCCGAGCCACTGCGCCTGGCCAGGCTGGGCCTTCTTGGCCTTCTTAACCTCTGCCATGTTTCCACTTTGACAGAGACGTGGGAATGCAAAATGAGACCGTTGCTTTCCTCTGGCAGGGACGGTAGGAAGTAAGGTGACAGGTGGCACCTGTCCCCGTCCTGGCCCGAGGGAGCACCGAGGATGCTGAGGACTGTGGCCGAGGGGCAGGTACAAGCACCCCTTGAGCTGTCAGCCCTGGCCTGGTCCATCAGGTTGTTGGGCCAGAACCACCTCATCTTCCAACTTCTCAAAAGGAGCGAAACCTAGATTTTTATGTGAAATTGTTTGATTTTTTTAATGTTGGAAACTTCATATTAAAAACCAAAAACATAAAACCTTGTATGAGTTGGACAGAATGCATCTGCAGTTTGGAAGGGGTCAGCAGCCAGTGGACCGGGAGTGGCCTTTCCCTGGCCGGCATGGCCCTAGACCCTCCAGGGCCCGCCCTGGAAAACCGCTCCCTGCATGGGATCCTGTCCCCGCCGGAACCCCAAGCCCGGAGGGCAGACTCTCCCATGAGGAATGGCAGCCAGAACCTCGACGTCTAAGCTGGGCTCCCTTCCTGGGAGGGCAGGACGTGCAGGGCGGGAGCCCAGGGGGTCCAACCTCAGCCTCTGGCGCACCCCCCACCACGATGCTCTAGCCCTGAGATCTCAAGGCTTTGTGAAAGGAAGCATCGCTGGGGACTCACTGCTAGATTGTTGGTTTCCAAACCCCAGAGAAAAACATTGGATTACTTAGCCCTAAAATATGAATATTTGTTATTTTATGAATTGTATGCAGGAACTACTGTATTACTGCTATTTAGTAAAAACATACATCAATCAGCATGTTAAAGATGAAAAAAATTTACTTGAATTTATTTTTTTTTCTTTTTTTTTTTTTTATTTCAGCATATTATGGGGTACAGATGTTTAGGTTACGTGTGTTGCCCTTGGTTCCCCCCCCGCCAAGTCCGTGTTTCAAATAATACTTGAATTTATTAATAGTGTAAGAACTTTTTTGGTCATATATATGGCATAGACACATATACGCCATTCTTACTACATATATAGCATTATTAGTCATGTATATTATGTACCATGGCATAATGCATATATGGCATTGTTAGCAATATTACTAGTATTCTAAACACGGCTTTTAAACATCTTGCAAACTCTGCTATCAGTATTATCATCTGAAGACCCAAAATACACGTAGAGTGAGCTTTATTGTTAATGACAGTGGGAATAAATCCATACTTCAAATAGTCTTCTTATTAATTTCGTGCGTTTTGGATGATTTCATCAATTTAATTGGACCCCCAATTGTTTTTAACGTACTAATGTAGCTGACGGGTATTTTGGCTTAGGAGGCGGGGCTGCCGAGCGTGTGTGTGTGTGTCTATGTGCGCGCGCGCGTGCATGTGTGAGCGTGCGTGTGTGCGCGCGCGCATGTGTGAGCGTGTGTGTGTGCGTGCGCGTGCGCACGTGCATGTGTGAGCGTGTGTGTGTATGTGTGAGCGTGTGTGTGCGCGCACGTGCATGTGTGAGCGTGTGTGTGTGTGTGTGTGTGTGTGTGCGTGTGTGTGTGAGCACGTGTGTGTGAGAGTGCCGGATGAACTTTCACGGGCACACGGACGTGCCCACCTGCCGCTGTTGTGCGGTGCTGCCCCAGTCGCCAGGGCCCTGGCTGAAGATCCAAGTGACCACCCCTCCTCTGGGGACCCAACAGGCAGGGAGCCCAGGACTCTGTACTGAATGAGCCCCTCGGGTCATCGTGGGCACAGCGGGCCTGGGAGGATCCAGGAAACACACTGACGTCGCCTGGTGGTGGCGGCCAAGGCTGGGGTGCCCCTGGACCCGCCAGGTCAGGCGCTGGAGGGCCGTTCTCCAGCCCGTCTGTCCGGGTTTCTGAAGTTACGTCTGTTCGTAGACCACCTGGGGGCCTCACTGTAAGTGCAGGTTTCTGCCCCCCAGCCTGGCCCCCGACCTTCTGAGGGCTCTGTTGCTCTGATGGTCTCTGTGGCCTGGCCTGGCCGTGGGGCAGCGTCCTCGGGACAGCACACCTGGAGCAGCTCTCCCCTCTGGGTGCAGGTGGGCGCTCCGCCTCTGCGCTGACTCTGCCCTGCGCTGCAGCCTCGCCAGGCTGCTCCTCCCTGGGGCCGCGCAGAGGCCCCGTCCCCACCTGTGACCCATCCCTAGCCTGGGGGGAGCCCCCAGGGGCCCGGATGCCCCAGGGGTAGGGAGGGGTGCCCCGGGGTCAGTGGTTTTCATGATACAGGTTTTAGTACTACTTAAAAATTTTAAACTATGTAAAAACTATCTTGATAAAAGTATTTATTTAAATGAGAAAAAACTAGAAAGTCTTGAAAAGCGAGGCCTCCTCTGGGCAGCATTTGTTGGGGAGGACGGAGGAGGCAGGTGGGGCTGCTCCAGGAGGCCGGCGGGGTCCTGTCCCCACCTGGGTGGTGGCGACACACCAGGTTCGCTTTGTGAAGACCCCCCAGACTGCACTCACGGCTTCTGGGCTCCTCTGCGTGTGCCGTGTGCTTCCTAAACACATGGTTTTACAAATACAGGCTTCCGAGGATAGGCCAAGGTGATCTAGAGTCCCCTTGATAAGCCAGCGAGATGGAACTGAAACCTGCGTCTTATTACCCATGAGGCCCCTGTGTGGCCCTGTGGACAAGCGCTTCTCCTGAGTCCTGTCGTTTTCTTCAGGGCGACAGAGTCACATTGCATCATGCTTTTTCCCATTTAGTGTGTTAACGTGTTCAATATAGACGTTTAAATTACACTACGGCTTTTGTTAGGGAAGAATTCCCTCCTGGGCAGGGACCGCGTCCCCCTGCTGGGTCTTCAGCGCCTAGCAGAGGCCTCACCTGCCGCAGGAGGCGGCTGTGCGTGAAGGGACAGGTGGCTGGAGTGGATGAGCGAGGTTCTCACGTGCCTCGATGTTACTGAGACGTGGCCTTGAACGTGGCCTCTGTTTCCCTTGCTGCTTTCTAAGCACTCCGGTCCAGGGAAGGGATGTGTATGGTTTTCTGGCCTTGCTGGCCCGACGGGGCAGGAGATGCAGGCCGGGTGTCGAACAGCGTGCGTGGCAACCGCGCGCTGAGCCTCGCGGGCCGTGTCCTGGGCGAGCCGAAGCGAGCCTGGCAGGAGTGTGAGCCTGAGAGTGTTGCCCTGAGGGGATTCACTCCCGTGCTCGTTCGCAGAGTTGTATTCTCATAGTGGAACCGAACGAGCGTTCAGGCGTGTCGGTCTTGGTTATTTATCCTGGAGTTGATAACGCACCTCCGAAGATTTTTGGCTTTAGGTATTTACAGAGGCCTGTTTTTACATGGTGATAGATTGGCGTCCGTGGTTTCTGCAGCTTCTGCGCAGAAGAGATGATGTTCCTGAGAGCGCCGTTAACAAGAACGGAAGGAGATTTGACGCTGTTTGAGTCCCGTCACCCACGGGGTGGGGGCGCGGGTGGACTGTGCGTTAGTCAGGGGTCTCCGGGGAAGCAGAGCAGTAGGGGGTGTGTGTGAGGGGGAGACGTATTTTAAGGCCTGGGCTCCGAGACCACGGGGCTGGCGAGTGTGAAGTGCGCAGAGCAGGCGGAGGAGACCGGGGAGAGTGGATATTGGGGTTCGAGTCCCAGGAGTGTCCCGGCACAGGTGCCTTCTTCGAGGCCGTCGGGCCTTGGTCTCCCACGGCCTGATCGGGTGAGGCCGGCCATCCTGGGCAGGGTGACCTGCTTCACTCGGAGTCTGCGACTCAGTTGTTACTCCCATCCGATGAAGTGTAACACCTTCCCTGCAACGCTTAGGCTGCTGCTGGACCCGACATCCGGGCACGGCGGCCCAGCCAAGTCAGCACGTAAATTAACTGTCACAGACGTGGCCTCCTGTTCTGGCGCTGTTGGAAAATCACCTGCGTCTAAGAGAGAAGTAGGTCATGCTCTGTTCCCCATGAGCCGCTGAAACTTCATTCTGTGGCGCGAATCTTACCCACCAAAGCCGTCCATCACCATCTGACCTTTTGATTTCTCAGTGGACAGTGAACGAGAGCAGCTGGAGGGCCACGTGAGTGGTCCACCTGCCCTGGACCGGCGTGGCCTGTTCCGAATGCACTTTAACCTCCCGGCAGCCCGGGGGTTGGCAGGGAGCCCACCTGGTGACTCCAGTGACTTCGCCCAGGCTGGACACTGTACCTGGGCCAGTAGGATCCGGCTGAGTGAGGACGTATTTTGAAACATCTCTTGAGCATCATTCGTTCTGTCCCTATGTATTCACATGCAAGTTCTGGAAAAACACAGGATTCAGACATATTCCAAGCTGCCTTTCTGATGAAGATTCTTGGAGATATCCCTTCTCTTAGAAAAGTTAGGACAGTCTTTGTTTTCCTCTTTGGCTGTCTTGTCATAAACCTATTGCGCATACTTTTGTTTGAACGTAAGCCACACGGGCTGAGGAGGTGGTTCCTGAGTGTGATCGTTCGGGTCACTGAAGCCAACACTTCCGAGTCCGCGAAAGGGCCTTGGGGAGGTTTCTCCTTCACTCTGCGCCCGACCGGGACCGACCACTGGGGCAAGCCGGACCACAAGGCGACCTGGAAGATGAAAACCACACGTGCATACGGCAGAAAGATAGGAAGCTGGGCCTTGGTCTTTGCCACCCCAGCCACTGTAATCTCTGGATTGCCGACTTCTGGGCTTCGTGTACTTGAGCAAATATTCCTTTGTGAGCTTGAGGGCGTTTCAGCGTGTGCTGTTGAACCTCAGCTAACACAGCTCTTCTCACTGAATAACTGTCATTGTTTCTGGACGTGGAGATTGAGGACAGGGGTGGTGTGGTGTCCCAGTTTTTGCTTTGCTTCTTTTGGGTGGTCGTCACACTCTGAGGTCTGTGGCCACCTCTCTAGAGATCAGCACGCGCTGGGAAATGACCCTCCGTGCCCTCCTCAGCCGGTGCCGGTGTAGTAGCTCGCGTCAGATAGTCTCGTGGAAAACGCGCCAGCCGAATTTGGGGAGCAGGGAGGAGTTCTGCGGCACCCAGGGTGTGCCGCACTTGGCGTCACTCTGCGGAGAGCCGTGTGCTCACGCGGGGCCGTGTTCACCTCCCGTGGCCCCGGGTCTGAACCTGTCCACCGGAGCTTCAGCTGATGCTCCTGACTCCGCATGGGGGACACTTTTTCTGCAACAGATAATAATAGACTTTCAATTGTCTTTATCCTGAAACCCAAATGGCGAAGGGGAAAGCAACGTCTCTGACGGTGGAATAGCTTGTCCCTTTATCTAAATACAGCAGCAAAATGTCTGGCAGGAAAGAGTTTATCAGAAAAAAAAATCTAGAAATTGCAGTGTGCAATCTCCAGCTCCTGTAGATATCTCTGCATGTTATTCTTAATTAATTGTATTTTATGGAAGCAATTAGGTGACTGACAACTTCAGTTAAATACTAATGAAAGGACAGTGCCTTTCACGTGCTACCGAGGAGAAAGTGCAGCTTTGACTCCCGGGCTGGAGCTGGGCAGGGAGGCCGTGAGCGGTTGCAGCTGGCGGAGTCAGGTGGGCAGGGTCCTGGGCCGGGGCTCCTACCACCACCGTCCCAGGGCACGTGCCTTCTCCCTGCTGAGGAGAAGGCGGCCCCTGCACCGCCACCCCGGTTCCTCTGCTTGTTCCGGTTGCTTTTATTTCCAGAAACAACAAGGGCAAGTGCTGAAGCGTTAAACAATGGTGTTTCTCTGGAAAGTTGGGTTAATTTGTCTAATTTTCACACCTTTCGCTCTTCTCCACAATGGTAGGGTGGTTTTGTATCAAGGCATCAAATAAATTTCACGCTTGGTGCCTTTTTTGAAATGTCTGGTGGCATTAAGCACGCCCAGCACACCTGGCTCCGACCGGGGCTTTGAGACTCAGTTGTGGTCACCGTGGCCTGAAAGCGGAGATCTGATTTTCTCCACGTTGCTTGGATGAGGCGCAGAGACGGTGCAGGCAGGGATTTTGGGGGAAATTGCACTCTTTTTTCTGAAGGCCAATTTCCCGTTAACCTGAGTTTTTTCTTAAGGGAAATGCCAAACATCCAGGGGCTTCGGGGATTTGTGTGTGAGGATGTTTTGGTTTTTTCTAGGGAGAACATTAAGAAAAAGCTGCCTTATTGTTACTGGTGTAATACATTCATCTAAATGCCTTTTCTGGGCATATTTTGTTTTGGGGTCCTTGTGAGTGGATTTCAAGGGGTCCCCCAGCCTCTCCTTTTGACTCCGCCCCTCCCAGGATCCTCGGCAACGTCCCAGAAGCCGCACCCAATGCATTTTCACCTTTGCCCCTCTTGGACGACGATACCCGTGTCCCTCTCTGCTGTGAGATAGCGTGCCACTCCCGCGCCCATCACGTTAGGAGATGCACCCGGGTGCCTATTACAATTTTAGACAATGGGAGCCTCTCCCATCTTGTAAAGATAAAAGCCAAGGAAACTGCTCGCGGGATCAGTGTGGCGCAACCTCGAGATCCGAGCCTGAAATATAAACGTAACCCGAGGGTCCCAACTCCCTTGCTGGTTTTTTTCATGGTAAACATTTAGACTAGGCCTTGCAAAAAGTAAAATTCCTGTTCCTGAGCAACTTAGTCACACGTATATTTCCATAGAGCCTGACTGTCATTTGTCACGTAAACCCAGCCCCTTGGTTTGGATCCGGATCTTCCAAATCTTCATTCAGAGAAAAGACCGCGTGCCTGCTTCCAGGGTCGCGGTCTGCCGGGGTTTCTCAGGATGCTGACAGGCCAGGGACCAGGTGCCCGTCTGGTCTGCCGGTTTCCCCTCCAACCGGACAGCCGTTGCTCTGCCCAGATGTGCAGCAAATTCAGACGCCATCTGCTGTGCTCGGGAGGCGAGGGAGCGCCTGCTTCTAGGGCCACTGGGAGATCCTTGTGGAGACACCCAAGAGAACAAACGCAAAGCTTCATTCCCAAGTTAGTGGCCAACATCCAACTGCTTCTTCTATTTTTAGAGACAGGTTCTCACTCTGTCACCCAGGCTGGAGTGCAGTGGCGTCATCGTAGGTCACTGCAGCCTTGACTTCCTGGGCTCAAGCGATCCTCCTGCCTCAGCCTCCTGAGTACGTGGGAATACAGGTGCGCACCACCACGCCCGGCTAATTTTCCTATATTTTTATAGATACGACATCTCTCTATGTTGCCCAGGCTGGTCTCAAACTCTTGGCCTCAAGCGATCCTTCCCACTTGGCCTCCTAGAGTGTTGGGATTACAGGCGTGAGCCACCTCTCCCAGCCTGCATCTTCTTTCTAGAAAGTTCTTCCTCCGGTTCTACACATAGCTGGTTCTTTCTCATTATTCAGGACTTGACTGAAGTGTTAGCTCCTTAGGGACGCCACTCCTGCCACCGTGTTCTGTTCTCTTCCTTGAGCTTCTTAGCGCCTGGAGTGGAGCAGTTTATGTTCCCTTTGGGTGTTGCCCTGCAACCCCAGTGATGCCGAGACCTGAGAGGGGGCCGTTGCCTCACTCGCCGCCGCACCCCCAGCACCCCCATCCCCTGCGGCGCTGGCAGTTGCTCAGACAAGTCATTTTGGGTGAATAAATGGCTCTTGGAGGTGAGGATTGGTACAGCCACTCAGGAAAATGTTTGCCACGGTCTCGTGAGTGAAGCTAAACATAAATGTCTCTGTGCTGTTGCTCCAGAGATCATATACCAGAATTCTGGGAATTTTCCCGGGGCAAATGAGAGTATCTGTCACGACAGAAAACGTCGAGGCATGTTCATACATGCTGGACACTGCCCAGTGTGCATGCGTGACGGGATGCATGATGAGACTGCGGCGTGTTCATGCGATGGTGTGCAGCCCAGCCGTGGAAGACTGCAGCGTGTGCAGTGACACAGATGACGATCACAGACGTTATGTTGAGTGAGAGGAGCCAGGAGACACAGGATGCGATGCCATTTACATGAAGCCCAGTGGCAGACACAGCTAACCACATTAGCTCCTGTTGCTTCTGTGACAAATGACCACGGCCCAGTGGCGAAAGCAACATGAATTATTCTTGTACAGCTCTGGCGGTCAGATGTCTGACATGGGTCAACAGGGCCTTGTTTCGTTCTGTAGGTTTTTGGGGAAACCGTTTCCTAGCCTTTCTCAGCTCCTAGCAGCTGCCTGTGTTCGCCAGCTCCTGGCGCGGTGCCACTCCGACTCTGCTCCCGTAATCACACCTGCCCCGACTCCAACCCTCCTGCCTCCCTCTTAGAAAGACCCTTTTGATCCCGTTTAGGGCCCACCCAGATGATCTCCCCACCTCCAAGGCCTGAACTTAA
The DNA here is from genome assembly GCF_000956105.1 of Propithecus coquereli. Taxonomy (NCBI): domain Eukaryota; kingdom Metazoa; phylum Chordata; class Mammalia; order Primates; family Indriidae; genus Propithecus; species Propithecus coquereli. The sequence continues at coordinate 199,821 of NW_012153341.1, read as the reverse complement.
ACACACCTGCAAAGGGCTGGGACTAGGGTGTGGCAATCTCGGGCAGCCTTTATCTCCTGCCACACTGACCAGGGACAGTAAGAGCCATGGGCTTCACCTGAGGCTGGCACTGCCTGGGGGCGGCCATGAGGGAGTATTCTGGGGGCCGGCCGTGTTCTAGATCCAGGTGTCAGACTTGGACATGGGCACACGTGTAAAAATTGATCAGGCCGTGACCACACACCCAGCACACTTCACTGCATGCCTGTTACACATCAGTACAAACCTGGAAAAGAAGAACAAAGGTAAAACTCACCTTCCCGCAGACACGCCCTGCCTGTGTGCAGTGCGTACCTGTGCTCAGAGCATGGACCCAGCAACAAGCAGGCTGCAGGGTTTGCGGGCACCGTGGTGACAGCTTAGCGCATGTGGAGGGTGAGGCCCTGGGTAAGGCAGCCGGGCCACGGGACATTCCACTCCATAGCCCCTCCGTGGTTGCGCGGCTGTTTGCATACAGCGCCCACGGAAATGGCACAGTTCTGGAGAGGGAAGCAACTTACTCCTTGCAGTGAGGCACCTGGCAGTCTGCAGAATGAGGCTTTCACAAGTGTTTGTGCAGCAGAAGCCCTCGGCCATCCTCAGCGGCCTGTCCCCTCGCTGGGCTTGCAGAATCCCAGCCAGATGGCTTCCGGGTAATGGGGCCCGCTGGGACTGGGCCACCACACACGGTCTTGCGATTTCAAAGAAGCTGACTCTGCCCAGGTGTCTCCGCTCTTTAATGTGGCATTTAAGATTTTGGAAATCGTGCAGTTTACAAAACTGCCGGGTGGGTTTGTCAGAAGGAAAGCACCGTGGGCATTTTCAAGATGTTTTTGCCTTCAAAGATGTTCGCCTTTTTGTCAGGGTTGGCACAGATGCAAAGGCTGTGCACTGCGTCATGTGGCATGGGACGGCCGTCACGTGGGCTCTGCGGCGTGACGTAGGTGCCTTTCCAGGGAGCAGGGCTCCTGACCTTGAGCCTCCCCTACTTGGTGCCAGCGTCAGAACCATCAAACGAACCTCGTAACAGCTGGAACGCAGAGCTAGAGGCACTATGCCCCTTAACGCTCTTTAAATAACGTCAGACTCTAAGCTCGAAAAGGGTTCTCTCCCTCCCCACGAGGCACTGAAATGTGTTCTTTACAGATAAATATTTCAAGAACAGACCAGCTCATCTGGATCAAATCTTAGCTTTTTAAAGATGCAAATTGAAAATTAAGCATCAAAACACAAGGAGGAAGGGCTGTGCAAACTCATCAGACCTCGGCCGTCTTGGAAGTCGGGCCTGCGATCCCCACGGTCCTGAGACGGACTCGCTCGTGCATTTCAGATTTATTTTAAAGAGGAAGTAGGATCAGAACCACAGCGCATCAGAACCCAGCAGGCAAAAGCAGCTGTGCCTGAGATGGGTCAGTCCCAGAAATCGCTCTAAAAACTTATAGCAGCTCTTCCATAACACGGCCGCTTCACCGTGACCCTGCAGTGTCATTTCCTTTCTAACAGGCCCAGTTTGGACATTTTTAAAGCGGATCAGTCAGAGCTACCAAAGAAATACAACGTCAGGAAGCTGAGAATGCTCAGTGTGTCGGGAAACCAGTAATCGCAATGCGCGTTGGGGGCTCACAGCGCCCGGCCTGGCTTGGTGGTCGATCAACATCTCGTTCCGTCCGCGCCAGGTGCACTTTCTCCCACCCCAGGGGAAACGAGAGAACTCAGAGCGCTGAAGCGGAGCCCAGGGCGTGCGGCGCTGCTCGGGCAGAGCCGGGTCTGGACCAGGCTGAGTCCTGCCGGGAGGCCGCTTGTCCCGACACCAAGACAGGACAGGCCGGAGTTGTAGTGAAGCTCGGTGACACTTGAATGCCTTTCTTACAAGTTTATAGAGAACAGAAGGATAACTTGTGTTCATCCATCCATCCGTCTGTCCCTCCATCCATCTGCCCACACATTGTCCATCCACCCGCCTGTCCATCCTCCATATATTCATCTGTGCATCTTCCCACTTGCTTGTGCATCCATCCCTCATCCATCCCCCCACACATCCATCATCCTCCCATCTGTCCAGCCATCCACCGCCCCACACGTCCACCCAGCATTCCGTCTGTCCATCCACCAGTCTGTCCATCACTGCTGGACATGGGGGGGTTCGACGACCAGTGAGGCTGACGAGGCTCCTGCTTTCCTGGATCTCATGTTCTTGTTCAGAACGTGAGATGCGCCACGGTGGAAATGTGGGCTGTGTGGTTTCCCGCCGAGGCCCTCGTCACGTCCCCGCCCAGCGTCCACCTCCAGGCTCCTCTGCTGTGGCTCTGACTTCAGAACTGCAGCGGTCTCTGCCCAGTGCAAGGAAAAGCTGCGTTCATTGATGTGGAAACCTCAGTGAAGGCTGCGCCCGGATAACTGCCTTGGCGGAATCTCAAGCCGGGCTCCGTTGTCCTTTTTATTTTGTTTTCCAACGGGCAGCCCAGCGTCCACACAGGAGCTCAGCTGCGGCTGGACTGGGCATGTGGTGCTGCCCGCGTCTGCGATGCCACCAGCAGCAACACGCGAGCACAGCCTGCCATATGCACGGTGTGTACACGGAGCAGCTCGTCTTGTTAAGCTCTCTCTGATGCAGAGCGAGTTTTGATCTCAGAAAAATCTCCGTGGGTAGATGAGTACCTCTGTTCCTCAGTCTGGTCTGTGCAAACAAACCAACGTGAATTTTAGGTCATGTTCTAGCAAGAAAATCTGGGTCCCTGGCTGCGCGCCAATGGTAGCTGGAGCCAGCTCGCAGCAGCCCCCAGGAGCCAGCCGTGCGGTCTCTCCCCAGCCTTGCGGTCAGGAATGTCGCCTTGGTACCTTGAAATTGTCCATGGGGGGAACATTTGCACCATGGAAATTGGCAAACACTGTAGACCTGCCTCCTCCCCCAGGGCTGGCAGTTAGTGTCACCAGCACCCCCTGGCTTGGGCTCCCAAGTCCTGCTGCCTTAGTGTGGTGGTCAAGGCCCCTCGTGTCTTTCTCCTTTAACTCAAAATATGTTATGAACAGAGAGGGAGAGAGAGAAAGAGGGGCATGGAGGGGAGGGACTTCTTGGCCACATAACTGAATCCCCAGGGCGTGTCGAGGCACAGCTAGATCCAGGGGCTCCACCTGTGTCCCCAAGACTGGTCCAGCCCCACCTCCGGCTCCGCCTTCTCCATATGGTGGATCCTGGCAGCTGCAGGCCGGCCTCACCCGTGGAGCTCGCAAACTCGGGAGACAGGAGCTTTCCTTCCCTGGGAGCTGCAGCAAAGGCATTGAGGCTACAGCCGCTGCACCGCGTGGCCCTATCCACGCCTTGTTTCCCTGCACGCACCTCTGAGCCAGTGCTCTGGGAGCTCAGCCTGGGTCACATGGCTGCCCTATGAGCCAGCGGGCAGTTGGCCCCACCAGACTCAGGGCCACACCCCCGGGACGGGAGCTTCTCCAGAGAGACCCCGAGGGCACTGTCCAGAGGGGGTGGCATGCTGGGGGGCCAGAGCCGCCATCTGCTTCGTTTCTCCACTTGGCCTCTGAGAAACACTCGGGGTATTTGTGTGTGATGCCACTTCCCTACCAGCGCCCTTCCCTGCCTTCGCTGTGGCTTTAAGTCATCCCTCTCGTGCCAAAGACCCCCTTCCCATCCTGTCTTCTGCCTCTGGACCCTGCCCCCATGCCCGGAGCGCACCCCTGCCCACCCAGCACCCTTTCCGTGCTATGGAGGTCACTGCGAGTTTGTGCCTTGTCCTCCACCTCCTACAGCTTCCAGCACAGCTTTTGTGCCGTGGTGAGGACGTGGGGAGGTGAAGGGGACATGCCCGGCTCCTCCATCCCAGAGTTGCGTAGGTGGTCGGACGCCTGGGTGTGGGTGACAGACTGCTACTCCTGAGTCTGTGGCAAGCCCTCTGAGCCTCGTTCTCTGCGTCTGTCACCTGGGCGTGATAGCAGGACTGCCGCGCTGGGGGCCGGGGTGCCGTGCACACAGGAGGTGCTCAGATGGTCACTGATGGGTCCCCCTGGAACTTTTCTCCTCGCCGACACTTGATGTTTTCTGTTTTCTCAATAACACTCATCCTAGGCGATGTGCAATGGTATGAAACCAGTTTCTTAAATGAGTTTATTTAATGACCAGGTGTCCCGAAAGTCACCATATGCAGGGAAAATGGGAAACTGTAGCTAAATATACCTTTATTTATGAAATATTCATTACAAAATTTCACAAAATTTTTCCTTTGTCTGGAGACTTTTGGGACACCCTATAGTATATCCCAAACATTATTTCAGCGAGTGAAACATATTCAGAGTATTAACTGGATACTTTACAAGCTTCACTTTAATTTCGGAGGAAGCCTTTGAAATCCGGTGTGCGTGATGCACTGACAGCCCGTCTCGGCTAGGACCAGCCACGTGACGGGGCTCAGTGGTGGCGTGGCCTTGGCACTCGTGGGCAGCATGGCTCTGGGGGCCTCTGGAGCTCTTTCTAGCTCCAGAAAGCGACAGGTGGACACAGCTTACCGAGTGTGATTTTAGGGCCTGCAGTTTTATCGGTTTTAATAAAGGGGTTTTTTCAAGGGGGTGGAATCTTTGCACAGTTTTTTCCTGGCTTGCTGCCGTTGGGGAGAACGGGGTGTCTGTGCTCAGATGCGGAGGCTGCACATCTTGGGGGCTCTTCCAGCCGCTGGTTTGAAATGACTTTGGCCCCGAGGATGGGCTGAGTAGGGAGGTGTTTGCAAACACCGATTTGGCACGCAGCAAGACTGGCCCGCCCTGGCGTCACTGCTCGACAGAATGCTCTGCAGCCCACAGAGCTGACCGTGGGCGCGTGCACAAGACCCAGACCCTGCCGCCTATTTCCTCCTCCTCAAGACAGGCCTCTGCTGAGCTCCGGGACACTCACCCTTTCCCTCCCAGTCTGCGCTCTCTCTTCTCTCCCTCCCTCCCTCCCCTCTTCCCTGTCACCAGCCAAGCTGCTGAGGTCACCTCTCCTACCTTGAGCCAGCTGTGGGGTGTGGGGCCCCAGCACCAGCTGTTTGCTCTAAAAATAGCACTAGGTAAGCGAGCCCCGGCAGGTGCGTGAGCGAGGCCATCAGAACACGCCCCTCAGAGGTGATTGTCAGCAACTGTCAGCACGTGCCCAGCCCTGTTTCCGGCTGGAACGCATTTATGTGTCAATACCTGACGGTGCTGTAAGTTAGCACCATGGATTTGGGAGGAAACCTCTAGCTACTTCCCTCTCGGAATGTCGCTTTCTCTCCACTTGTAGCTTTTGTTTTGCTGGCTGGAGGCGGACGCCGTGTGGCAGGGAGGGGTACCCCTCCTGTGT
>NW_012153341.1:192227-192780 GCF_000956105.1 Propithecus coquereli | reverse complement strand
TGCCAGGCAGGGGGGCCCTTGTAGGAGGGGACACGAGGGAGGCCCCTGGGGGGCGCTGTCTTCTCTGCCGCGCTGGTTGGCGGCTGCATGGGGTGAGCATGCAGCTCATCCGTCACGGAGAGCGTGTGCTTTGCTCAGTGCACGTTACACTTCGATTTCAGAAAATTACCAGGGAAATGACTGGGGGGTCTATTTTATTCGCTAATAGGAAGAGGTGTCATAACCCTAGACAGCGTGGAAGCCCCGGTGGGGAGAGCGGGGTGAAGCCCACGACACACTATGACCAAAAGAAGCCAGATGCAGGGGGAGCGTTCCAGAGGCTTCCCTGATGTGAAACACGGGCAAGGTCGGCCCCGTCTACACTGAGGGTTGGGGTGGTGGTTGTCCAGGATGCAGGGTGTTTCACGACTGAGAGGACTCAAGGGTGGCGTTTGGGGTGCAGGTTGCGCACACTCGAGTGCGGTTGCGAGAATCCACCGAGCTGCACGCAGATGATGGGTGTGTGTGCTCTGAAGATGTTAGACATCAAAAAAAAAATTAGAAGAAATGGAAC
>NW_012153341.1:191554-192177 GCF_000956105.1 Propithecus coquereli | reverse complement strand
TGCCAGGCAGGGGGGCCCTTGTAGGAGGGGACACGAGGGAGGCCCCTGGGGGGCGCTGTCTTCTCTGCCGCGCTGGTTGGCGGCTGCATGGGGTAAGTGTGCAGCTCATCCCTCACGGAGAGCCTGTGCTTTGCTCAGTGCACGTTACACTTCGATTTCAGAAAATTACCAGGGAAATGACTGGGGGGTCTGTTTTATTCACTAATAGGAGGTGTCATAACCCTAGACAGCGTGGAAGCCCCGGGGTGGGGGGGGAGCGGGGTGAAGCCCACGACACACTATGACCAAAAGAAGCCAGATGCAGGGGGAGGGTTCTGGAGGCTTCCCTGATGTGAAACACGGGCAAGGTCGGCCCCGTCTACACTGAGGGCTGGGGCGGTGGTTGTCCAGGATGCAGGGTGTTTCACGACTGAGAGGACTCAAGGGTGGCGTTTGGGGTGCAGGTTGCACACACTCGAGTGCGGTTGCGAGAATCCACCGAGCTGCACACAGATGATGGGTGTGTTTGCTCTGGAGATGTTAGACGTCAAAAAAAAATTAGAAGAAATGGAACATTCCTGATGTTTAAGATACAGGTTGACGGGGGCTTCTGCGTGCCCCGCCCGGGTCGGGGGCCGGGTGTG
>NW_012153341.1:174409-191504 GCF_000956105.1 Propithecus coquereli | reverse complement strand
TCCCTCTCGGAATGTCGCTTTCTCTCCACTTGTAGCTTTTGTTTTGCTGGCTGGAGGCGGACGCCGTGTGGCAGGGAGGGGTACCCCTCCTGTGTTCCTCACCCTGTAACCAACCAGCAGCCCTCACCCCATAACCAGCAGCCCTCGCCCCATAACCAGCAGCTCTCACCCTGTAACCAGCAGCTCTCACCCCGTAACCAGCAGCCTTCCCCCCATAACCAGCAGCCCTCACCCCGTAACCAGCAGTTCTCACTCCGTAACCAGCAGCCCTCACCCCATAACCAGCAGCCCTCACCCCGTAACCAGCTCTCACCCCATAACCAGCAGCTCTCACCCCGTAACCAGCAGCCCTCACCCCATAACCAGCAGCTCTCACCCCGTCAGCTCTCACCCCGTAACCAGCAGCCTTCCCCCCATAACCAGCAGCTCTCACCCTGTAACCAGCAGCCTTCCCCCCGTAACCAGCAGCTCTCACCCTGTAACCAACCAGCAGCCCTCACCCCGTAACCAGCAGCCCTCACCCTGTAACCAACCAGCAGCCCTCACCCCATAACCAGCAGCCCTCACCCCGTAACCAGCAGCCTTCCCCCCGTAACCAGCAGCCCTCACCCTATAACTAGCAGCACTCACCCTGTAACCAGCAGCCTTCCCCCCATAACCAGCAGCTCTCACCCTATAACCAGCAGCCTTCCCCCCATAACCAGCAGCTCTCACCCCGTAACCAGCAGCCTTCCCCCCATAACCAGCAGCGCTCACCCCGTAACCAGCAGTGGCCTTCAGCCACTGTCTGACAGGACGCAGGGGCCGCAGGAGTCCCCTGTCCCCGAGAGCAAGCCTCCCTCTGCACGTATCTCCTCCTGCATGGGGAGACCTGCAGGGTGGGGACGGTTGTCACCAGTGGGTCTGAAGCTGGGGACGGCTGACAGAGCCGTGGGAGGGACCGTCTGCCACCAAAGCCTGTGGAATGAGAGGCTGCAGGAAGCAAAGATGTGTTCTCCGTCCCGTGGGCCCCAGCGTGGAGCGGAGCATACGCGTTTCCAGGGGTCCAGCAGCTGCACTCTTAGGTGCACCCAGCAGAGATGCACGCCACAGCGGCACGCCTCCTGACAGTCCCAAGTTGAGGCGACCCGATGCCTGCCCACGGGGGACCAGGTGGACGGAGTGTGGCGTATCCACATGGTGGGGTGACAGCAAGAGCAGTGGCAGAGCATGGTGGCTGCTACAGGCAGTGATGTGGCCCGACCCCCTTCCTGGGGAGCTCAGCGGGCCAAGCTCCTGCCAGGCAGGGGGGCCCTTGTAGGAGGGGACACGAGGGAGGCCCCTGGGGGGCGCTGTCTTCTCTGCCGCGCTGGTTGGCGGCTGCATGGGGTAAGTGTGCAGCTCATCCCTCACGGAGAGCCTGTGCTTTGCTCAGTGCACGTTACACTTCGATTTCAGAAAATTACCAGGGAAATGACTGGGGGGTCTATTTTATTCGCTAATAGGAAGAGGTGTCATAACCCTAGACAGCGTGGAAGCCCCGGTGGGGAGAGCGGGGTGAAGCCCACGACACACTATGACCAAAAGAAGCCAGATGCAGGGGGAGCGTTCCAGAGGCTTCCCTGATGTGAAACACGGGCAAGGTCGGCCCCGTCTACACTGAGGGTTGGGGTGGTGGTTGTCCAGGATGCAGGGTGTTTCACGACTGAGAGGACTCAAGGGTGGCGTTTGGGGTGCAGGTTGCGCACACTCGAGTGCGGTTGCGAGAATCCACCGAGCTGCACGCAGATGATGGGTGTGTGTGCTCTGAAGATGTTAGACATCAAAAAAAAAATTAGAAGAAATGGAACGTTCCTGATGTTTAAGATACAGGTTGACGGGGGCTTCTGCGTGCCCCGCCCGGGTCGGGGGCCGGGTGTGTTGGGGGAGGGCGCGGGCAGAGCAGCCGCCTCCGGTGTTTGTTCTGCGTTGACTCCTGGCGACGCCTCGCAAGGACACCAGGCTGTGTGGGTTTGTGGGTTAGTATCCAGTTTTAACTAAGCTCACCCTTACAGAATAGACAGGCGGCTTAAAATAACCCTGCAGGGGAAGCACAGACTGGTTTCCCTCACCCTGAAAGCCACAGGAAACCTGTAGTTAGAGGTTTAAACACGATGGTGTAATCACGTCCGAGAAAAGTCAGCCCAAACGTGTAAAGTTACCAGAAAACGTAAACCTAGTATTATGTTGCATTGTCGTTGAAGACAGACCTCCCCCAAGTGTCTGCTGTGCCTTAAGATATCAAGCAATGGCAGTAAATATATCTGTAAATACACGAATATCTTTATAATAGCGATGCATGCCACAGACTGCCGTCTCTTGACGGGGTGCGTGAGCAGAATTCAGAGACCACCTGTGCAGGAGAACGTCCCGACGTGGCTCTGAATTCCGAGTTAGAAGGAAAGGCAGCAGCTGATCACCTCTGCCCCGGGAGGCTCCTGTGAGTCCCGCTCTCGGCAGCCCCCCAGCTGCGGAGCTCAGTGCTCCCTGGGTGTTCCGTGCGTCCGCACGGCAGGCATTTGATTCCGCTTCCCGCGGCCCGAGCGGCCGGCATGGCTCCCCTCGTGTCGCTGGGGAGTGAGCGGAGTCACTCAGGACTCCACCAGGGAAGCAGAGCCGCGTGCGAGGAGGGGTTTCTTGCAGGGATTGGGCCTGACCCCCATGGGAGTGGCTGCACAGGGAAGGCCCGGAGAGGAGCCTCGGAAGGTCGGAGGAGAGTCGCCAACGGGAGGACCGAGGGGGCGTGGAAAGGGGATGCATGGAGGGCAGGGCGGGCAGCTGGGACGAAGCTGGGTGCACAGTGGGGGGAGAGGACCCCCGGACCCTTGCAGACAGGACGGACCCGGCACTTGCCCTGTCACACTCAGGGTGACGTGCCAGCATGGCCGGAGGAGGAGCTGTGGGTGGTGCAGGTGAGCCCGCGGGTGAGCGGCCTGGGCCGCTGCCGTGCACCTGGGCGTGCGTCCACCCAGCAGGTGCGAGGGCTGCTGCCTCAGGTCCCTTTCTCGGTCCTGCCCAGGGCCCCTGCCTGCTACCTGGCCCGACCCAGACCTGCATGGGCAGAGGGTTCCTTCCAGCTTAGCTGAATCAGCACCTCACAAAGCCACCACAGGGTCCAAAACAGAGACCTGATGTGGCAGAGACACCGTCGCGCTCTCTTTGAGTCTGGTGAGGTTTAATATTGCAAATGCACTCGGATGAGCTGAGCATTGATTTCGAATGCCGATTTGAGAAATTGCACTTGTAGGAGCGGTGGCATGGGATTTCCTCTGCTCACGACTGTATTGCGTCCCTTCTTTCACTTGGCAGGTCCATTTGTCATTACTTTTTCTATTTTGAGATCTACACACTTTCACCCTTTGATTTCTGCATCATTAATAGTGTTTTCCCGCGTCCTGATACGTATGTCCTGCCCGTCCCGGCGTCTGAGCCGTCATAATAGATGGCCCTGTTGTGACGCAGGCCAGGCCCCTCCAGTGGCTCCTGACGCCCTTGCTGGCCTGGCCTCTGCCACGTCCTGAGCCTTGGGCCTCATGCATTGCACCCTGCGCACATACGTGTGCACGTGCAGGCTCATACACGTGTATCCGCATTCACACACACGCCCTTCAGACCCTGCCCTGCGACACATCTCTCATCCTCGCCCTGGAGTCCCCCTGGGTCTCTGTACAGGTCCCTCCCAGGCCAGGGATGCCCCTGCCACCCACTCTTCCTTCTGTACTCTGCACTTTTGGTCTGGCCAACTCCGCTCACGGCGCCCTGGGTGCCAGCTTCAAGCCGCCTCCCACACACGGGTCCCGACTCCCGTTCCTGTGGTGCGGCCAGGCCAAGTCCTGACATGGCCCAGCTGTCCCCGTGCTGTGGGCATTTCCCGCCTGTTTCCCTCCCGTGTCCCGGACAGAGACAAGCTCGGAGCCGGCCCCTGGTGTCTCCCAGCACAGGACAGGAGGGCAGCAGTGGCCTGAACCTGGAGCCACCCTCAGCCACACTAGGATGCTTGGTGTGGGACCCAGGCGGGAGGGCCAGGACTGAGGCAGGGTGGGGAGGCTTTCGGACCGCAGGGCTGGAACCCGCTCCTGGCCGAGGGGGGAAGGATCAAAGCCCAGGTCTCTAGCCTGGACCCCTGCGTGGGCTGCAGGTGTCAGTTCAAGCGCACGAGGAGGAACAGGTATGGACGCCAAGTGATCATCTGGAGACGGGGCACAAGGTAAGCCCCACCTGGAAGGTGAGCTCAGTGGGAACCAGGTGGGCACAGAAACCTCAGGAAACGGACCAGGCCAGGGCCCTGCCAGGACAGGGTGGTCGATCGCAGGTGGCGCTGGTGTCCTTGGACCATCCTGAATCTGAAAGGGTGTCCGCTGTCCCTTGTTTCAGGCGTCAGGGCGGATCACGCGCAGCAAAGGGCAGCGGCGCTTACCTCCCGGGTAAGACCGTGGGGAGGCTCCTTACTCTTCGCAATTAAGAAAACGTATGAAGAGAGATTAATTTTATGAAAAACGCAATAAGAGAAATGGCAGAGGACTGAAAAACGTGCAATATTAATATATTTAATGGAGGTTTCCAGTTGTTTGGTGTTTTTAAAAAATCTGAGTTAAAGAAATAATCTCATTTTCGACACAGCTGGGTGCTTTAATCTGGCCGATGGAAGTTTTGCTTAGAAAACTGCTCTGGCTTCATATGGGACGTTGTAGGCACATAGAGCGCCTAGCGCTGTGGTCCCTGACTCAGACCAGCCACAGGCGCAAGCACAGCGAACGCCCCGGCATCATGCTGGTGGCGGGGTGGCAGGGCGGCAGGGGTTCGGAGTCCAGCGGGGAAGACCGCAGACTCTCGGCGTCTGGCTTCGGCGACCGCAGAGGACTGGTCCGCCTGTGTGCGACCTCCCTCCCCGTCACCTGCCTTCCACGTCCTGTGTGAGTAACTCACTTCGATCCCAATTACGGCTGTCAGGGAAATCCTCGGCGAGAGTGTGATTGCGCAGTGCAGGCTTGGCCGTCCCCAACTCTTCCAGATCACAGTGCTGCTTCCTTATCAAAGGTGACCCGAGCCGTTGACACCGGCGAAGGTGGCGGAAGGGCTTTGGCCAGACGGTTTCCTGCGGAGAGCTGAGGCAGAAGCACAGTCATTCCTCCAAGTCTGTTCCGGATTGTCTCGGAAATACAGTGTGTGTGCAGAGATGGGTTCAGGAGCTGAGGATTTCAAAGTAAAGACGTTCTTCTAGATAAAAATCTTGCCTGTGGCCTTTTATGTAAAACTAGCTGATAGTCCTGGGCTAATGCTACTCATGCATGACAAGGCGAATGTGTATGTACCGCAGCAACTGCAAGTCTAATTAGGGAGGAGAAGAATCGAGAAAATAAGTGCTTCACAGACTGGCATCTTTGGAACAAGCAATTAAAAACAACCTTGAAGCCCGCTGCATAGCTTCCTGCTGCATTTCCAACACCGAGACGGATTTGTCGGCGTCTGCCGAACCCTTCCCTCAGCTCTGCACACCGGGTGTGCACGAGCACCTCTGCGCCCCGCAGCGGGAGGGCCTGGCCCTGGGCTGCCAGGGGCTCTCTGCTTTGTGCCACTTCCCTGGCTGCGACTCTTCCTGGGCCGGGATGGGGGTGTGTCTTTCTCCGGCACAAACACACCCAAAGGCCAGAGGCATTAGCAGTTTTCCTGCAGGGATTTTAGGGACTATGACATGAAATCAGAAGTTTGTCTTCTCTGGTTCTGGGTTTACCCGCCATCCTGTATTCATCAACACTGTTTCCCAGCCTAGGGGGTTTTTGTTTTTTATTCTCCTTTTGGACCATGTGGCTGCTTCTCTCGTCCCTCCGCTGCCCACCCCTCACATACTGCTCTCCACGGTGCCAGGCTGCTCCTCCAGGCTTCCCGAGCTGGGGCGTCCGCTTGGAGCCTCGGGAGCTGTAGCTCCGCCTTCTGCCTGGAGGGCCAGCTCCAGACCCCCCATTCACGACAAGCCGTGCCTGTCCCGTCACTGTGCGTCTCTATAATAGCCGTGCCCCTCCCCACCGTGCCCCGCTGCAGGCTACTGGGACCCAGTCACAATGTGTGCGGTGGCTGGTAGACAAAGTCACCAAAAGCCAAAGGCTGTCTCGGATAGGAAGAGAGGGAGGGAGAAAGAGAAAGACTTCGAAGGCGTCAGCAAACAACCACAGCAGCCAGAGGGGCCCAAATCCAGAGAAGCGAGTAAGCATCTCGCGGCACCTCCCTCGAGCCCGTGTGGATCCCTTGGCTGCGTCCTGAGTGACAGACGGAGACTCCAACCAGGAAGCAGCCGCGGAAGGCGGACAAGCCGGGCCAAGTGGAAACGCCGTCTGGCTCCGCCACAATCCCTAACATGAGAGCGTGGGGGGATTCAAAGTCCACCCACAGGGGCGCGTCAGACCCTACCGAGCGTTGGTGGAGATGCCCAGCTGCTGGAATCCTGACATTGCCAGTGGGAGTGTAGACTGGCCCAGCCTTTGGGAAAACCGTTGCTTCTACAGCTGAATGTGTGCACGTCCTCTGCCCCCGGAATTCCACTCTTGGACGTGTCCCTAGCAGAGACGCACGTGTATGTGCACCAGAAGACAAATAAAGGAATATTCGTGGCAGCAGCATCTGTCATACCCTGAGAAGCCATCCAAACATCCAGCAACAGTAGAAAAAGGACTGCGGAAATAAACTGTGGGATATTCATACCATGCATGCTGTGCTGCTTTCAGAAAGAACAAACTGCTGTCCCCTACAGCGAGGATCCCTCCCACGGACAACATGGTGACAGCAGGCAGGGCTGTGACACCTTTGGACTGGGATGGGGCATAGGGGCTTCTGTGGCCCCCGGGACACTCTCATCTTGGTGTGTGTTCACTTTGAAAATCCATCAAGCCATGTACTTATCATGCATGCGTTTTACCATATGTATAATTTAATATAAATTTTGGCTGAATAGGTAGATGATAGATAGATATCTCAGTATGTTCCAGGGACAATTGTGCAAAGACTGAGATCTATTTCTTGCACATTCTCAACATACGTGTCTTCTTCTGCCCCGTCTGCAGAAGTTATCTTATTATGTCAAACTCGTTTATACCTTCTAGGCTGTAGGTTCGTTGTTGCCGAAGATGACAGTAAAATAGTGATGGTTGTGCTCACTTTTTCCAGGTACTGTTCCAAGTGCTCCCTAAGAATTAACTCATCTAATCTTTACAAACACTCTTGAGCTGGGCACCGTCATTATATCCCTCTCACAGATCCCACAGATTTGAGACTCAGGGAACCTGTTTAAGTTGCCCAATGACAGAGTCTGAGGCAGCATTCCAAGCCCAGCAGCCACCAGAGCCCACAATGCCCTGGCCAGCCGGCTGTCTCACCTGTCCTAGGGAGAGGAGTGCCAGTTTATTTACAGCAAACTGTGTGCCAGGTACTCCAGAGAGCACAACACCCTGTGAGCTTTGTCATCCTGTCTCCAGTGCCAGGCTGCAAACCAGTGCCCAATATTTGTTGAATGGATGGATGGATGGGTGGATGGATGGATGTATTGTTGGATAGATGGGTGGGCAAGTAGGTAGATGAATGGATAGATGAATTGGTGGATGGATTGGTGGGTGGTTGGATGGGTGGATGGATTGGTGTATAGATATGTAGATGAGTAGGTAGATGAATGGGTTGATGGATTGGTGGATGGATGGATTGGTGGGTGGTGGATGGATGAATGGAAAGATGGATTGGTGGGTGGTTGGATGGATGGATGGATTGGTGTACAGATAGGTAGGTGAGTAGGTAGATGAATGGGTAGATGGATTGGTGGATGGATGGATTGGTGGGTGGTGGATGGATGGATGAATGGATTGGTGGATAGATGGATAGACAGGTAGATGAATGGATGGATGGATGGGTGGATGGCACTTTCAAAAAGTGCTACATAAATACCCTCCTTCCGTGCCCGTCTAGCATCTGGGTCTGGAGCCCAGGCACACCTGGAGATGCCCTTTAAAACAGATTCCTGGGCCCACCCGTAGATTTGGAGCCTGTAAATTTCCAATGGCTTAGGAGACTCTGAATTTCCAGTGAGCTCTCAGGGCACGCCACCCCACTTGTCTGTGGACCACACGGGAGAGACAGGGGCACAGAGCCCTGCGGCGATGCCTTTGGTGCCATCTCTCTTGCAAAGACAGCTAATAATGTTTCCCTAAACCCTCTGTTAATTGGATGAGGCAGTGATAATGAGAGAATGATTTCTAGGGCATGTCTTCAGGGCTCTGCAGAGTGAGTGTGTGCGTGCGGCGGCGGGGGTGGGGGTGATATGTTTTTTTAGCAGCCTCCCCCACCAAACCTGAGTCTGCACTCGGCTTTGAAGCCCGGCTCATCAGCGTGCCAGGCGGCCTTCTGCCTCGAGGCCATTTATAGTGCCGGAGCTTGTGAAGCTAAAACAGTTTGATGTGTAATTGCAGGAGGAAATGGGAAACCCGCTGAGCGTGGCGGGATAGAGTGCCTTATCACCCTTTATGTGCAGCCGCTGCCTGCTGGAATTGCCAGCAGATCCGCACCATCGACAGAACGGTGACATTTTTCATGGGCCGCCGTGTCCTGAATCAACACTGCACTGGTGCGATTAGAGGAGGTAAAGGCAGGAGACAATCCCAGCCTCGCCGGGGACGGACCGGTCGCGCGTCCTGCCTCCCTGCTCATTACCTGCTGCCGCTGTGATATGCAAAGCAGCCGCTCCACGCACGTTACACCTTCGCATTACCCGAAAATTGAATTTTATGTGGTGGTCTGCGTATAATTTATAACACTCCTCCCACGCACTTCAGTTCTCATTTAGCTGAAAGTGTATTTATTTCCTGCCGTCCAGGAGACAGAGGCGGAACCTGAGTGTTCATCTGTGCTCGCACCTCCCTACGTCAGGTTCCCGGGGGTCGGGCGTCAAGCCCCCCGAGTGGGCAGCTCATTGACGAGAGGTCCTCCCGCTCCCCAAAATGCCCCGGGTGCCCCCTCCCTGAGGGGCAACGGCTGCCTCCAGCCTTCATTGGCGGCTGTGCCGGGGCTGTGGCATCCGGCGCCATGTACCTAAATGGTGGCACGTCCGAGGAAGCCCCTCTGCAAGTGGGGCGCCAGTAGAAGATAAGGTGGGTTTTAACTGTAAAGGTCATTGCAATAGTTCTCTTCCAAAAAACCCACCAACCAACCCCACCTCCCCTCACTATTTCTGACCTTCAAATACTACGCAACGAAGATCTACGTCTTGGCTTCTGAAATTCTAATGTAGGAGAAAATCTTGCGTGGTCAAGATTATTTTTTTTAAATCAAGGTTATAAGTGTACATTTTCATGAGTTTTGACAGATGAATACATTCGTCAAAACAACCACTGTGAGCGAGACACGGCGCGTTTCTGTCTCTCCCAAAAGCTGGCTTTGCCCCGGGGAGCCTCCCCTCCCCTCCCCCACCCCCAGGTAACCAGCTCTCCGCCACTGCGGCTAGTTGGCATTTTCTACGTTTGACGTAAGTGGTACACTGAAGAACACGCTCTTGTGTCTGGCTGCTCTCACCCGGTTTGCTGACATCGAGATCTGCCCACGCCACTGTGCGTGTTTCCTTCTATGGCATCACACACACCCTCTCGTTTTGTTTATCTGCTCACCTTCTTATGGGCACATTGGTTTCTTTCTGAGTTTTTGCTGCTGCGAATAAAATGAATGGAACTGCTGTCAGCATCCCTATGTAAGTCTTTGTGCTGTCACCCATCTGGGGTTAATGCCTCCGGGCAGGACGGCTGGGATGCACAGTAGGGAAGCGTTCAACTCTTTAAGCAATTGCTCAACAGTTTCCAAAGTGTTTGAAACATTTTATACTCTCAGGAGGCCTCCAGATCCTCCACATCCTGCCCCACGCGTGGAGAGTGTGTAGGGAAATCTCCTTGTAGTTTAATTTTCATTTCCCTGGAGATTAATAACACTGGGCATATTTCATGTGCTCATTGGTCATTTATGTGTCTTCTTTTGTGATCTATTTCAATCTTTTATCCATTCTTAAATCGTATCTTATGTCTTCTTATTATGGAGTCGTAAATGTTTTTTACTATATCCTGGATCTATGTTTTGGCAGATGTATACACTATGCTGAAAGTATTGTTTTTCTTCTTGCCATTCTATAGTTTGCCTGGGTCTTGGCAGTGTGTTTCAGAGAGCAAAAGCCCTAATGTCGACAGAATCCAGTTTCTCAGTTTTCCTCACATAGCTCACAGTTGTGCTCTTAAGAAATCTCTCCTTCCCTGAGAGCCATACATGTTCTCCTGTGTTTTCTTCTACACGTTTTACTGTTTAAGCTTCTACATTTAGATCTATAATCTGGCTTGAGTTAAACTTTGTGTGTGGTGTGAGCTAAGGGACGATGTTCTTTGGTTTTTCTCTTTTTCCATATGGACACTCGATTATCGATAAACGGTTTTTGAAAAGACTTTCCTTCCCTGTTAGATTACCTTGGCCGTTTTGCCAGATATCAGCCAACCTTCTGTGCGGCTCTGACTCTCAATTCTCTGTCTATTGCGTTGTTAGGATGCCACCCTTCCACCAACGCCATCCTGTCTTGGTTCCTGCACCTTTAAAGGAAATCTTGAAATCTGATGGTGTAAATCCTCCAACTTTATTCTTCTCAAAAGTGCCTTGGCTCTTCTAGGCTATTTGCATTTTCATATAAATTTTAGAATCAGCTTGTCAAGTGTTTAAAAAATAAAATCTGATGGAATTTTGATTGAGATTGTCAAAATCGCTCTTGAAAATCACAGAAGTTGACTCTAAAATGAAGCATGCAAGTGTTTGGGTGTGCAGCCCTGTGTGTTAAGGCTCGTGTGCAAAAGAAGGAGCCAGGGAACTGGGCTACGGGGATGAGGAAAAGAAAAAGTTTATAACGCACACGTGGGGGCTTCTGCCTGCTGGAGAGAGCACTGTGTCGCCCGGAACTGACCAGGGCGTGGGGTGGGAAGCCCAAAGCACCCCTGTGGGGTGTCCATCCTTGCTTTAGTATTTAGACTCCTTAACCTTAATGCATGCGAAAAGAGTTGTTTATTGTTTAGCAGGTTAAATAAGATACTTAGTAGGTGGGCTGAAAATGCTTGTGGATTTCAATCTAAATCCAGCCTGCATAGACCCACCCACCTGCCTGTCTAAGCTGTATTTCCACAGTGGCCCTCCGATGTCCCAGCCGTCATTCCGTGACCCGTAGGTGGTGTGACATCCTATCGAGGGCTGTGTTTTACCCTCGGGAACACACGTCTCCCCAGTGGCTTCTGTCTAGGAGCTGACAATCCACAGCTATTCTGTGGTTACTTCTACCCCCAAGTATCAAAGTTCCCATCAGCCAGTAGCTCCGAGCACTGACCTGAGGGTGACGTCCACCCCTGCGACGGCCCAGCTAAGGGCTGCCTGCAGCTCACTCCTGCCGGAGCTTTGCGGCATGACCCTCGTTAGATTTCACGTAACCTAATTCAGTCCAGCTCCTCAAGGGCCCCGCACAAGCGAGTCCCCTCTCTCTGCTATTTGACAGAGTAATAGATCCATAGGAGATTTCATTTGCGACTCTAAGCTCTGAGTTAAAGACATCTCCGGGGATGAGCGTGGGTGATTTGTGGAACATCGCGACGCATTTATGAGATAAATTGCAAGTCCGCCACGCTCGGAGAGACCCGATCGGGTTGCGCTCATGGCACTGCTGTAATCCTGCTCTCCTCTGGGAGAGGACGCGGTCCTTGCCTAGTGCTCCGTGTCTGGCTGCGGTGGAAATTGCTTCCGTGGCGCGGGGCCTGGGAGCAAGTACCTGCTCCTCCGGCACTTGAGCGCGTTCGCGAACTTCATCGGCACTCCAGCGGCTCCCACGTGCTGCAGCCCAGGCCCGGCCCCGCCCCCGCCCCCTCTGCCGTCACATGGAGGCCACCAGAAACCACTGTCTGCTGCTGCGACAGCCGGGCAGACAGTGCCAGGCCAGGCTGCAGCTGGGGAACCCAGACTGGGCCACCCGACCACGGGCGATGCCCAACGGCTGGTTCCTCGGCTGCCCACCTTCACCGTGGTTTTTGGTTACAAGTCACACTTGTTTTTTGGTTATTTTTTTTTCTTTTACTCACTTCTCCTTCCTTTTTCACACTTGTCACTTTTTCTTGGCGTGGGGTACCATGTCGCCTCAGGGCCACCCCCAATGCCTGCCCCACACACAGGAAGCTGAATTAGTGCACCCTGGGCTGCAGCCGGACCGTGTAGATAAACGCGGTTTTTCTACTGAGGCCGCAAAGCTACAGCATTCATGACAACTGGCTGGGCGGTAACTGCCTGGCTGCGCCTGCGCCATCTCGGTAAATCTGGGGAATGCTGCGGATTTAGATCCCACTGCTGTGCCCATTTTACAGAAGACTGAGCTCTGAGGGGCCACGTGACCGGCCCTAGGACAGGCAGCCAGAGGCGGAGGAAGGAGGGCCTGGACCCGCACTGGTGAGGCCACAGCCCCGAGGACTCGACTCTGAGCCTGTTCCCTCGGGCTCGCTGCTCTCCAGAGAGGTCCGGCCCAGCAGCAGGTGCTGCTCCCAGCCCCTAGTATAGAGGTATGGAGAGGTGGAGGGCGGGGATGGAGATTCGAAGGTGGGGAGTGGAAGGGAACGGTGAGGCAGGAGGAGCCAGGGGAGGAAGCAGGAGCATCAGGAGTGGGGCCACAGACGCTGGCTGAGCCTGTCCACGCAGCAGCTCCCAAGTCTTCCCGCCTGCAGGAGGCCGGGCCGCGCTCACCCCCCAATGTTAGATGAGGCGCCGACACCAGGCATGGAGGCGTCCACTCCCTCCTGGCCTCTCCCGGCCTCACCTGTGGTCTGGCCCCCAGCCAGCCCACCTTCGCTATCCGGTGACCAGTGGCTTCCTTGCCACTTTTCTTCCAGAGGCTTCCACGCAGGGATGAATTCTCAGCTCGCAGCAGCCACTACGCTCAGCGATCTGGGCAGTGCAGCTGGAGAGGTGGGGTCTGTGGGGCCTCAGCAGGGACAGGCAGAGCCCTCAGCTCTCCGATTAGTCTAAGGACTGGCAGCAGAGGTCAGGGGTTTTGATAGTGGGAGCGAGACCACCAGCTCCCCGTCTGGGTGTCGGGAGTGTGCTGCAGATCTGTGTGCTATGAGGGGCCCCCAGGGCTGTGGAGCCACATGTCTGCCGTGACCTTTGAGAGCAGTGTGGCGGGGACCAGCCCGTCTCCCTCACGCCACTCTGGCCGTGGTTGCCTCCTCCCAGCCCCACCTCAGGGCCTTTGCATGTGCTGTTCCTTCTGCCTGGAGTGCCCTTTCCTGGCCTGGTTCGCCCTCCGCCCCCTGCAGACCCCAGCTCATATGTTACGTCCTCAGAGGAGCCGTCCCTGCTGTCCTCGACGGGGTCAAGCTGTGCTGGTCCGAGCTGTGACTCACCTCTGGGGGTCACCTTGTTCCTCTCCTGAGCACCACCACAGTCGCTCCTGCGATGTCACACGTGCCCATGTGGATTCCATTTCATCCCAGCTGGTCAGACACCAACTGATGTTCTGCAGTTCAGTCCTGGCACCTCCCAGAAGGTAGCTCAGACCCCAAGGGTTAAGGGCAAATTCCTCCAAGAAACTACCCCAGTTCAAAGGCCAGCTGCAGGCCTCAGGGGGTCCTGAGGTCACCCATATTTCTGAGCAGCTGGTTATAAATTCTAGAGTTCCCCCCACCCACCCACAGGTTGGATAATTCACTAGAATGACTCACAGAACTCAGGGAAGCTACTTAGGATTACAGTTTATTATGCAGGAAACACACCAGGTGAGGTCTGGGAGGGAGGCAGGTTTCATCCCTTTGGCTGTGGGGCCAGCGTGTGTCTCCTTCCCGGCTCACGCTTCTGTTCACCAGCCGGGTGGCTCCACCGAGCGTCCGTGTCCAGGGCTGTTATTGCGTGTATATTGCATGTGGGTATGATTAAGTAAGGCAAAGACCAAATTCCTTATTCAGCAGTGAGGCTGTCTCCTCTGCTCTGCCTGCAGCCGGCTCAGGAAGGGCGGGACCTGGCCTGCTCTGCCCTCTCCTGTGTCTTAGCGCCCACACGGGGGCTGGAACTGGAAGGGAGCTTCCCCAGGGCTGGTGTTTGAAGGAGGCTGCAGTCTGAGTGAAGGCAGCGACGTGGCAGGAGGAGAGGAAAGGATTCTCCAAAATGCACCCGCATCTCAGAAGACCAGAGTGGAGGCCCAGAGCCCCCGCCCTGCTCAGAGCCGCCTCGTCCTGCTGCCTCTTAACTGCGTTTGAACAGAGACTGGCTCCTCTGCAAGACCCTGGTCTGTGCGAGAAACCTGTGTATTTGCCTCGATGCACTTTTTTTCCCCTTTATGGTGTATGTTATTTTCCTCTGGCAAGATCCCTATTTTCTTCGGAATGGTGCTTAAAATGATAGCATTTAGCCGAGGAAATAGCAGCCCATCGTCCACCTCCCTGTGACACCACGGAACGCTGGGACCAGGCAGAATGCCTCCCTGTCACCGGCACAGCAAGCCCTGCGCCAGGCACTGATTGCTAAATAAGATGTCTGGCTCCAGGCGTTCCGTCCTCAGAGCCGCCGTAATCAGAGCTCCAGCAAGTGGACCATCCTCGGCCGGGGTGGTGGGGGGGTGCTGGCCGGGCCGACTTTTAAAAAAGGATCTTCAGGCCAGGTGCAGTGGCTCACCCTGTAATCCCAGCACTCTGGGAGGCCGAGGCGGGAGGATCACTTGAGGTCAGGAGTTCAAGACCAGCCTGAGCAAGAGCAAGACTCTGTCTCTACTAAAAACAGAAAAAATTAGCCGGGTGTGGTGGTGCACACCTGTAGTCCCAGTTCCTCGGGAGACTGAAGCAGGAGGATCACTTGAGCCCAGGAGTGTGAGGTTGCAGTGAGCTGCGATGATGCCATTGCACTCCAGCCTGGGTGACAGAGCGAGACCCTGTCTGGAAAAAAAAAAAAAAAAGGACCTTCAGTGTGTTCAGGTAACGAGGAAATGAGAAGATTCTTCCCTCCCAAATGCCGCTGTGCCTGATATTTACTGTGACATCTAGGTGCATCAAACTCCATGTAAAAGGAACGAAGTCTCTGGGGTCCGTCACCAACTGCCCCAATGCAGAGCACCCCACGCGGTTGACACGGTAGGCACGACTGACAGAAGGTACCACTGGGCCTGGTCGTCCCCTTGGAAAACGGGTCACGCTGACAATTCCATGGAGATCGGTCCTTTTCAGCTCATGCAGGAACCGCAGGCTTTTTCCGTGAAGGGCCGGACGGAGCGAGTTCAGCCTCGTGGGCCACGCTCCCCCACGGCCACTCAGCCCCGCCATGTGGCGCGAACGCACAGTACCTAGACCAGCGGTCTGCACCCCAGGAACACTCCGCCATCACAAACTGCGCCACAGGCTTTGCCCACCAGGGCTGGTCCCCGCCACGGCTCTGTTTCCGTCCCAAACAAGCAAAATAAGCCTGGTGGTTCCCTCAGGGGTGGATCAAATTTTTCTAGTGCCTTGAATTCAAGACCAAGCATCTTGATGAAATTTACTGTTTGGTTTTTTTTAAAAAATTTATACCATCATACAAATAAGTAAACACGCCAGTATAAAAATACAGCTTCCAAAAAGAACTCCCATTAGAAGCTATGAAGCCACACCCCATGCAATTCAAGTACGTTCCTTCCAAAGAAGCCGGGAAACCTTTCTGTAAGTTTCGGTTTTATAGTGTGTGTTTTGTTCTCCCTGAAAACACCTCATAAATCAACTGGACACATTTTACTATAAAAGAAATATTTTGTGTGGGGAACACTTTCTTCGAGACTCTTCTCTTTCTGCAGGGCTTGGTGCAGAGTGGCACGTGGCCGTGGCTGTTTGGCCGTCGTCCTCGGCTGTGCGCGGAGCATCTCTGCTCATGCGAATGTATTTCAGTGTCAGGACCTTATCTGAGCGGATACGGGGGAAAGCTGCCCTGAAAACGTTACATACGAAAAAGAGTATTCTATGCTTCAAAAACACTTTGGTCCAACTTTGCAGCCCTGTGTCGATAGGATGCTGATGTTAACCACCCACGGAAAGCACCCACCAGTTTCCAGAAATACACGCCTAGCAAAAATAAATCTTACCCTCTTACTAAATCGAGAATATCCCCAGAAACCTGAGGGAAGACGCCCAATTCCTTGTTAATGCTCCCAAATAGTAAAAGTTAGTTAAAGAGACTTGACTGACTTAACAAAAATCGAGATAACAACATTCCATTATTATTTACGCAAGGAAAACACATCGGCTTAAACATTTCAACACTTCTTTCCTTTTTCCTCTCAACCTGGCGTCTGTCTTCTGTGTTGACTGTTCTGACTGAGTATATGTTTAACTTTTAAAAGACTTGTCTCTTAACTGAAAAATAGTTACACTTTGTGTCAAAATGGTCAAAACGATCTTGGTGCTCGAAGCCGTGTTATTTGAAGATGCAGGCCTGTCTCAAACACGGCTGCCAGAGAAGAGTGTTGACGTGTACGTTTCGGTTGTCTTGTGCTATATAACAAGCCTCTCCGAAGCTTGGAGGCTCGAAACAGCCACCTGTTTCTGTCTCTGCGGTCCTGCAGGGTGGCGAGGCCAAGCCGGCCTGTTTGCGCTTGGGGTGTCTCGTGCGCTTGCATGCAGGTGAGGGCTGAGGCTGGAGTCGTCCCAAGCCGTGACTGGCCTGGAGTCCGAGACGGTGCACACGTGTCGTATGTGGCTAGTGGTGCGTGCTGGTCGTCACCTGGAGGTGTGCTGGGACCGCAGAATGGGCATGGCTCAGGCTTTTCACAGCATGGGGACTAGGTTCTGAGCAGGGGTGTCCCAGAAGGGAGCATTCCAAGAGTCCCACGTGGGAGCTAGCAGGCTCTTGTGACTCAGCCTTAGGAGTGCGGGGACATCTCTGCTGCTTCCTGTGGGTCTCAGCAGTCACTGGCGGGTCAGCCTACGCACATAGAGGAAGAAGGATTAATGGTGCGTCTTTGGAGACCACCTCCCACAGCCCTGGGGGCAGGGCTCACCTCCTCACTCTCCATCTGCGTCAGCCTGGTTATGTGATTATA
>NW_012153341.1:170260-173494 GCF_000956105.1 Propithecus coquereli | reverse complement strand
TCATGTCAGGTTGTAAGTGCCCCCGCGGTGGTAAGTTCCGGAAGAGTGTAGTGGTTGGGAAGCGCCCAGGTCAGCAAACCTGCAGGCAGACATCTCTCGTGAAAAACCTCAGAACAAGCAGACTTTGGATCTGAGATAGAAGTTTCTGTTCAGATAGAACTTCAAAAACATTTCCTTTCTCCAGCTTCAGTCTCGGGGTGAGAAAGGCACGTTTCTGTATCTGTTCAGAGTGGGGAGTGACTCTTTGAGTTTCCAGCCTGCGCTTGGCGACCGGCGTCTCTGGGGCTCTCGGGAATGTGGACTCGAAATGCAGCATCGAGCCCGAGCCCTGCTCGCGGCCCGCCCATCACAGGAGCCAAGCTGCCCGGCCTCGCGGAAAAGTAAAAGGAGACAGGACTAAATTTTAGAATCAAGGGTTTTAAGAGGAAAGGAAGGCAGAGGGAGCATGGGACCAGCCTCTCGATTCCAGAGAGAATCGAGGCAGATGATGGGCCCGGGACCATGCCACTGTTTGCGTCAGGACTGGGGCGCCGATGGTGTGTGGGGGTGCCAGCCACGTCCACTGGGGCTGGGAGAAAAGCCACTTTACCACTGGGTGACCTCACACTGGCCTGAACGTTTGTGTCCCCGCAAAAGTCATATGTTGAAACCTCACGTATGAAGTGACGTGATAATGATCCTATTTAGCATGATGGATTTCATCAGTTTTTGCTAAATTGAGCACATAAAGGAGGGTTCAGCCGAGTTGTTGATTTTAGAAGGTGGGGCCTTTTGGGGGTGACGGGGTCATGAATGGGATTAGCGCAATATAAAAGGACTCCAGAGAGCGCCTGACCCCGGCCCCACGTGAGGACAGGTAGAAGGCGCCGTCCATGAGAAAACAGGCCTTTGCCGGACGCCAAATCTGCTGACGCCTTGATCTTGGACTTTGCAGCCTGCAGAACTGTGCGCAATACATGCTGCCGTTTACGGATCACCCAGCCTCGGGCATCTTGTTACAGTAGCCGGAACGGACCGAGACAGGCTCCTAACGAGGAGTCGGATTGTCCAGGGTGCAAGGGGTGTCGACCCCGGTTCCCTTCATCCTCCTTCACCACAGAGGACGGCTTAAAAACCCGAGCCCCGGTGAGGTCAGAGTTACTGCAGGGTTTCAGAAGGGGTACTCTGGCGTCGGTGTGAATCTGGTCCGCATTTGGAGACCACCCAGATGCAGACGCAGCACTGGCTTCCAGAAACGGTTATTACTGCTTTAGATGCTCCTATTTAACATGATGGATTTTATCAGTCTTTGCTAAATTGAGCACATAAACGAGGATTTAGTCAAGATGCATTTCAAGGAGTGTTAGTACACTTTTCATAAAAGCCACACGCAGGGAGAGCCCGCTCGTGCCCGCGTTGAAGACCAGCGTGTGTCCAGCTGAAGAGCCGCGTTCCACTTGGCGGGGATTGAGCCAGACCTCCTTGGCATGGAGCCCCCCCCTCCACGTTCTTCACCTTCAGAGCAAAATTAAACAAAAACCCTCATCATCAGATCAGCGGACGCCTCTGCATCCTTCACGCTCACAGTCCCGCTGTGAAAACGTTTGGGGTTTGAAAAAGATAACAGGTACCGAGGACTCCAGTACAGTGGTTGCAGAGCTCACCGCCGTGTCCAGTAGAAGTGGCATCTCTAACCGTCCCCTCGGACGCTTCAAGCCTTCACTTTGGGGTCCCACATCAACCTCCACATGAACCGCCGCGGCGGGGAGCGAGAGCTCCGGAGAATCACGCGCCAAGCGCTGCTCGCTCACCCGGCATCCCGGGAGCCCCACCCCCGTCAGCGATTCCCGGGGAGAGACGGGGTGTCAAGGAGGCTCCAGGGTGCAGCTCTTTTTATAAAATAGGTGGTAACGAAGAATTTTAACCGTCTTTTTGCTGATAAAAAATGCACATTTATGGGAATACGTTTCTGGAGTTTGAGCCTGAACTTTCTCCTGCAGGTCTCTCCACCTTGGCCCTGCTGACGTCGGGGCTGAATCTCTCTCTGTGGGGGGCCCGTCCTGTGCATGGTAGGGTGTTTAGCAGCGTCCCTGCCCCCCCAAACCAGATGGCCCCTCCCCCCCACAGTATTGTCAATAGAAATGTCTCCAGATGTCGCCATGTGTCTCCTGGAAACCCACACAGATCCGGATTGAGAACCACTGCCCCAGTAAGATGCCCTTTTTGTTTGTAATGCACTTTATGGTCGAGAGACCCCCAGGCCCCACCTGTGTGTAAAGCCCCCGGCTTTACCTGGAAGGCTCTGTGCATTTCAACACCGCTCCCCAGCTCCCCGCCTTGCCACGGAGTGGTTAATGCTGTTCAATTGCTGCGGTAAATATTCCAGAGACTTCCTTGTTATGCGGAGTCACTGAGAAATCAGCTCGGAACGTGGCTGCTATTTTGGGGCTCGTCACACGTCATCTGCTGTTTGGTGTCAAACCCCGAGCCGCTGTTATTTAACACTGATTAATAAATGGCAGGTTGTCAGTACCGGTTGTGAAGACACTTCAAGGAGCCATTGTTCTTTTAAATTAAAACATTTAAACATTTAAATCCAGGGCTGGTTCTGGTGGCTCATTTTAATTATTCCTTTTGTCTTAGCGTAGCTTTCTTCTCCCGATCACACAGCTGTCACGCCGACGGTACCTGGAGTCGGAGCACGACAGCCTTTCCCTATTAGCTGCCATTATTTTTACAAGGAAAGCTGGAAGCTGCTGGAGCAGATATTAATTTCGGGAGAAGACTGCTGGCTGTGCTATTAAAATGCGCGTGTCTGAAAGCCGCAGCTCATCTGACTCGTGTTGTGGGCAGGGGTTCGGGGCCGGGCCTTGCTTAGCTCTGCGTGTGCGTATGTCTCAGTGCACGTCCCTGTGCGTGTGTTTGTGTGTGCCTGCGTTTGTGTGTGTCTCTGTGTGCATATCTGTGTCTGTGAATGTATGCGTGTCTCTAAGTGTGTCTGTGTATATGTGTGTGTGTGCATCTGTGTATGTGTCTGTGCATGTCTGTGTGCATCTCTGTCTCTGTATCTCTGTGTGTCTCTGTGTGTGTCAGTCTGTATCTGTGTGTGTGTGTGTCTCTGTGTGTCTGTCCATCTGTGTGTGTATGTGTGTATGTGTGCTGCTCTGTGTGTGCATCTCTGTAGTTCTGTGTGCATCTGTGTCTGTGTATGCATCTGTGTGTGTGCTGCTGTGTGTCTGTGTATCTGTGTGTGTG
>NW_012153341.1:166873-167602 GCF_000956105.1 Propithecus coquereli | reverse complement strand
ACGTCACGTTGCAGGTTGCCCTAATCTCCTCTGTAATGTGTTTTTTATTTCCATTTGTGTTGGGGTTTTGTTAAATAAACACGCATTGTGTTCTCTGGGAAGATAATGGTGTCTCAGAAAGGACAAAGACGACCCTGATTTGGTCAGCCTGTGGCGCGACAGGCGCGGGAGGGATTTACATGCCGCAGTGTCGCCGCTCCGGTACGCAATGACTTCAATAGACTTCGCCTCCGGAGTCGTGATGGCGTTAAACCTCGTTGTGATGAATTTTGCCTCGCGTGCGCGCGGTTCAGCTTAATGAACTACGGACGGCACCGCGCCGCCGAGGTTTCCTTTCTGAAACTCTGAAAAGGCTATTCTTCCTTTCTGCTGGCCAATCTTCGTGGTTAGTGATGGAGAAATAGCCATAATAATAATAACAACAGCTCAGAAAATAAAACACAATCAAAAAGCCCTGAAATGTTTAAATTTTCATTAGGAAACCAGCTGCAGTGGCCTGGTACGCAGCGGGTCGTGTTCAGGGACCGCGCGGCCCTGGATATGCGGAGTTTTTCTCCAGCGGTGTTTAAAGCCCGATTCTCATTAACTTCTGTCGTTTCCCACTCGGCCTCCAGGGAAGCGACCGCACCTGCCCGCCCTGGGGTCAGTGCCAGGGGCCAGGCGGGGGACGCCCGGGCTTAATCTCTGCTGCACTGAGGGGCGCCGGTCCCAGCCTCTCCGGCGTTTTTA
>NW_012153341.1:149685-166823 GCF_000956105.1 Propithecus coquereli | reverse complement strand
TGTGTGCTGCTGTGTGTCTGTATGTATCTCTATGTAGTTCTGTATGCATCTGTGTGTCTGTATGTGTGTGTATGCATCTGTGTGTGTGCCTGTGTGTGTCTATGTGCTGCTGTGTGTCTGTGTGCATCTCTATGTAGTTCTGTGTGCATCTCTGTGTGTGTGTACACATGTGTTGGGAAGCACTTTTCCCTCCCCTCTTGGAATGGGGAATGGGGTCTTCTTCTCCCTGTTGTTTTCCCTTCCTTCTCTCCCCTCCCGATGGCAGGAGGCGCAGTCTGACCCCGGCCACCTCTGGCGCAGAGGGGCTGGGTCCCCACCCTATCAGGGAGCCCTGGAACCCGTGGAGCTGGGGACCTGGCTGGACAGGAAGCAGTACAAGGGGACTGTGTAGGCCCGGCAGCCCCGGGTTGGCCTGGCCCATCTGGACACTCTGGTTGCCCCCCAGCCGTCCCCACATGGGGAACAGCATTCGTGTCCAGAGAAGTATCCGCGGGGCCAAGCCCAAATCTCCAGCTGGCTGCCCGAGGTCCCCTTCAGAGGGTGGCAGCGGCACCCGTTCCAAGTCTGACCACGGTGAGACCCTGAAAGGCAGATGGGGGTGCTGGGAGCACCTCCCGTCCCCTCCAACCCCCCACAAGCCCACGGCAGTCTTACTTCTAGCTCTAGAGACACAGTTTTCTCACCAACTTCAGAATCCACCTGGTTTGTGTTATATTTAGCTGCATTCTCAACTGAAAGAAAAAGGAAAAAGAAGGAAAGGCACATTGCAGCATCGAAGGTACAAAATCCAGGACGTTTCCTGTGCGTTATTAAAATACATGTCCTGGGTCCGGTATTAACACAGTGACGGCTGAACTCCTGGAGCCGTCACACTTCATCGGTTTGGGGTGGGGGTTGTGGCCCATTTGTCCCGAAGGAGGAGTCTGTGGTCAGAGCCTGGCTCCGCTCTCCTGCAGAATGCTGGCCCCGGAGCATCCGACAGTGGGCTGTGTCGCAGCGGACCGCGCGGTGAGACCACAAGGAAGCCGTGGGTGGCGGTTTATTTAGAAGTGAGATTCCTAGGTCCACTTTTTAAAAAACGGTTGAAAATGAAAGACAACAAATGCTAAGACTTTTTTAGGGAAATGATATGGTTCATATTCCTCCACTTAATTATAGTTTCACTTTAAGGAATTTTTTTCCAATTAGAGAAGTAATTTCCATAGACAAAACAATCAACTGCTCACAGCACATAGAAGCTTGCGATAGTCTGCGCACCTAAAAAGAGCACACGTGCGGGCGATGCTTTCGAAGGGCGCCTTTTACCAAGATGATCTCGGAACCAGATCCTTGTCGTCTAACTGGAAGGAAGGGTCTAGAACCCACCAGGCACCGGGAGCCCAAGGTAATAATTTAAAAGACATTTAAAGTGGCCTATTGCTATTTTCTTACAAAACTTATTTCCATAAATTTACCTTGCTTCCAAGTACATAAAGACATGCAAACTTTAAGTAAAAATTTGATTGTTTTGCCTATAAAAATTACTTTTCCAGTTAAAAAAAAGGCTTTGTGTTCTGATCATACCCGTATTTTAAATTAAAATACTTTAAAACCATATCTGGAGTCAGGCTTCCCCCCGCGTCGCACTCGCACTGTCCCACGTCCTCAGACAGCCGCAGCCACGGCGTGTTCCGGCGCGGGGGTCATCGTCGCTGGCCGCTGCGTCTCATCTCAGAAAGTTGGGTTTTTTACCGCTTTTCATCATGGCCAGTGGCTCTGGCGTGAGCAGTCTCGTGCGTGTGTTTCCCGGGCGCCTGTGACCATTCCCTCGGGGTTGCCTCGTGGGACTGAAGAATCGGGTGGTTCTCAGGCTTCCGCGTGGTCACGGAGCTGCTCCACAGACAGCCAGCTCCCCGTCCGTTCGCAAGCTTGCGCAGAGCGTTTCCTGTGTTATTTGGAAGAATCCTCTGGGTGCTTCATTTACGAGCCTTTTTGCTGCGGCACCCGTTGCAAATATCCCGCCTGGTTTTTTCTTTGTCTCGTGGTTTTACTCGTGGCGTTTTGGACGTGGGCGCTTTGCCTGGAGTTTGTAGTCGTGCTTTTCAGTCCCGTCCCGTGAGCGACTCTGGCCAGCCGCTGTTGCCCCGTTTCCCCTCAGTCTCCCGTCTGTTCTTTTCCCCGCCGCTCCTGCTTGCTGACACCTCCCCCCGATTCTCCTTTCCTTCCTTTCCTTCCTCCTCCTCTCCCTGACACCACGAAGAGTGAACTCAGCCTTTGGGACCCCGCGGGCCTTTCCCAGGTTTCTGCCGCCAGTGTCCTGTTCCTCTTCCTAGTTCTTCACGGGGACCTACGCTCTGATTTCCACACGCAATTAAGTCAGAAATGAACCCGAAGGGTCTTGGGAACGGGCTGGCCCGGCACGGCCGGCGGGTTCACGACAGCCCGGGGTGTCTAGACTTGCCGGGCGCCACGGCCCTAAGCGTCGTTTGCATTTGACTTGCGTCCCAGAAGCGTGGGCACCTGCGCGCCGGGTTTACGTCCTGCCACTGCGAGGAAGCTGCCTTTGCAGTTTCTATGAGAGACTTTTATTAAACAAACCTGCACTCGTCCAGACCAGAAAGGTACGATGCCAACGTGTTATGAGCAGAATGTAGAAATTAATGGAGGAAAAATTCTAGAAATTCCGGTCTTGCGGCACCGTTTGCCGCTCGCACCCCACCGAGCATGGTCCATCGTACGTCACGTTGCAGGTTGCCCTAATCTCCTCTGTAATGTGTTTTTTATTTCCATTTGTGTTGGGGTTTTGTTAAATAAACACGCATTGTGTTCTCTGGGAAGATAATGGTGTCTCAGAAAGGACAAAGACGACCCTGATTTGGTCAGCCTGTGGCGCGACAGGCGCGGGAGGGATTTACATGCCGCAGTGTCGCCGCTCCGGTACGCAATGACTTCAATAGACTTCGCCTCCGGAGTCGTGATGGCGTTAAACCTCGTTGTGATGAATTTTGCCTCGCGTGCGCGCGGTTCAGCTTAATGAACTACGGACGGCACCGCGCCGCCGAGGTTTCCTTTCTGAAACTCTGAAAAGGCTATTCTTCCTTTCTGCTGGCCAATCTTCGTGGTTAGTGATGGAGAAATAGCCATAATAATAATGACAACAGCTCAGAAAATAAAACACAATCAGAAAGCCCTGAAATGTTTAAATTTTCATTAGGAAACCAGCTGCAGTGGCCTGGTACGCAGCGGGTCGTGTTCAGGGACCGCGTGGCCCTGGATATGCGGAGTTTTTCTCCAGCGGTGTTTAAAGCCCGATTCTCATTAACTTCTGTCGTTTCCCACTCGGCCTCCAGGGAAGCGACCGCACCTGCCCGCCCTGGGGTCAGTGCCAGGGGCCAGGCGGGGGACGCCCGGGCTTAATCTCTGCTGCACTGAGGGGCGCCGGTCCCAGCCTCTCCGGCGTTTTTAACCCAAGCCAGGGCTGCCCCGGGAGGCCTGCGGCCTGGCACATTCATCTCCGCTGGGGGCAGAGGGACCTTGGAACAAAGGTCAGTGCGGATGGCCGGGCCAGCTGCCTCAGACCCAAGGAAGGGAAATTAAAGCCATTCATTTACATACTCCCGAATTCTCCTGTTTTCTCCCGCTGTGTGCAGGGGCTGGCCGCGCTCCTGCCGGGGGCTCTGCTTCCCTCTGCTCAGAGGGGCTGCCTGTCCCTGCCTCCTAGTGTCACCCAAGAGCGTGTGACATGGGGGATAGTTTTAAATTCCACGTGTATGTGGAAGTTAAAAAAAAAGCCCATCTTGCTTAAATGGCAACTTTGTACAGTCTCCTAATAGGGTAGGGAGGGAATGGAGGAAAAGACAGGATTTCAACAGCTGTTACTGCTGTCCAAAAGTTATTTTAATGGTAGTATATGTTGATGGTAGAAAATGTTAATGGAAATGGGTAAGACTTAAGAACATACAGTCACCACTGTTACTATTTTGATCTACAAGTATCTTTTCTGGCCTTTCTCATTAAATCTGCAGAAGTGAAATTATACCAAATAATTTTGTTTCCCCCTCAACTTGCCTGCATACTGTGGCTGTTTCCCGTGTTGTACGTAATTTCCTGTCTATGCCATTTTTAAGGGCTGCATAGATTCCACAGTAGTTTACACGGTGATTTCTGTAACAAAGTCCGAAGAGATGCTTTGTTTCAACGGTCCTACTGTCAAAGGTAAAAAAAGCATTTTTGCATGCATGGTTTTTGTGGAGCCAGCAGGAACTCTTGGCTTCCTTTGCGGGGAGCAGGCAGTTTGCAGTGGGCCAACCTCTACACCTATGACTCATCCTGCCCCTTATTCAGAATGGAAAATTCAGGGGATGTTAATTTCTACAGTGTCGATGCCATTGTGATCAAACTGTCTTGGCCTGGGACGGTGGCTCACACCTATAATCGCAGCACATTGGGAGTCCAAGGTAGGAGGATCACTTAAGATCAGGAGTCTAAGACCAGCCTGGGCAAGATAGCAAGACCCCATCTCTACAAAAAAAAATTATTTTAAATAAAAATTAGCTGAGTGTGGTGGCACATGCCTGTAGTCTCAGCTACTCAGGAGACTGAGGCGGGAGGATTGCTTGATCCTAGGAGTCAGAGGCTGCAGTGAGCTGTGACTGCACCACTGCACTCCAGTGAGACCCTGTCTTGAATGCCCTTTTGTTCATGAACGTTTGAGCCAAGTCTGTGAGTCAGGGCTGTTTCCCTGTGATCCACGTTGCTGGGACCGGGATTGGGCCTTGGTAGGACCCCAGGCTTCTGGGCAGTTTGGGTGGGGGAGATGATGCTCCCAGGGGAAGCTAAGCCGGCCCCAGGGGCAGGAGGAGCCTCCCACACCAGTGTCAGCCCTGTCGCACGGGGCCAGGCCCCTCCACACTGAAGGCTCCGGTCTCACGTCTCCTCTGCTCCAGAGTAGAGACTTCCTGGCAGGGAGTGGCTGCACCAGGCGCCTGGGCTGGCCCTCAGTGGGGCTCCTCGGCTCCCACGTGTGGTCCCCGTAAGAGTTGTGCGATTGCACATCAAGACCTGGGCCTCCCCCATCTCGTGGAAGTCCGGGGCTCTGGGCTCTGTCGTAGCACAGCGGGTGCTGAGAAGTGGCGGCGCCCGGCAGACGGTGCCCATGGAGTCTGCAGCGCTGGGGCTCTGCCCCACCCCCGGCTCCTCGGCCTGTCCTCCCCGTGCTGCTGCTCTAGGCGCAGAGGCAGGTGCCTGCAGGGGGTGGGAAGGGCATCTGGGCCGAAGACCCCCCGCCTTGGGCCGGCAGACGCCATGAGCGTGGGGAAGAGGATTTGGGCTGATTGAGAGGGGGCGATGCCCCTCGGCCCCCACACCTGCCGTCGGACGAGGCAGAGGCCTGAGCAACACCAGTGAGCGATGCGGAGCGAGTGCCTGCCTCGTCCGAGCCCCGCCCCACACCTTGGCCGGCCTGGCTGTGTGGGCACTTCCGCGTCCTCACCCGACCTGCAGACTGGGCCGCTGCCGACCGTGCCTAGCCTTGCCTGCCCCAGGCGTGGCCTGGGACAGTGACCGTCCCCAAAGCTCAGGACCAGCCCAGGGGAGCAGCCAGCACCACTCCAACAGACAGGATGGCTGGCGTCGAATATGGGCGCTTCCGGGCCCGGTGTGTCGGCGACAGATGTGACCACAGTCACAGGCCACAGGCTGCGGTCTGTCTCCGAAGGCCTGAGCTGCGTAACTGAATTAGGAGGGAATGTGGACTCGGCCCAGCTCTTCTCTCGTTCGTGGGCGTTTAGATGATTTAGGGAGAAATCGTTTTAAAATTAATTATCCAGATAATTGCCTAACACTTAACTTCACTTTATAAAATGTAAACCTGATCGTCAGTCCGGGACACTCTCACTCTGCGCCCTTCATTTGTACTTTTCCCTTCATCTGTTCATGCGTCTGTGGCTCGGGAGGGCGGGCCGGTGGCGCCCAGGGCCCCCTGCGAGCTCTGCGGCTGCCGGCACGTCCCGCTCGGGGGGTGGTAAAGTAACAGCTTCTGGTCTTCCCTGCCTGGGTCTGTGCACAGACAGGACGCGGATTTCCAGGCATCCTGGGAATTAATCTCACGTGTCAGAAAATTACACGCGATAATGCCTGAGTCTTGCCGTCCGTAATGCATCTCAGTCCCTCCTTGAAGGGTTTCCTTGCGCTGCTTGGGGGACAAGAAAAGCCGACCTTAAGTAGCTTTATGCGTGTAGTTTGATTTCTGAAAAGATTGCTAATCCTGGTGGGAATTTATGTAAAAGCATTCGGGCCCTGCAGAACAGTCAAGTTTCCATATTTATCAAACGCGGCTCTTTTCGTGGGAATGACGCATCTGGGCAGGCTCGGTGAATTTCCTTAGTGAATGAATTTCAAAGGTAGAGACGGTTGTTGACGCATCCGATCTGGTGGGCTTCCTGTCTGAGCTGCGTTATTTGTTCGGTGTTTACATGTTGGCGATTGTTGAAGAGTTTTCCAACACTTGTGCAGAAGTGAGACCAGGAAAGCCAGGGGCGTGTTACGCGGGATTTTCCCGCCCACCTGATCCCGGGGACACGCTCCTCCTGCTCCTCCTGTGCGTGCCAAGGCCGCGCCACGTCCGGGCTGCGGGAGGCAGAACCTCGGGAAAGCGCCCACTGGCAGGTGCGGTAGACACAAAATAGAGTGTGACAGAGAGAAAAATGAGTGACGTTTCCACCCATTCACGCCACAGCCCTGAGTTCTAACCCCCATCTGCCTCCTGCGATGACACACTTTAGAAAAAGCACAGCTGGCATTTACTCTGGCAACTCCTTAAAAGTTAGACCCAGGGATGTGTCTGTCCCTAAGTTAGCACTGTAGGAAAACGTTCTGTTAAGAAGCAAATGAAGAAATGAAAACCAAACTTCCTGGGAAGTAGTTATATCAGTTTATAAAAAGCCATAAGAAATTTGAAAGGACGGGTAAGAAAGCTAACGAAAAGAGTATATTGAGGATATTAAATTCAGTATTTTAATGTCACTATTTGATATCCAGGAACAGGAACAATTTGTAGTTCTCGAAACTGTCAAGCTGAAGCGTTCATCCCTCTGCCGTGGGAACGGTGGGGCTGGCGGGGGCTTAGAGAGCTCGGCGTGTACGAGGAAGGAGCTCAGATGGCTTTGAAGATGCAGGTTCCCGTGGGGCGGCCAAGCCGAGAGGTCAGAGCCGGGGCTGCCGTGTTACACCTGTCCCCCGTGGCAGGTGACGGGCCCTTCCCGAGCTGCGCCTAGTGTCCTGCCTCTGATCGGAGGAGGATGCTGATAGCACCTACTTCTGCGGTGCTGGGGAGCGAAGGGTCGAGTGTGTGGAACAGGCTGTGGGTGGGGCTGGGCCCAGGGAAGTCTCCACCTGTGGCCACTAGAGCCACGGAGAGATGGAGCTGCCGGGCGGCTCAACCTGCGACAGGCTGCAGGCTGCAGATTTGTTTGTATGTATTTAAAAACCAAATATTTTGCATGTCTTCCTTCATGGAATTATAAGGTAAAGTCTGAAAGACTGAAAAGCGGCCGTCACAGTGACCTGTGCGTGCTCTGACGACATTCGTGCTGGCCGCATGTGGCTTCGGAAGCCGAAGTTTCCCTGAGGACCCTCCTCCGGGCTTCAGGCTGGCCGCTGGGGTGCAATGATGGCCACAGTGGAGACAGCTCCTGTTCTCATGGAGTTTGTCGTCAGGAGGGGGAGTCAGCAGAGGAAATGGGAGTCACGACCAGGGGTGACCCTGCGATGGGGACGTGCCAAGTCCAGCACAGGTGGGTGGTCGTGGAACCTGAGAACAGAGCGGGGCCGTGGGGCCCAGGTACAGGGAGGAGCCTTCCAGGTACAGTGCGTCCGGCAGCCTGGAGGGCAGAGGTCTGCGGCATGATAGGAGCCTGTGCCGGGGGGGTGGCCTGTCCCTGCCTCGAGGGGGTCAGTGGTTCAGGAGCAGCTTTGGATCAGCAGAGGCTCTGCGGACTTTATGGCAAGAGCAGATGACAACCATTTAAGTGTTCTATTTTTTTAAAAGCTTTATTGAGATATAATTCACATACCATACAATTTACCCTTTTAGTGTAACTCACTGATTCCTAGTTTATTCACAGAGTTATGTAACCATCACCACTACTAATTTCACAACATTTTCATCATCACAAAAGTTCTGTGTAATTGTATCTCACGTGCAAACCACTGCAGTCAAAATTCCAATTGCTACACCTGCACAGGCATGCACTTTCTAACAGGAATCAATAGCTCATGTAAATGCGATATAAAGGAAGACGAGGAAGGAGCATGTGCAATAGTTTGGTGACCTTCAGTCCATGTCATAAGTGCTCAGACAGGGTTTTTCTGGAAAACACAGCAACCACCCCTGTGGCTTGCCCGGGACCTCTGGGAGGAGACAGCTGCAAACGCCGCGGCACAGGCTGAGTGTCGACTGCAGCACCTCAGAGCACGGGGGGTGATTCTCTGAAACAGCAAAGAACGTTTGGAACGTTCTGAGCGACACCCGGGACAGCCTCCTTTCTACTTATATGGCAATTGCACTCCTGAAAAATTCAGTGAAGGGTTTTAATAAATCCTGTGAAAAACAGATGATGTTTATATGTAAAATAAAATTCAGATCTGGACTGAAATAATTCTAAACTCACAGGACTGGCCAGTGGGCCATGGAGGGTGTACGGATGTGGGGCTTCCCTAGCCCATGCCCATGAGACGCTGATGGCATCCTGGACATTGGAAGAGCCAACATGTACCTCCCACGACTCCAGCACCACCCAAGGGACTTGACCATGAGACCCTCAGGGACCCTTACGCAGTGCTTGAGTCCCACCTGCAGCACAGGCCCGGGCAGGTGCAAAGTAGACAAATGCACACGTGTGGATGGATGGGTGGACAGAGGGATGGATGGATAGACGGGTGGGCGGGCAGACAGGTGGATGGGTGGACAGAGGGATGGATGGATAGACGGGTGGGCAGGTAGACAGGCGGATGGATGGACAGAGAGATGGACGGATAGATGGGCAGGCGGGTAGACAGGCGGATGGACGGGTGGATGGGTGACTCTTGAATGTCACTGCGCCTGCAAACCCCCCGGAGCCTGTGCCCAGGATTTGTGCTGGTTGCCCTCTCTGCCCTCTCCACTCCCAAGTAGAAGGTGTTGGTGACATGGTGGGTGAAATCATAGCTTGGCTGTCGTAAGAACATTAAATTACTTAGGAATCCAAGGCTTTCTTATAGGCCAGTGGTTTTCCGATGGGGCTGGTTTTGCCCCCAGTGGGCACGGTCAATCCTAGGAAAACTTCTGGCTGTCGCGACTTGGCACACTGTGCTGCTGGCCTTCAGAGGGTGGAGGCCAAGGAGGCTGCTAAACATCGTTCACTGCGAGGGCAGCCCCCACGTCAAGGAACGGTCCGCCCCGACGGCCAGGAGTGCTGGGGTGAGAAACCTGCTGACGCTGGTGAGCTGCAGCACTGTCTAAAGCCACCGTCACGTGAATTAATTGATCTTTGGAACACTGAAGGATGCCTGAACACAACGGATGCAGAAAGAACTCTCGAGCCTACAGAAGACAAGAGACATGGGAGGGGGGCTCCAGAGATGAGTGTGGGGAGGAGGCTTCCTGAGGGGTCTTTAGAGCAGAAGTGTGTCCCGTGAGTTGGACGTGTCATCAGTGTGATCATATATACTTGCGGGGAGCCACAGCTGTTCTGTAAATGCAACGAAGCTTCTGAGAGCAATAGGAGAACTTCTCCTGGGGGTGAGCGGTCACCACGGGGAACGGGAGGCCTGGGTGCGCACTGGGGTAACAAATGGAAAGTCGCTGCACAAAGAAAAGCCGGCATTGTCATTTGTCGGAAAATTACTGACTGGCAAGAGGTGCTTTGTGCCGGAGTTCTCCTTTCTGAGCACGAGTTTTCCTTAACACAGAGAAAGTCCGTGTTTACGGTGTCCACCTGAAGCAGAGTAAGTAGTGAGGACAGCGAGGACCCCCGTGGAGTCTGTAGACCTGCCACGACGTGGCCACAAATGCACGGGCCCTTCTGACCACGGCAAGTGGCCACGTCCTGTGCCGCGTGGCTGCTGTGGCCTGGCTCCTCCGCCTCCCTGGGATGTTGAGAGCATCTCCAGTCGGCACCTCTGCCCAGCGGAGCAGCATGTCCCCTCCGCCATCTGTGGAGCAGAGGCCAGTTCGGTCCTCCTTCTAGCACCTCTGTGAAAGGTGACACCCGGGTAGATAGGGCCAGAGACGTGGGCAGGACGTAGAAGTTCAACTCACAAAGAGCCAGAATTTGCTGGTGGCTGTGACGTGAGACTGACAGTGGCCATGATGGTGAGCATGGTGGTGGCAGTGACGGTGACAGTGGTGACGGTGATGGTGGTAAGGATGGGGTTGGGGGATTGCCGAGGTCCTGCTGGGAGTCTCTGGCTCTGTGAGTGGCTCCAGCCTGTGATTGTGGCTGCCGTGAGTGACACTGTTGTTCCCGAGGGGCGCTCTGGCCAGCTCAGGCTCTCTGCTTTGGCTGCCCCAACCTTCATTAGGGTGGACCCTCCCCCCAATCTGGGCTGCCTGACAGCAAGACCCTGCTCCGTCTCAGCCCTCTGTTCCCAGGGCCTCACCCGTCAGAACTCGCTGGGGACTGGGTTCCCGCAGCAGAGCTTGGCTACGTCTGTAGACACGCTCTCTAAATCTGAACTCTAAAAAGTAGATGTTGTATCAGCTCCCCTTCCCAGTTTTACATGAGTTATTTTAAAGGGAATGTTGGCAATCTAGGAAGCCAATAAAAAAGATGCAAACTCGCGAAGTCTGGAATTTCAGGTGCATCCGCAAAAAAGTCAGGGAGGAAGACAGCCTTCTGCTTTCCCCGCAATTAAGAAGGGTATTAAGAAAAGCAGAGCTTTGCAGACACTGTCTCTTAATTGTCAGTTGTGCAGGGTTAATGAACTACATTAGTTCACTGCAAAATAACATATTGACTGTCAGAAGCTGACACATCAGCAGTGGGAAGGAGCCTCTGTAGAATATCTTTGCAGGAAATTAAAAGTGACTTTCCTTGCTCTGGAAGGCTGAGACCGGAGGGCCTGGGGAGGGAGGCGTCTTTCCAAGCGCGTCGACTGGAGCCGGGGGGATGCGCACGGCCCGAGTCCAGGTGCAGAAGCCTGTGGATGCAGAGGGCCCCGCGTCGGGGGAGGGCTTGATTACTTTTTTCCTAAACTGCTGCTCCCTGGAATTGGTACCTTGTCCTCTTGTGTTATTTCCGCGTTCGTGAGGTTGTTCGCTTAACCTGTGCGCTGACCTGGAATTGTCCCCGCCAGAGCCGTGGGGCGTTTGCAGGGGACTCTCACTGAGCGAGCGCAGACTCTCTCACACTTGACTAGCGAGGGATGAGAGGAGAGAGGACTCGGCGCTTTGCCGCCCACTGAGCTGCGGTGCCCCGCCAGTCCCCAGGCCCAGCAG
The DNA here is from genome assembly GCF_000956105.1 of Propithecus coquereli. NCBI lineage: Eukaryota > Metazoa > Chordata > Mammalia > Primates > Indriidae > Propithecus > Propithecus coquereli. Next base: position 155,368 of record NW_012153341.1, on the reverse strand, counting down.
CCAGCGTCAAACCCGACGGCAAAGCCCATGAAAAATTAAGATGCCCGTTAACAGTTGAGCTTACAAAAGAATTGCCACTTTTAATACTCCCAGCTCAGGTCTTCGTGGTGTTCACACGCACTTAAAATTATTAAGCGACAGTAAGGCTTTTTGACGAGAAAGTTGTCAAGGTCAGGCTATGAGCCGGATGAATGAATAAATCCAAAATTAGCCAGGACTGGAAGTGCCGTGGCTTTGCGAAGCCAGCAGATGAAACGCGTGATAAGAAGGAGGTTTGAGCCCTTGTCTTCCAGCCTTTCCAAAATCTTGGTAAAGGTTAGAACTTTCTGTTGAAGTTCTGCCTCTGTGTCACGGGAGTCCCCCCAAGATAAAGACACCATCGGATCTCAGCGATTCAGACCCGGTGTGACTGGCCCCTCACCTGCCTGGGCTTACCTGTGCATTGCGTCCCCCACGGGAGGGTCGGTCACAGCAGCTGCGGCTCCAAAGGTGGGGGAGATTGGTTCATATGCAAAGACTGGTGATATCAGTACGATTCAGATCTAGTCGTGTGTGTTTGTGAAATCGGGGAGTGTAACAGTGCTGACTCAGGATGCCTGAATATTTTTCTGCTTATGTGTTCTGAAAATAACAAAATCACTTTAAAATAAATTGTAGGTAGACTTTCTACCTGTTCAGCTTGTACCTTGGTCCTGGGCAGCTCTGGGTGTGGAGCCTCCCTCCGCCCCTCCCTGGCGCCTAGGGGCGCGCTCTGGGCATGTTGGGTCCCTCCCCTGCCCCCCGCCCAGGTCCCGTCCCCCATCCTTGTCACTGGGCTGATTTTCGCACACCCAGCCTGGGACTGGCCTCTTCTTTGCCAGAAGCACTGTCGTTGCTCTGCCAAAGTCCATGTTACCCTCGGACCACCACACCCACCAGAGGGACGTGGACAGCGCCGCCATCATGGGCAGAGCGCGTGGTCGGCGGGAGTCTTCAAAGGAGAAGAATCAGAAGAGTGAGAACCCCGTGGGGACAAGGGGCACAAAAGTAACAGCAACAAGGAGAAAATCCAAACAGCTCTCCACAGAGGAAGAGCATCCTACACACCACAGCACTGAAGCTCCACCAACGAGAGCCCAGCAAGAATCCCGGGTTCTGCACCTTTCCGAAAATCCAGCCCAGCCTCGAGAGCACGCTCAGAATCCTAAGAATCAAAATCTGTCTCTTCCGTGTGTGCTTTAAGCGGACTGTTATCCGGAGCACTGAATCGGGAGTCCTGGACCCCTCAGCCGGGAGGGAAGATAGAGGTTCAAAGGTGCTCGGGTGGGGTCCTGGGTGAGAGGTCTGAGGGTCCAGCGTCGAGCGCCATCCTGCCTGAGTGACAGCACAGGACTGTAAGAGAAAACTTGCCCTGGAACAGTTGGACGGGCCGGGAAGGCGTCATTTCAGACTATTGCAGCCGGGGAGGGAGGCTGGACCCCGCTCCGCTGGAACGAAAGGCGGGAGGGTTGTTCAGCGCCGGGGTGAGCTGGTGGAGGGGGCGGGAGGGTGTAGGGGGTGGTCCGTGGGGTCAGGGAGGTCAGTGGATAATCAGAAGAATCCTGCCTCGCGTGGTCCAGCCGAGGGGAGCGCCGAGGCCGTCCTGGCCACGGGGCAGTGCCGCCACGGGTCGCACATGGGCCTCAGCTGTCAGCGTCTAGCAACGCCTAGCACGTGTTCCCGTCCTCAGCGGTTCACTTTCCATACCAATGCCATCACTGCCCGTGAGCTTACGATTAGGATAACTTCCAGCTAGTCGGGTCAGGACACGATGACTTGGTGCCTATATAGGCATTTTCTTCTACAAACCTGTTGGTTCAGATTTCTAGGAAACTGGACAAGTCAGGCCCTGGTGGTGCTGGGAGGACGATGGGAGAGGCTGGGGCGAGGCTCGTGCAGACGGAGAGGGAGGCGTTAAGCCAACACCAGGATGTTACATTCTTTAAAAAATTCCCAGTAGGTTAGTTTCCAGGTATAATCATCACGGATATAATCCCACCAACCTGCATTTAGAATCGAGGCTGGATTTAAAGAGTATGCGAAGCATGTTCTAGACTCTGCTCAGGTGGCAGCGGGTGAGAAGCTAGTGTGGCCCCTGTAATTCAGGCCGCCAGCAGGCCGTGGACCGGAATATCCTCGTTTGTTATTCCCTCCGAGGGCCCTGCCTGAGGACGGGCCAAGACATCGCTTTGCTTTTGCAGGCAGCATTTTGTCCCTGAGTGCTGAGTAATACGAGCGAAGGTTAATTGATTTGGGCAATTTTGGACGCGGATGCTCTCCCTGGATGCTCAGAGTCGAGGTCAGAGCAGCCAGCGGGACCCCGAGGTCTTGCAGATCCAGCCTTATTAACAGTCCAGTAACTAACTTGGATGTCTCTGCTGTCCTCAGGGTGAGAAGCAATTCGGTCTTCTCGCGAGCTGAGCCCAAGTCCCCTCCCGGCAAGAGCGGCGCTCCTGGCAGCGTCCGCGGGGCGGTGGAGGGACAGGGCTGGCCATTCGCTGTGCGCTCGGAGCTGTTACCAAACTAATTTTCACGGAGAACAAAGAAGCCGGCTTCACAACTGAGCCCAGGGAGAAGAATGGCTCTTTAATCCAGGTCATGCATTTTACATTTTCCCTGTTTAATAAGCTAAGAGTCTGAAAATGTCGAATTTGGATCCTTTATTAAGCAGGCCCCTAGAGCGTGCACAGGCCTGCGAAAGCGTATGTGAGTTTTACACGCTTCACGTTTAAAAGACGTGTTTGAACGTCGCAGGTGACCTCCGTGGGGACTTTGATCCGGCCCGGAGAACACTGGAAGGACGTCGCGTTGTGTGTTTTTCTGTCCCTCCAGGAAAGAGGAAGGAATCTGTCAGAGAACTTGCAGAGAGTTTGCATTTTGATTATCTGAGAATAGCTAACCTGCTGCTTTCCAATTTTTAGCATAGCATCCAGGAAGAATGGGATTTCTGTTGGAATTATACATTAAAAGAAACTTTCTGGGGAGGTATGATAATAGGGGAAGTGGGTACCAAACCAGGGATTTTTGTTGCGGTTTGACCTCTCCTATATTCCCTCCGTCTTCAAACGTGAAGTATTTACTGGCAACTGTACTTACCCATGATAATGACGTTGTCTTTTTATTATCTTAAAATCGATGATCCTTGGCGCGGTGGGCTCTGTGTGGTGGATAATTCCAGCACCTCTCTGTAAATCACGTGGGTGCGTCGACTACAGAGAGCTGGATGCATCTTGGTGGACGCTGAACTGTTGTCAGTGATGATGTTAAACGGCTGTATTTTAGTTTTGAATGTGTATTTCCTGGTTTTTGTTTTTGTCAGTCCTTTCCTTGCAAATAATTTTGGACTTGATTTTCATTTGTGGGCAAGTTTCACGCTTGCAAAGGTGACTTCCGATTTTGACCCTAGGGAATTGTTAGAAACCATAAAACAAACAAAGAACTACAAAAACCCACCAGATTCTCAAGTCTGGTGTGCTTTTTTGTAGGGTATAAAACAGGACTTTTTATGGGGACAGATTTTGACTTTTTTATGTTTTCTATAGGCCAGTTTCCAAATTATTTTGCCTACCATGGGTTCACAAGCGAAGAAAGCATCTTGTTTGGAATAGCAAGGCAATGGGATTAAATCTTCCCTTTGGATGGTCTTCAATTTTGAGAGTGCATCAGAATTCGGCTCACCACGCAGATTGCGTGTAATGTGCTGCTATCCACCAAAGGAGCTGTGAATTTCCATTCAGTTCTCTCTGTGGCTGCCCTGATGCCAGCATCTGACTGATGATGGGAAGGTTCGGTCAGGTGTTTGCAAAGACCAGGCCGGAGCCCCTGTTTATATGAACATCAGACCTTGGCACAGATGCTTTGTAAGCTCTTTCCAGATGTTTGGCAGTGAACACAGCTGGATTATCCTTACCGGGCTTTGCTGCAGTCTCATTGGATAACGTTTCCTCTTAATGTGACTAAGAAGGGAAACGGAGAGACCGCCATTGTAATGAGAGAGCAAATACAAAGTGTGTTGTGTGACTAAAAGAGGAAACATGTAATTGATAACTTAGAGCAATCCCAGAATTACCATCCGTGATGGAAAGATTTGTTTTACAAATAAAAGATTGCAATATCTTTATTATGGTGAAAATGCATTAAGAACCAATCCTTTCCTGGTAGGTATGACCTGGATGGCTAACTGGTCAAACTTACTTTCTTAATAGCGGCTGAAAACATCTGTTCAGTTTTGCAACTCCTATTCCTGCGTCTTTTTTCTCTCCAAAGCAATGATGTTCTCATTGATTTCAATAGTATTTGCCATACTGTGAGTGTTTGCCATGTGCCAGGTTAGTCACTAAACCATTGCAAATGTTATTTCAGTTAATTCCAGTCAGCAACCTGTGAGGAAGTTGAAATCATCTCTGTTTCACAGGTGAAGAATTGGGTTCCAGAGTGGGAGGGTTCCTTGCCTAGGGTGGCATAGCTCTTCCCTATAGATTCTCGAGGCCATGACCAGTTTGCCTAAAATAAACACACAAATGTCAGTGAATAATGCCTTGCGCATTTTAATTCACCGAGGTCAGCTCTGTCCACCACCTCCTAAGTACCAGGCATAGGAGGGACGTGGTTCTCTTTGACTTTGGTAGGAGCTCTTGGTCCTCAATACTCTTAATTCTCTGGGGACTCTGTGGCCACTTCTCTAAAACATTGTCCTGAGTGTGATAAGAGACAGTACGTTCCCTCCCCTCCAGACCCTCACTGAGCCACCGCGGACAAATTCCACAATCCACGACAACGCACACTGCTTCCCAGAAAGAGCAGGAGACACAGTCTGTGATTCTCCTCCGGTGACGCCTGTCCCAGACCCGCCGCATTTATGGTTTGTGCAGAATTAGACAACTAGAGAGTTAGAGGGGCCCGTCCACAAGGCCACCCTCACTCTGACACCAATTTCAAGTTCAGGGATTCCCAAAGCCATCCTTGGACTCGGTCATTCTCTAGAAGGACTCTCAAAACCCTCTAGCAGATGGGTTTGTACTCACAGTTATGGTTTATTACAGGGAAAGGGCACCAGGTAAAATCAGTCAAGGGGAGACACAGCATGGGGTGGAATTGGGCAGGCACCAAACACAGAGCTTCCCTCGTCCCCTCCCCGGCAGCCGGGCCGTGTCACTCTCCCAGCGTTGGTGCGCGCAGTGTGCGTGGAACATGGCCATTGGGGGAAGTTCTTTAGCGCCTCAGTGTCCAGAGTCTTTATGTGAGGCTTCGTCACGTAGGCAGCTTGACTGACCAGGCGGCTGACCTCGGTCTTAAGCTTCCAGCCCCTCTGGGGGTCTACCGACACCATGGGACACAACCCCCACCCCACATTGCCTGGTTACCATCCAGCTGTCCCAGGGCCCCCAGGGACAGAAACGGACGTCTGTCAGGTGCGCCATTCCAGGGGCTTGGAGAGGACCTCCCGAGACCTCCCAGGACCCAGGGCAAAAGCCAGACCTCTCTCCGGGGCAGGCGGCGTTCCGTGCTTCATAGCTGGGCTGTCCGCACTCTGAACACCTTTGCAGTTTGGACTTTCGCCACTTCCTGGAAGCATCATTATTAACTTAGTTTGTTGTGGGTTGTTCTGCTAACCCTTACAGTATTTACTGATGCATTTTTCCAGCAAATAATGCTGTTGGCTTAT
>NW_012153341.1:85097-149635 GCF_000956105.1 Propithecus coquereli | reverse complement strand
GCCATCCTTGGACTCAGTCATTCTCTAGAAGGACTCTCAAAACCCTCTAGCAGATGGGTTTGTACTCACAGTTATGGTTTATTACAGGGAAAGGGTGCTGGGTAAAATCAGTCAAGGGGAGACACAGCATGGGATGGAATTGGGCGGGCACCAAACACAGAGCTTCCCTCGTCCCCTCCCCGGCAGCCGGGCCGTATCACTCTCCCAGTGTTGGTGCGTGCAGTGTGCGTGGAACGTGGCCAATGGGGGAAGCTCTTTAGCGCCTCAGTGTCCAGAGTCTTTATGTGAGGCTTCGTCACGCAGGCAGCTTGACTGACCAAGCGGCTGACCTCGGTCTTAAGCTTCCAGTCCCTCTGGGGGTCGACCGACACCATGGGACACAACCCCCACCCCATATTGCCTGGTTACCATCCAGCTGTCCCAGGGCCCCCAGGGACAGAAACGGACGTCTGTCAGGTGCACCATTCCAGGGGCTTGGAGAGGACCTCCCGAGACCTCCCAGGACCCAGGGCAAAAGCCAGACCTCTCTCCAGGACAGGCGGCGTTCCGTGCTTCACAGCTGGGCTGTCCACACTGAACAGCTTTGCAGTTTAGACTTTCACCACTTCCTGGTAGCATCATTATTAACTTAGTTTGTTGTGGGTTGTTCTGCTAACCCTTACAGTATTTACTGATGCATTTTTCCAGCAAATAATGCTGTTGGCTTATATTCTTCCAGTAAGCAGAATATCACACGTGTCTGCATTGTGGTCAAATACGAATCATCTGTTCCCTTTTCACTGAAGAAGAGGTTTAACCCGACCCCCACAAACAAGAGTACATGGCAACATGTCTCCTACCCAACGCTCGTTCCATTAAACGGTGTGATGTGGCGCTGGAGGGCCGCGCCCGACGGCGTGCCGGTCAGCGGCTGACCACCTGCTCTGGTCTGGACCGGGGAGGGCGGGGGAGCCCCGTTTCCTAGCATTGCCGATTTCCGTGGTGTAATTCCGTGGTCTGTTTCAAGCTACCAACATTACGTCATTAAATGCGGTCTTGGGAAGAGATGAAAATAACACGTCATTATATAGTATTTCTACCCTGCAGGTAGAAATACTAAATAACCTCAGTAGCACAGATAAAAATAAAATGCAGTAAAATAATTAGGAAGTGAGAAATTTTGAGTATTCATTACCTGTGTTTTAATATAATGTAATTGCGATTTTGTACAATTTAATTTTAATAGTGTCTGTGTTTAGCAAAAGGCTGGCAAATTTTGGGGACATTTAGCAGCAGGCTCTGGTAAACCCACAGGAGTCTATGTGGCTTGCGGCTGGTCTGGCTGCCCAGGAGGGCTGGAGCTGGAGGGCTGGTGGCCGCTCCTATGGAGCACTACACGGTGTCCTGTTTTATCTCAACTAACGTGCTGTTTTCTCCAACTTTGGGTCTTTGTTTCCAGAAATAATCTATTTTAGGAGCTCCCATTCAACCAGTAGGCACCATAACTTAACTCATAAGCAGAATGTTGAATTTCTGCTTCATTTAGCAGATTGCTTCTCTCTCAATCTATGATCTTGGAATAAAATGCATTGTGGGGGGAAACTTCCACAGTGTCTGTGCGATTTTGTTAAAGCAACTTTAATAAGACAGTGAGTGTAGAATGGCTCATATGCACACACTGACACGCATGCACACACACATGCGTGCACACATGCATGTTCCCCACTTTGCCTGTCCACATCAGGGCAGAGGACGGTATTTGGGGGATCAGCTCTGGGTGCATAGCCACGTCCTGGTGCGTTTTTCCTTGCCTGCTTCTCCGTGTTTTGTGGTGGTTCTCCCTGGATTCTGTGCTCAGCGGCACCAGGGAACCTCGGCGACGCGGTTTGCCATAAAGACCCAGGCTGTTCTGTTGACAGCCACAGAGGGTGAGTTTTAAACTCCCTCCACCTTCTGGGTTTTAGAAAACATCCGTTCGCTGAGATGTTCTTTTGTAATGGAATAGCGCATTATTATTGGTGTTCCCTGACACAACAGAAACACAGTACCTTCGGGGTGGTAAATATCGTTGCTTCGCACAGGTCGGGGAGGCCGCAATATCTTTTAGATTACTAAGAAGGCCCCACGTTCTCTGGGATGGGAGAGGGATGAGTTTTATAATCATTGTGCCCTGGGTGACTTGGGTTGAGCAATCAAATCTTCTTTCAGGCATATTAATAATTATGATTGCTTTCAACATTCTTTTTTTTTTAAATATCCCTTTTTTTTCTTGTTTCCTTTCTCCTTTTTTGATACTGCCAAGGGCATTTTTATATGTTCTATTAAGAAAATCCCTGCTGTGGCCGACGCTAGCAGCAAACACTCCAGAGCCGTCTGTTGTTTCTGCCTTGGATGAGATTTTATAGCGTCATCGAGCATTTCGGAACATTATATCAGAAGTGCAGGCTGCAGGGTTTGGTTGTAAATGTAGTGTTTTTCATTGCCATTTTAGAAACCTGCTTTCTAATATAATTTATTTTCAGTATCTCTGAAAATATTAAAAGACCCAAAGCAAATAAAACAAAAGCTGTGTCTTTCCGTTCAGTTTTGATTTGTGGTGCCTTTTGATTATAGCAATCACCCCGTAATTAATAATACGCTTTATTTGAGAAAGCTGTGTCATATAACCTAGCCGCAGAATTCACAGTACAAAAGGGAGTGTGTGTGTTACACTTTCCCCCACGATTGCCTTCAGCACAGTAGTAAAACGCGCTAGTGGAAATCTGGCGTGTCTGTTGATTTTTCATCTTGAGAGAAAACTCAGCCAAACCACAGGATGGAATTAAGAAGCCCCCAACCCCCTTCAACCCTCCCAGCCTCCTTCAAATGCCCAGGCCTGGAATTCCGATCCTGCAAAGCCGTGTTGCCTGGAAGCGCTCCTCCTCCACGCCCTTCCCTGTACCCTGCGGAACTTGCATCCATCTCCCTCTCTCTGTCTCCCCCCCGCCGCCCCCCAGCTCTGGGCTCTGAGACCGTGGCACTGAGCCCACCCCCTTCGTGGTGGTGTATAAATACCTCTGCAGTTGCTGTTTCACCACGGACTACAAATGAGCACTGCTTGTGAGACAGATTTGCAATGTGTTCTTAGACTAATTTTGAAAGAAATCTTCCTTTGGCAATATGGCTTTGCATCTGCCTGCAAGCGTCGTGGCCAGAGACAGAATTCCAGGTAATGCCAGCGTTAGCCACAGGACCCTGACAGGTTCTAGGCCAGCGTGAGCCTCCGAAACACCGTAAGGAATCTGCAGGTTGTCACCCCTAGAACAGTGCGACCGGACGAGCAGTAATAATAATATAAACGGCACTTAAACATGGGCTCAGTTTGGTTGGCAGGGCACTGGCTGGTTCTTCTCCGTTAGAATATGAATCAGAGACCGAACACACAATCTTCACATTACGTTTCTCACTGATTCAAATTTTAATATGTTATTGGAGTTTTTGAGTTTTTATTCCACAAATATTTTGGTTATTTCGGTCCTGCATTACTCTCTGAAATAAGCCCCCGGAGAGTGGGGTGACGTGAGCCCTGGTTCCAGCCCTTGGGGAGGTGGGTGGGTGCCAAAAGTACCGCTCACAGCACGGTCCCTGCCTGCCAGGCCGACCCAGAAACCTGTGTGTGCACACGCATGTGCGTACATATTCCGAATGTGCATGTTCTAAACATGTGTGTATTTCTAAACATAGACAACACACATGGATGTATTTATATCTGTATGTGTGAACTTAATCGTCACAGCAAGGCTGTGGGGAGGTTCCATGGCTGCCCCAGCTTTACAGCTGAGGAAACTGAGGCTTAGAGACAGACGGGTGGTGAGTGGGGGTCTCGCCCACCCTCTGGCTCCAGATCTGCCCGGCGCCCCCGTTTCAGGCCTTCTGGGTACCAAAGAGCTCCACGGTTAAGTACGAGGCTGGGTGAGACCAGCCAGTGGTTTTCAGACTGTTAATGGCATCCCCGAGTGTCGTCTGTGCGTGTGACCCAGGAACGTGGACACTGAGATGGGGTCACGGGTCTGAGTCCAGTCGGGGGAACAGGGTCACACCTGGTCGTTCTATAGAAGGAATTTAATGCAGGAACCTGGATTCAGGTGTTCCAAGACCTGGGAAGCCCCAGGAGAGGTGAGGGGACAGCCAGAGGTGACAGAGGCAGGCAGGTGCTTCTCTCTCGGCTGGGGGGACAGAGCCCGGGGCTGGGGCTGCCTGCAGGGGCCGGGAAGGACACATGGACACTGTAGGACACGCAGCCCACGAGTGGGGAGCAGAGAGCGTGGATATGAAGGGTGTGGGCGGCTGGCGGGCTGCGCGGGTCCACCCGGGGCTTGAGGACGGGGGAGATGAGGATGTGCCTCCCAGAGGCCTGAGGCCGGTGCAGAGCGGAAGAAGGTCCTCCCAGCGGTCGGAGGTGCTCAGGGTAGAACCGACCAGGTGTGAAGCTCAGCTCGAGCCCCTCCCCTGGACGTGCACTTCTGGGGCGAGCCCGGCCACTGCGGCCGTCCAGACTGAGCGTGACTCACGCCACGTACAGTGAAGGGTCCGTCTCGTCACCTCGGCCGTTTCGAGGGCTCGGTACCCACGCGTGGCGAGTGGCTCCTGCACTGCGTGGGGCAGACACGGAGCACCCCGCCACGGCAGAATGTCCTGCTGGCAGCGCTCTGGGGCCCTCGGGGTGGTGGAGGCTGGAGGGCTGCATTCGGCCGTAGTTACGGTCCGTGCTCTTCATTCGGAAGAAGGTTCTCAATGAGATTTCGAGTTTAGCATGTTTCCAAACTGACCCCCACCTGGCCTTTTAAACTCTTAGACATTCAGGGTGAAATTTAGGAGAGAGAGGTGCACGGATTGTCGCGGCTGCACTGTCCTGTCATCGAGCTCTGCGTCATTCCCCAGCCGGCGCCTGCGTATCCCACAGTTAACACGCAGTGAACCAACGACTTGTCCGACAGCTCCGAGGGAAATGCGGTTCCGCAGTGTGACACCCTCCCAGGGCCGATTTACCCTCCTTCCAACCCATTGCTCATAAAGAAGACTGTGTGTCCCCCCGAGGGAGAACGACTCATCTTGGAACCGTTTACAGCCGTGTCGCTGGGATGCTTTAAAAGGCAGTGTCCTCCAGCAGAGCCTTTCAATCCTGCGGGTTCCACGAGCGGAGAAGTCATTCCCTCCTCTGCGTCTCATGCACAGACGTCGCTCTTTCATTGTTGAAAATAAAACACCAACATAGTTTATGAGACGTAAATATAACTTGTGCGATGGGGATCTGAGGCTGTCTGTAATTGCTTGAGGAGTGACATTTCCTTCAGTCTACTGGCAGGGATCAGAGCTGAGCAGAGCACAAAAATATGCCTCCAAATTGGGAACTGTGAAAATGCCACCCAGACAACAAAAGCAAGGCTCGCCCAGAGGGCTTGGGTCCCCGGCGCCACCTGCCTTGCTGGACCACAAGCATGGGTGTGTGCGGGAGTGCAGGAGGGAGGAAGAGGAGGTCCGGGAGCTGTCGTGTCTGCCGGGACAGAGGATACAGGAGACCCAGCCGGCGCCGGGAGCCCTGTCCCTGGCGGGATGCGTGTTCGTCCGCACAACCGCTTTGGAAGAGGCACCTGGTCTGGGGACGTCGGCTGACACATGGGGCCACGAGATCCCTGCTGTATTTTAAGTGTGACCTGAATCTCAAGGTCAAACAGAAGATCCAGTCTCAGATGGTTAACAAGTGAGGGCTAAATGTGGCTGCCACCCGCTGAGAATAACATGCACATATGTGTCCCGTGTAACATGCATGCATACATTATCAGTGTCCACCAGCATGTGAACGTGCCTTCCGAGTGTAGCTTCTCAGGCATTAACTAAGCGCCTGCTGTGTGCTAGACGCCGTGTTTCCTGCTGGCAACGCCAGATGAACGCGCATGGCTGTCCGAAGCCCCGAACGATGCGTGCTAGAGATAAACTATGTTTCATTCACCATTTTTATAGAGATAAAAATTTAAAAACACAGTCTTCCGTAGTTAGCATTTCTGGCGCTTGTCATTCCTCTGTGTAGACTCAGGCTCCCATATGGCGGTGACGTCCCTGTGCCTGGGGGTGTCCCCTCAACAGCTCTTGTGGTGCAGGGCTGCCGGCGATGAGTTCTCGCCAGCTCCTGTATTCTGAGAAAGTCTTTATTTTGCCATTTTTGAAAGACGTTTTTTGGCTGGGTCCAGAATTTTAGGGTGAAGGGGTTGTTTGTTCATTTTCTTTCAGTGCTTTAAAAACACGACCACACCGTCCTCTGGCGTGCATGATTTCTGACGAGAAATCTGTTCTTCCGCACACGTATCTCCCTTCGGGCTGCCGTCACGATTTTTCTCCGTATCTCTGGTCTTAAGCAACCTGATTAAAAGCTGTCTTGGTCTCGTTTTCTTTGTGCTTTGTTTGTTTGCTTGGCGTTTGTTGAGCTTCTTGGATCTTTGGATTTATAGTTTCCGTAACTTTGGAAAATTGCAGTCATTATTTTTTCAAGAATTTTGTTCCCCTTCTCCAGCCTCCACGGGGGACTCTAATTACTTGTACTTGGGGCTGCTGCAGTTTGCCCCACAGCAGACTGATTCTTTGTTCTTTTTTATTTACTTTTTATTTTTTGGTAATTCTTTTTCTCTGGGTATGTCGTTTCAAATACTTTCTGTTGCTGTATCTTCAAGTTCAGGTTTTTTCTTCTGCAGTGTCTCATCTGCTGCTAACCCCATTCAGTGCATTTTTCATTTCAGACATTATAGCGTTCATCTACAGACGTTTGATTTGGGCCAGGCACAGGGGCTCACGCCTGTGATAACAATGCTCTTGGAGGCCAAGGTGGGAAGAGGTTAGGAGTTCAAGACCAGCCTGGGCAACATAGCAAGACCCCCATCTCTACCAAAAAAAAAAAAAACTAGCTGGGTGTGTTGGTGCACATCTGTAGTCCCAGCTACTTGGGAGGCTAAAGCAGGAGGATCGCTTGAGCCCAGGAGTTGGAGGCTGCAGTGAGCTGTGATTGCACCACTGCACTCCGGCCTAGGTGACAGAGTGGGACCCTGTCTCAAAAAAAAAAAAAAAAAAGTTTGATTTGGAACATTTTTATGTCTTGATGTTGCTTTCTTCTGCCTTCTTGAACAAACATGAAATATAGTGATAGTAACTTTTTAATGTCCTTGTCTACTAATTCTGTCACTCTGATATTTTTTATTCATTACTTTTCTTCTCGTTATGGGCCATATTTTCCTGCTTCTTTGTAGGCCTGGCGCTTTTTTATGAGAAGCCAGATGTTGTGGATGTACTTTGCGGTGTGGGCACGTTCCTACTCCCGTAAATATTCTTGATCCCTGTTCCAGGCCGTTGTGTGTCCAGGACATAGTTGGATACTGCTGGGTCTGGTGAAGGTCGGGTGGGACTAGGGCAGTTTCTGTCCAGGGCTGACGCTGTCCCACGTCTACCGAGGCAGCTTTTTCCTGAGTCGTCTGCCCCATGCCCCATGACTGGCAGGGCTGACAGAGGATGATGGGGAGGGATGGGGGACGCAGAGCCGAGAGGGGGCAGGAGTGGGTCTCCCTGGGCACACTCCATGCGGGAGCCAGGTTGTGCCCGCAGAAGGCATGAGTACGCCCGCATCCAGTGGCCCGGCTTGCAACCCTACTCTACCCAAAGGGCTCGTAAGACCAGAACTGTGGTCCGGTTTCTATGCCCACTGGTTGTCTGGGTCTGAGTAGGCCATGCCCCTTCCCTGGACCGCCACATGTTGGTCTGTGCGTCAGGGCTGCTCTTGCAGGCGTTGTCCACGTGTGGATCCCTACGACGACGGTCATACAGCTCAGACACCGCTGTTTACTTTGAGCGTGCTCACGGGACTGTCCCCTCCGTTCTCAGACAGCGCCTGTGAGAGGCGGGCGCAGGCAGCTTCCTTTCTGTTTTGCACGGGAACGGCCTCAGGTGCACCCAGCGTGGGTACCTTTGCCAGAGACGTCACAGCCAGGCGGTGACCATCTTTGGTCTAGAACTGAAGTCCTCGATGGCAAATCCCGTCTCCTTTCTTCCACACCAGTTGTCCTCAACGGCAGCCTTGTCCCCAGGGAACGCCTCGCAATTCTGGAGACGTTGTGGTTGTCAGCGCGGGACGGGGGACGGCGTGCTGCCAGAACTGAGGGGTGGAGGCCGGGGAAGCTGCTGAACCTCCCACCGTGCCCAGGAAGGCCCCAGCAACAAAGCATCGCCCGGCCCGAAATGCCGAGGCACAGAGTTGAGGCTGAGAGACCCTGGTCTGTACTTTGCCGTAGCAACGCTCCGAAAGCCATCCGGGGCCCTGTAGAGAGCACCTCGCGGCCGCGGCGCGCTGTGCCGCTGGTCCTGTAGCCCAGGCTTTTATCTGTAATCACGCCTGCAAAGGAACGTGTCTCCTGAAACCCCGTGCGTCATCTGTGCACCCATGTAGGCAGATCCGTGATCATTCTTTTTAGCCACTCGTTCCAGAAACACACAGTAAAAATGTCTTCAGAGGGCGTGCAAGGTTCGAGTAAGCAAAAAGTGACATCGTGGCGTAGAGATGCTCCTTTGTGAAGCTCAGTCTGAGCTGAAATGTGCCGGCCACAGCACACACACGGTGCTGAGTGCTAATCCGGGGCTGGAAATGCCATAACGATGTAAAAGTCACAGCTTCTCTCGTTCTGTGTGTGCATTTCTGTGTATATTAAGAGAACATCAAAACATATGATTTTTTTTTTCTTTCCGGGAACCAAACTGCTTCAGCAAATGGTTTTCAAGTACAGTAAAATGCTCAGAAATTTTTACTTCTAAAATGTTCCCGTGACATATTTTTCATTTCCACACATATCTATGGCTTTCTGTTTCTCGTCCGCGATGATTTTGTCTCTTTCCCTCCCCCACCGCATTCCGGCGGATCCCGTGCGAAAGGTCTGCAGTTTCATTTTTTAGGAACATGTGGCCGGGCGCTGCTGAGCCCAGACTTTGGAAATGTGCTTTCCGCCGGCCCCGCTGCTCTCACCCTTTCAAGTTGCTGAAATCCTCTGTGCTCGCCGTGTGTTCTGCAAAATGCAGATTAACAGATGCACAGCCCTATAGGGCCCTCAAACGCCAGGTGTTACCGGAGATCTGGCACGGGGTGGTGCTGAAAATGTGCTCACCACGTGAGCATCTCTCAGAATATTTGCGTGTGTCCACCCCCACCCCCGTCGGCGTGTCTTTGATGCACCGGGAAAGTCTCGTGAAAACAAAGGGTCCGTTTTCCTGGCACAGATCTTCCTGGCAAACACTCCCAATCCTCAGCGTGGCTGGATTTAGTGCGTTCTGGGTCAGGAAGGATAATGTGGCCATTTTCCCTCTCAGGGCCCCACCCACGTTCTGTCCATGGTAGGTTTAGTGGTCAGGACTTGCCTCTGCCCCCTGGCCCCCATCCCCACCCCTTCTTCTGCTGACTCCCTGCCCCCCGGGCACAGTTATGTGGCCCAGAGCCAGCCACGTTGTTGGTGGGATGACACCAAGGGCAATGACAGCCCCCAAAGAGTGTGCGCCATGCCAGCCATGACCCTGCGTCTTTATACACATGGGCGGAGCAAATCCCCCTGACCTCCGCGTAAGGCACCTCATGCCACCATCATATCCATTTTACAGAGGAGGAAACCGAGGCACAAGCTGGGCCTTGCTTAGACAGCTAGAAAATGGTGGGGCCAGGATTTAGAACCAGTGGGTCGGCTCCCAGAACTGTGCTCTTAACCACCGTACTGCGCTGCCTCAGGGTCGTGCAAAACATTCAGCCCCACCACTGTGAAAACGTGTCCGAGAGCAGCTTTCTTTCCTCTGGAGCTGCTGGGGGTCTGGCAGGTGGCAAGACTAGTGTGGGTGAAGCTAAGTCAGAGAAAGGCAGAGCTGGGGGATGAACAGAGAGGGCTTGAGCTCTCTTTGGGCGGGGAGAGAACAGTGTGAGCCCCTGGATCCAGCAGTACCTGAGGGAGGAGTACCCCTAGACATGACTCTCCTCCTCACCAGGTTAGCTTGGCCCAGTTTGAACTGCGTTTGTGGTTTTCGCACCAGACTGTCCTGTTCTAACCCAGTAACCCAGGCTCGAAGCCATGGGAACCACTGCTGTCCCCCTCGTCCTCGTGCTGATTACTTGAAGAGGCAGGTGCAGGAATTTGGCCCACTCTGTGCACACCCTCGAGCGTAGCATGGACTATCCTTGCTCTAAGGGATGGGCTTTGGCCAGTGGGATGTTAGCAAACGCACTGTGAGCCGAGGCCTGTACCCACCTGTGCATTGAGCGGGTCCTCTGTGGACCTGGTTAGAACCTGAGACTGGGAGGCGAAGGAGCCTGGGGGAGCTGGGGGAGAGGAGAACCGAGGCCCCCGCCAGCAGCCCAAGAACACACACCCCGGAGGAGCCAGGTGCCCGGCAGCTCCCCAGGTAGCCCCAGGCAAGACTTGCTGAAGAACCGTCCAGCTGAGCTCAGTCCGTGTGGCCGATCCGCAGGTGCGCGAGAGTATGGGTGGCCGGCTACACGGCCACAGCTAACTGAAATGCCCGTGTCCTGGTTTCATCTTACCACGCTTTATCTTTCCTCGTTGACTTCTGTTCCATCTTTCCGACGGCGTCCTCATCACCACATAGCTGGCAACTTCCAGGTGCTCCTCCTCTGGCCTCCTCCTCACTCCGGACACCGAGCTGAGCGTTCTCTCCTTCCTGTCTGCTGTAGATGCGTCTTCCTAAAGCACAGCCTCCGTCAGGCCCCAGCGCGTCGGCCAACCTGCGGCAGATCCCCCTGGCCCTCGGAGCAGAGTCACACGCTTGGACCGCCGTGGGGTCCTGACGCCCGTCCTCACGCCCCTCCAGACGTCTCACGGCCGAGTCCCCACTCGCACCCGCCCTCAGAACAGAACCTCACCACGGTGCCACGCGCATCCGCACACCTTGTTTCTTGCCCTGTTGTTCCTTTCCTGAAACGGCGTGGTCTTGCCTTCCCTGGGCTTCCGCCCGCTGCAACTCCTGCTTCTCCCTAAAGCCTTTGCAGACAACCGTCCTGGGCACTTTCTCCCCTCCAGACTCTCGGAGTCCGCGCTGCGCAGGGTCCACCGTTTATCCAACCTGCTCACCTCCTCATCCCGCCATTATCCCCCACACGCTTGCCGCCGTGGACGCTTGGCAGCCTTGGCATGGCCTTGGTCTCCTTTATCACCACAACCCGGTGACTGGCGGCCCTGGGCCAGAGCTGGCGTTTTGCGTAGTCAGTTACAATAACGTTTCTGCTTTGCTTTGCTTGCTAAGCATGGGCTCCCGGCCGGTGCCCTGTGGAAAGGTCACCTGCATTCTCCACCAGCCGGAGGGGGAGGAACTGTTGGACCCCTCACACCTGGACACAAGAGAGGCCAAGTGTCCTGCCCAGCAGCCTGGCCAGGATTTGAATTCACGCTGAGCTAGCTCCGAACCACCACCCCACGCTCCGTCCTGCGGCCAAACCGACGCGTCTATTTTCCGAGCAGATTTGATACGATCAGAGGGCAGAGTTGCCAGCGCTCTCTCCTGGGCTAAGAAGAAAAGACCGTTGGGTCGCACCTATGAATTTAGTATGAAAAGAATTAATATGGCAGACCAGTTTCCTGCTAAGAAATAAGAATTTCATCGCTTCCAACAGGCAGCTTCATTTCGTGAAATGAATTGGCACGTGGCGCTGCAGTTTGATGATTTTGGCAAGTGAGTTGGGTTCTTCAAAATTGAAGTCAGCACCCCTGCTTCATTGTGGGATGTGGTTGGCAGCCACGAGCTTCTAAAGATCTCGCCGATAGGGAATCGTATTCAATTACTTTTTAGTATAATTATAGGGTGGTGGGGAAACCTGCCCAACTCTTTCTTACTCTGCTCTCCAGCACTTCCTGTCTTTGGATGGATTTGGGGTGGCTGTTGTGGGTCCCAGCACTGCACTCTCTTCCAGGATATTGTGTGTTACAAAAGCATCTCTGCATAGGAGGCTGCGGGTCTACACCAGGGTGCTTGTCCCTCCATAGATCAATCAACAAACGTGCGCTGAGCCCGTCCGCTCTGCCAGGGATGGCGTTAGGTCCTGCAGGTGCCCAGCTAAGGAAGATCCATCCAGGCTGTGAGGGGAGGGGTGGCGACGCCGGGGGCATGCTCTCTGTGAGATGTTGCTAGACGCGGCTCTGAGGCCCTGGCCCAGGGGTGCACCCAGAGGTGGCAGGGTGCCCGCCGGGAGGGCTCATGCTGTGGCCTCAGGGAAGCTGGTTCTCCTTGGCGACGATCGAGGATGCTCCTTGCACAGAGCAGGGGACCGTAGGATGAGTTGGCACTGCCAGGCACCACTGCCGGTCCAGCGGGCCAGACAGCTGTCTGTGCTGCAGTTCCAGGCTTGGGCCCCGTTTCTCTCAGCACTTGCCAAGTACAGGTTTCGGTCGATGTTGGGCTCCTTGGAGCAGTGGCTGGATGTGGCGTTCTCAGCCCTGTGCTCCTCTCATCCCCCTTGATTGCAGAGAATCGGCGAAGACACGTCCCAGCACGCGTGTCCTCTCGTGACAGCCCCCTGAGTCAAGACCAGCATCCTGTGGGTGCGTCAACTCCGAATTATTTTACTGATTTGGAGAGCTGGGGTGCCGAGGTGCCATCCGGCAGGGAGGAGAGCAGCCGGGAGTGCCTGCCTGCACAGGTGAACTTCTGAGATGTTGTGAGCCCGAAAAATCCGTAAGACGCACAAAGGAAACCCAACTACAGGCCGAATTTCTGATTCTGCTGCATTTCTTTGCCTCGTCCTTCCATCCGGCTGTGCTCTGAACGTAACGCGCCCCAGAAACTCGCGACGTGATATAAGCAGACACGGCAGCCCTGTGGCCAGGGTCGCTCTGGGGTGCAGAGAGGGGTGGGCCCCTGTTCCCTCCCCACCGGCAGGTGCTACGTGTGACTGGTGACATCACATTTGGACGTCACAGGCCCAGGCCAAGGCAAGTGTCCGACGGGGCCCCACCCCAGGCCTCCCCACAGTCCGGGAAGTGTGCCCGGTCGAGCTGCAGCCGCACCACTGGTGTCGCTTTGGGCGCGGCAGTGTGGTGAAGACAGCCTGTCGTGTGCTGTCTTTAGACTTCAGCTGTCGGTAGAAATAACCTCCTTGTCTTGTGCCACCTCAGCTAAGAATCTGCTTCCTACGATACCCGTTTTCTTCCCCGAATATCGTCGGTGCCTGGGGGAACAGACTCCACTTCGGTGCCTGGCAGAGGGTGGGGCCTGCGGAGCCTGTCGATTCATGTTCTCCGGTCCCCGTCCGGTGTGTTCGGACTGCCATGAGCCAGGCCCTGAGGACACAGAGAAGAACAGGAGAAGGGACTTCCCCACGCAGACCCAGCCAAGAGGAGCAGACACAGCAAACGAACAGTTTCATCCATAACTGTGCAGACAAGCCGGGAGATGCCCCGGGAGACCGGGTGCTCGAGAGATGTGGGTGGGGGTGGTGTAACTGGGGGTGGTGGCAGATCCCTCTCTGAGGAAGGGGCATCCTTCAGGAAGGCTGCTAGGGAGGAGGGGTGAGGCACGTGTCAGTCACGCGGGGCATGGGCCTTCTAGAGTGCGGGCTGCTCTGCCGGGAGGGGTGCTGGGAGGGGAGGCTCGCGGGCGGGACTTCCTGGGGGGAGGGGGGTGGGATGCGGCCAGGGTCACCTGCCGCTTCTCAGCGTGTGACTGTTGAGTGCTTCTGAGCACAAGTTTTAATTCATGCTCGCACCGATCTATTCCGTCTCCATAGCGGAGCCTCTCTTCACTCCGACACATACCACAAGCTCCGCCTCTGAATAAACAGAGGCAAAGTGTCAGGGGAACGGCCGCAGTAGTTCCCACGTCAACTCGCCCTTTAAGCAAGTGAGTCGCCGCGATTTTCTGCGCAGTCTGCCGTGTCACCACCCTCCCCAGCAGGCGGCGGAGGGAAGGACAGGCAAGCCGGCAGGACAGCCCTAGCAGGCTAGTCTGTCCCACCCCGCAGTTGTCCAGCCAGAAATACGGCTCGGACACGACTCAAACAACAGCCGACCACGCCCGGCATCTGGGGCTCCGGCTGCCAGCTTCCCTGTCCGCGCGCCAGGCTGCTTTGTGGGTGGAGCACCGCTCGGCGTGGCGGGGCCCTGTCCCTGGAAGTGGCGGCACGTGCCGTTCCGGCTCGGTGGGCTTCAACGCGCGGGCTGGCGTGGCTCCTCCCCGCAGGAGCCCAGCGAGGCCCAGGTGCGCGAGCCCCGCTGTCGTGAAATCTGTTCAGTTCGGTCAGCGATTCTGC
Organism: Propithecus coquereli; assembly: GCF_000956105.1. NCBI lineage: Eukaryota > Metazoa > Chordata > Mammalia > Primates > Indriidae > Propithecus > Propithecus coquereli. The sequence goes on along the minus strand of NW_012153341.1, from coordinate 135,351 downwards.
AGGGGAGGAGAGTGCAGTGATTTGGGCAGAAGCGACCCTTCGGTGCTGTTTATTTTTTTTAAATGACGCCGGCTGTCGTGGCCAGTCTTCCCTCAGTGTCAGTGAGAGTGTGTTGGCACCTCCAGGGATGAGTCCAGCAACACAGGGCAGAGCTATGTGAGTGTGACCCGCGGCTGGGCCGGAGCTTCACACCTTTCTGATGGAACAGAGCAGTTTTTAATTTTTCAAAAGATCATTGCAAATTAACTCATTTGCTCAGTGCCTCTATAAACGAACACTCGGAGGTCAGAGGCGTCCCCTGTGGAATGATCCTTCTAAGTAGCTCCGGCTAAAAGGCGTCCCGCGGTGGTGATTGCTTTCGGATTGCTTCCGTCTGAGTGAATTATACTCGTGCTGGAATCTGCACCGGGCTGATTTATTTTAAATTGTAGGATAAGTTCTAAAGTACGAGAAGTATGTACTCTATAAAGAGTGTCGTGGGGCCTGACGGGTAGCAAGAGGGCCGAGGGAGGGCGGAGAGGGAGGGAGGGAGGGGTTGAGTCCTGGCGCTGCAAATGCGTGATGGGCTGTTCCTCAGTCTGCCACATTCTAAGGCTGGAAACACACTGGCAGTGTCCGTAGCGCTAAGAGACCATTCCCCTGATGGCAGGTCTCCATCCTCGGTCCTCTCTGACAGACGGGGAGGACGTGCAGGTGCACACGAGCACTTACCGTGACCTCGCCATTCACGTGTGTCCTCAGACCAGCCTCCCCGGCGTGGCCGGGGAGCTTTCATCACGTCTAAAGATGCAAAGCCTGGAAGTCGGTAGATCTAGCTGTTCTATACCAGTCCAGTTTGTTTTTTTAAATAAACTCCATTCATCGGTTTGGAAAAATAACGTATTCCATCGCTTTACGCATTACCGTGTCACTCTGTGGCTCATTCGTGGATGACACAGAAACAGGATTCCCAGATCAGTTTCTTGCCAGACTCCCTCCCCCTGGTGCACCAGCAAGCTCCCCTGCCCTGGAGCGCTGGAGAGAGCCCTCTGCACCCGGGACCTGCCCTCTCCAAGGGGTCTCCAGTTGCGTGACAGCCGTCGCGAGCTGCGTGCAGACCGTCTCCTGCGTGTGTAGGTAGAACCCGGTTGAGATCCTTTAACAAACAGTTGTGACAACGTAACATTAAACTCAGAACTGGGCCTGTCCCTCCCACCCCCAGGGCTGAGCGCTGGTTGCCAAGGACCATGGCCAGGGTCGTGACGTTGGGAACTCACACAGACAGAATCTGTGCTTCCTGGGGCGACTGCAAGCTCTTAGCACGCAGGAAGTGATGTCATGTCCTTGGCAACCCAGATTGTGGTTGCTGTCGCGACCCTCGGTGTTTGTAGGTTACGATATTGATGCGGAGCCGTCAGTAACTTGCTCTCCGAGCCCAGTGTTGGGGCCTCAGAGCCCACATTTCTGCTGCGCTGGCGACAGCTGCGCTACGACCGTGGGCGATTTGTGTGGTATCTGAGTCACACTCGCGGTATCTCACTGACCAGAATTCTTACCCACGCTGGATGACAGTTTGCCAGACTTCTGCTGCCTCAGGTCCTTGGGCATGAAGTGTTCAGAGAAGAATAACATCTACTCTTAACGCTGACTCCACTGCGGTACAACATGGCACAGGGTATAACCAGCTCTGTGATAGTTACGGCGCAGTTTTGTTTTTTAATGTGGAGTTTTCTAACTATAGGCGTGTGTGTGAGGGAGGAGCCCAGAGGTCGCACACTGGGTTTCAGGAGTTCTCTGTGGGATAAGTTGGGCCAGGCTGCCTTGATCCAGCGTGCTCCGGGTCACCGAGGGGCTACACATTGGGTTCTGACGTTCATCACCTGCCACCAAGGTGGACCCTCCAGGGCTCCCGCCCCTGAACCTCCTGCAGGACGGGGCCTCTGAGCAGGCTCTTTGGGACCATCGACGCTGGGTGACTTCACAGCCGAGGGCTGGTGAGAAGCAGAACGTGACAAAAGGGAGACAGCCCAGGGGGTCATGTGACCGTGTGACTCGTGGAGTTGGTGTAGTGGACAGAATATTAAAGAAAGCAGCCCCAGAGTCGTGATGCGGTCTGGAAGCGGGGAGAAGGTAGAATCGTTTCTCTTGTTTTATCCCCGTGGACACATATTCCCTCTGTTTTGTTGCTGGTGTCGGTGCTCGTGTCGGTGGTGTTGATGTTATTGGCGTTGGTGTTGTTGGTACCGTTGACATTGCCAGGCTCCACGTGAGATTCTGTTTTCCTGGCGAGGATTGTTTCGGATAGACGGCTGCACGCCGTGTGCCAGGCCTCCTTGTGCTGGAAAGTCGGGTGAGACGCCTGCCCTCCCGCAGCTCGCGGTCTGGTGGGGGCGGGCGTGCAGTGACCGAGGCCACGTATAATGACCGCAGCAGAGAGCGAGAAGCACCACACACAGAATCAACATGTTCCATGTTGGCAGACAGGATGGGAAGTTTGGGGAAGGCTACTTTAAATTGAGCGGCCAAAGAAGCCATCTTTGGGAGGCCACAGGTAAGTGGAAACCTGGATGGCGCGTGGGAGCAGCCGTGGAAGATCAGGGAGGAGCTGCCCAGGCAGTGGGAGCCGCGTGCCAGGCGCCAGGTGGCCAGTCGACCGGCGTTTTCTGGAAGGGAGCAGGGGCTGCCCTGGGGAGAGAGGTGCTGTCCGATAGAAAGAAAACACAAGCCATGGAATCGCAAGTTTTCTACAGCCTTATTTAAAAAGTAAGAAGACACAGGTGAAATTAATGGTAATAATGTGTTTTATTTAATCTAATATACCTGAAACAGTATCATTTCAATAAAAAATAAATATAGAAATACTAATGAGACATTTGCGTCTTTTATTTTTGCCCGAAGTGTGTGGGAGCCAGGGGGCTCCACCCCTGGCAGCACGTCCCAAAGCAGACACAGCCCCGTCCACGACTCAGCAGCCCCTGGGCTCGTGTCTGCCATACTGGACAGCACAGAGCCCCACTGTGGCAGGGAGGTGGGGACAGGGAACCCGTCTGGGGGTGACCACGGCTTGTGGGGGGAGGGCCTCCTGGGCCAGAATCGGACGTTTGCTCCTAGGTCCCTGGTGAGCCTTGACGATGTTCTGGAAGGTGTCCTCCTTCCCTGTCCCGTAATTCATTCAGCGCACGGTGCTCGGATACTCCTTCTGCCCAGGTCTGCCTGGGTCGTTGTGGGAGCAAGGTGGCCTGAGCACTGCCCACGACAAGGGCAGACACAGAGGCTGAGGTTTGTACGCCTGTGCCAACATTTTTACAACCAAGCATGTAAAGACATGCCAACTGTGGGCATTTTGGGGAATGAACAAATCCCGAACAGAGACAGAGTTTGCCGTCCACAAGGATGGAAGAGCAGAGGAGAGATGGAGTTTGCGGCCATCGGAAGCACAGGCACCAACCGCAGCGGCCGGAGGCTGTGCTGGGGCACATGTGACCGTGGGGTCCAGGGGAGACCTGAGACTGTCCAGTGTGGGAGGGGCACGAAAGGGGGCCGGGCAGGCACCCGGAGGGGTCCGCTGGACACCAGCGGAGTGTCAATTTTGGCTCTGCGCACTGGCGCCTGTGGTACTCAGTAAGATTGAATGACACGTGTAAATTTACCGGAGACTCTAATCATTCCCATTTAATTTTAGCGCGGGAACTTTCCTGGAAATTGACCAAGATGGGTTTTTCCGTCTCTTGACCTTTTTCTAGGAGAAGCTGGGTCCAAGCCGACGTCAGCCCCGTGGCCACGTGGACCTGTCCGGAGTCCGTGCTCCCCACAGCGTGCTCCGCCCTGCCCGGTCTACAGATCTGCTTTTCTGCTCCTAGGTCGTGCTCAGGATAACCTTTTGGTTCTCTGACTCTCCTGCTTCTTACCGAGCAGTCTTCCCCTCCGCGGGTCATTGCCTCTGTTGCTCCATAAAAATAGGTTCTCAGGAAACGAGCTAGAAATGGAGCGCCGGTGAGCCGCCGCGGGAAACGCCTCCGTGGCCGAAACCCTGTGCACCGTCCGTCTCTTCTCCTTCGCGGTGGCAGCAGCCACTGCGAGATGAAGTAGACATAGTCTTCATGCGCCTCCCTGCCTGCGCCAGGTCCCCAGGGGCATAGCAGCTGCACAGAGGGTGGGCTCCAGTCCACCACGGGGCTTGGGGAGAGACCTGGTGGTCTGGTCTGCTTTGGTCCCCTCCCCCATCCCTGCCGCCTGTCTGGTCTCCTTGGGTGACGGCTCAGATCAGAGTCACGATACACTCCGCTGCCAGCCTTGGGGTTATGCCCCCTCCAAAGAGGGCGGCTGTGGTCTGCATTCCTCTGATACCACTGCCCGTCCTGGGGAAGGGATGGCCCGTGCAAAGGACCGTGATGGGGGAGGATGCCCCAGCCCCACCCGTGGTCTCATGTGCCTCAGTGTGTCCCCAAACCTCCCCCGGAAACAAGACCTAAAAAGTCGGTGATGTGAGACCCTCCAGGTTTGCATTGCTGTGACAGTCCGCCAGCTAAATTGCCTGGAGGAGGAGGAAGGTGGGAGGAAAATGGCCATTTGATCACGGTTCATTACACGTAACTCAATTCTGTGAGCCAGGGAGGGATAGGAACATTCACGGGAGCCGAGCCAGGTGGGCGCCATCCCCCCAGGGACCCCCAAAACGGTCCCCCTAAGTTCTGGAGGTTGTGTCCCAGCTTCTGACTGTTTTAAACATCATGGCTTCTGTTCTTTCTCAAAGTTAGAGAAGTTTTCTGTAAAACGTTGCTTCCTCTTCCTCCTCTTTCTAAACTTAATAACGACATCCCCACCTCTGCTCCTACCTGCTGCGTGGAAATCGCTGGAATCCGCAAGCCCTGAATAGATGTGGGAAATCATACACTGCCACGAAAGCAGCCCGCAAACCAATCTTTATAGTTGAAGTTTTTTCATTTAACAAATGCATTGTTATCCATTATCCTTTCAGTACTTAACCAACAGCTCATAATGAAACACAGAGGGCTCAACTGGAAGAGCTTTTCTTCCCTTTTCTTCTTTCAAAAACAGCTATTTCCTTGCAGGTAGTAATTTTGTTTTACGAAGAACGATGTTTAGCACCGGGCTTTTTAATAAAATATGTGTGAGAGAATAATTCTTCTAAAACATTCTATATCTACAAAAATCTATATGTGGGAGAACTCGAATTATTCCCCAACAGATTTTATTACATAGCAGTTAAGAATTTTTCTGAGAGACATCTAGTCAAAGGCATCAATTTGGGGTAACAAAGCACGGGAGAGAAAGGAACTTATTGGAAACTGGCGTTATTCCCTGTTTTGCAAATTCTTTATCTGTTTCTCTAGCTATTAATACCGTTCTCTTCTAGAAGGTAGAGCTGCAGATGGGTATAATGTGATCAACCACAGAGCAGCAGGCTGGTACCCGTTCACCCAGCTCCTGTCCTGGAAGCTCCTGTCCTGCACACGTGCCTGCCAGGCGTGATGCCCACACGGGGAAACTGAGGTTTAAGAGGCCTAGCCATGCATGGTGGCAGTGATGGCTGAGTTCACATTTCAGGGGCCTTTGAACCCTGGGGGACGAGGCCCACGGCAGGGCAGAACCTCTGTCTTAATAAATTAACATGATCCCGCAGGACCCAATACCATTCATCTGGGGGCCGGGACCAGAAAGAGGGCAGTGCCTTCGCTCCTTTCGTTCAAGGCTCACTGTTGAGTCCTCTGTGTCCTGTGGGGTTCTGCACCTGGAGTTTCGGCAGGAGAGGCAGGGCCCCGGGAGAGCCTGGCCCATGTGCTCTTCTGTTCACTACAGATGCAGCGAGAATCTCGAGGAGATGGTGTGGGACGGAGTCTAGGGATGGGGGGCATGGGGACCCCCCCTCATCCTGGGAGGTCAGCAGAGGTCTGGGCTGGCCGGCGTGGCAGAGGCTGGGGAAGCCTGTGACCCGGGAGGAAGTCACCGCTGGCCAAGCTCTCAGGTGGGGATGGCCACGGAAGAAATGGAAAGGAAGTCAGAGAGTCGGTGCAGCCAGCTGGGGACAGATGGAGGGGAGAGAGGAGGAGGTGGTCCAGGCACCGCGCGTGCCGGGAAAGCTGCCCGAGGGCTTTTCCCCAGCATTTCATCATGGCATTCAGAGCGGCTTGAGCAGTCAACGGCAGTGTCCACTGTGCCAATCCCACAGTGACACGCACATAGCCGTGTTTGCTGTGTTACAGACCCCGCCTCTACCCACCCGCGCATCCGCCCTCCTGGCCAGTGCATCTCGCGGTAAAAGTGCAGACGTCCGTGTGCTCCCCCAAACGCCCTGTGTGCGTCTCGTTACAGTTCAAGGTTCATTCCTGCCATTGAGACAAAACTTTACAGGGAAGGCACCCATTTCGAAACCCATTCGTCCCAAGTTTTGACAAATGCATACACGTGTGTAACCAAGACTCACGTCCAGGTGCAGGGCAGCATTCCAAAAAGTTCTCCCGTGCACTCTCCCAGTGGGTCCCTCGCCCTGCCCCCCTGCTCTGGCCCCCGAGGCATCACCATGGTGGTTTTTCATGCTCGTTTTGCCCGTGGTGGGGCCCCCACAGTGCTTTCTCTCTTGCAGGCACCGCAGGTTTGGCTGGATGGGGGTTTAAGGACGGTTTGCGGCCGGGGGCTGTCCTGAACAAGGCTGCCAAGAGCACTCTTGCACAGATCTTGTGGGCGGTGTTGTGTTGTGTGGTGTTTTCTGGGTGGAAGCTCTTGGCCTTGAAGTCTCTCTCATCCAACGCTAATATCGCACGTGAAGAAGCCTCCAGAGCTCAGGCTGGTGCGGTAGAGATTTTCCGTCTTGTTGCCCCCGCCTGTCTCTGTGTGTGTGGAGTAGATCTCGTGGGCAGCGGGAACTCCGGCCTGGATTTCCTTCCTGTCTTTTCTGACAGCTCCCGCCTTGTAGCAGGAGCGCCACCCCTTCCTGGCGCATCGTCGGTGTGGGCGGGGTTGGTTCTGCCACTCTGTTTGTATTTTGGTTTGTCCCTCTCTGTTTGCGGCACCTCTTTTCCTCTTTTTCTCCTTTTTTATGTTAATTTTTTAGACTTTTACCGTCATTGATCTATTGGAGCTTTGGCTCTACCTCTCCGCACACGTTTTAGGGGGTGTCCTGGGAGTCACCGTATACATCACAGGCTGCTGAAAGATTTGTTAAAAATCAAAAACTCAAGGCAGCAGCTTGTGAAGGACGAAGCAGATGAGCAGATGGGTGAGGGCTCCTGATGCTTTAGGCCATGTCCCCAAAGTCACACAGGAGCAGTGGTCCGAGTCCGTACTTGGTCCTCGGCCTGTAGACGTGGGACAGGTCCCACCCACACTGCTGGCCTGGTGACACCTGCCATTCACGTGGGCAGAGCATGGGTGCCCCCTGAGCTACTGGTCCCCATCCCCACAGGAACAGTGGTGTGAGCCAGGCTTTGGGGACGTGGATGAACCCCGGGGCCAGGGCTGCCCCGAACTCATCCGGGGCCTGGACCACAGGTGTCTGATGGATCCTGCTCCCCCGGACCTTGTTTTCTCCTCCCCAGATGCTGGTCATTCTGTCTGCTGTGGTGTTGGCAGGGCCTGTGGAGGGATCCACGCAAAGCACTCGGGAGGTCGCCAGGCACGTCTTAAGTGCCGTGGGATTGTCCACTGGACCCTTAGAGCTATCGCTATTAATGTTATGATGGCTCTTGTTGCTAGGACGATGGTCTTCAGCGCGAGGGCAGTCACTGCCCTGCGGAACTGCCGGCCGTCCCCAGCCTAGAGGAGGCCACTCCGCTGAACCGGGCAACTTGGTTTCTGTGTGGTCACATGTGTCAGTAGTTCGTTTAAGTTACTGTTGTGCTTGTCAAATAATGGAAATATTATAGGCTGCGCTCAGAATGGAAGTTACATTTTTAATAGGATGTGCAGTGGTGATACAGAAAGGACGTGCGCCAAGGAGGGCGTGTGCGCAGTCATCACAAATTATAGAGTCATGACTCACACTGGCAAGTGGAGCTGCAGAGTGAGTTAACATGCTTGTTTGGGATCCGAGTCCGCAGTAATTGCTCATTAAAATTCTACACCGAGAAAGTGGAGAGCAAGGCAGGCACGAGGCTGGGCTTCAGGTTCTATCTTGGCCACACTGAAGCTCTCCTCAAAGGAACTTGAGGAACCACGTGTATTTGTCGAGGTGGGAAAATACAGAGGGAGAGAAAAGCCTGCGTTTTTGCGATTTGTGCTCTTTCTCCTCAAGATACGGAGCGGGAAGGAGAGGACGCACAGAAGCTCAGGCGGCCAAGAATATAAAAACGCTGTTAGGACGAAAAGTGCAGCTGCCTCTGGAGCATTGGGCCGAGGCATTTTCTGTGAATGTTAATATTTAATCTTTATAAATCCTGCTCTCTGGACGTTAGTGGCCCGTGCAGGGCTCCTCCTGCAGCCTCCTGCTGGAATCCCAAATGAGCCTAGGGCTGGATCTGCACTGGGACCACCAGACCCCCAAGGCAGGCACACCCTCAGGGGCGTGCGAACTCCCTTGGTGTGGAGACAGTAAATGCAAACTCTATTTTTAAATTCCTGGAACATTGAACAAAAGGTGTCATTCCTGTGTCCACAGCGGTGGGCCTCTGGGAGTGGCCCTGGTGAAGTGGGGCGGGGGTGGAGAATCTTCTTCTCCTACAGATAGTTCATGACTCCCAGGTCTTCGCTGGTTAGGACCAGAATCGTCTTTGCCGCTCCTGCTTGGAGCTGCGGTGGGCCCTGGCCATGGAGGTGGCACTGCCATCTCGAGTCTCCTCACCTGAGGTTTGGAGCTTGGTGGTTTCAGTGTCAATCTTTGCTTGCAACCTGCAGCATAACGCAATGTAGCAACACCGTTAGTCTGGCCTCTGTAGGCCTCTGTGCAGAGGAGCCACTGGAAGTGGATGGAGGAGAACCCTGGGGGGCTGAGACACTGGAGTTGTAGCCTCCTTAGAAAAGGCGAGAAATCGTTTGTATTTACCTGGCTACCTATTGGCTATTTATTGTCCAGGTGAACAATTTTATTAGGTGTGTGATGCATTTGAAAGCAGCCTGCTGTGGGTCTGAAGACGGTGGTGGTTGTTCCAGCCCCTTGGGCTGAATCTCAAAAGCCATTAAGCACCTGTCTCTTCGTGACCCAGGTGCTACCCCCAGTGGCCCGTCAGAGCTGTGGTGTGGCTCGAAGACCACGCAGAAGGAGCAAGTTCTGCAAAGCATGCCACGCTCTGCAAACGCAAGAGGTCCTGGCATGCTAGTTAGTACGAACAGTGCTGTTACAACCAGTCTCCACTGTCTGTGAGGGGCGGGACTGCTGGACTCAACTAATGAGACTTTTCTGTCCTCTTCTTTCTAGGTAAGTGACCACGCTGCCGAGGCTGCACACACGTGTCCTTGCATGTCCCCATCGTGCCCGTGAGACATGTTCTCCACTCCCCCGGCTCCCGGGAGGATGCCTGATGAGGACCCTGCGTGAAGTAAGGTGACCCAGGGGCCGCGTCTCCCTGGGATGTTGCTCTTCGGCACATGTGCGGGGGGTGTGGGTCGCGCCCTCCAAGACTGTGCTGGCATCGCTTGGTCTTTCTCGGTCAAACTTGTGCAAATGAAGAAGTTGGGGTGGGGGGATAGCTAAGCCAGGAACCAGGAAAGAGCAGTGATGTGGACTCTCCAACTCGAGAAACCAGCGCAGAAAATGACACGGAATCCGCAAGGCCCCAATGAGACTGAGCACGGAATTTCAATGTGAACTTCAAAACCTGCTCTCCCTGGGAGGTATTTTTCATATTTTGGCAACCCGGTGGTCTAATTTGTCTTTTTTCCTTGAGTATGGCCTGGAAGCTTCTGTGTCTGAATTTTTTAACATTTTCTGGAAGTTTGTTTTCTGGTTCTGGGGTTGGCCTGGGGTTTGCTTCCTGTAAGGCGGAGGTTGCTCTTTGGGTCTGTGGCAACTAGTTCAGAAGGTGTTTTGGGTTAAAGAAGATATTAAAAATACGTAGCTAAAGATGTGTTTTCAGTCCTGAAGGAGGACTGTGAGAGGCGGCGCCAAGCTGGTGCGGTGGAGAAACACTCCCTCTGTGCCTGAGTCGTGTGTGAACATCTTACCTCTAACCGTGTACTGCACGGCGTGTCACGGCAGGTGACTCACGCCTGACCGTGAACTTCCTGGGGTCACAGGACACATAGCAGTTAAAATAGTTGGTGACGTCACAAAGGGGAAACATCCTTTCTTTTCTTACTCTTTGTCACTGGCAGAAATTGCTGTTACCAGAGCTACCTTGTTCCATAAGAATTGTTCCATATCGGGCCTCCTACGTTGGAGACACCGAATAGTGCATCAAACCAGAGTCTTAGTATTTCTGGAAAAACACAGTGCAGGTTCCAGGTGCTCGTTTGGGCTATCTTATTTAATAAAGCAAAGGATGACATTAAAGTACAGCCCATCGAAAGTGTCTCTGTGGGCCAAAGATGACTTGGCCCAAATGAATGTTCCTTAAACAGCTTGGTTGGATCCCAGGACACCTAGAACACCCCGAAAACTGGATGAGTGATGATGAGTGATGATGAGTGCTGCGTCGCCAAGAGCTGGGCAGGAGGACCTTGCGGGAGACCGGGCTGCACGTGTCCTGGGGTTTAGGTTGTGGGTGGAGCAACTGGCTTTGAGGAAGAGGGGACACAGGATCGGGTTGAGGTCCTTTGGGGAAGAGAAGCGGCTCCGCTGAGACCAGAGTGATGGGTCCGTTCCGGGCGGCGGGCGAGTGCGGCGCCTCGGGCAGCCGCCGGCCAGATCGCCGGTCAGGCGCTGCGGTGTGCAGACCTACCTGCAAGTGAGAGGGACGGACAGCCTTTCAAAGAAGGGGTATGGAAAAGGGAAATAGAAAGAGCCGTCATAAAAGTAAAAACAGTCAGCCAGTGTCGCCAAGAGTGAATGTAGAACTTCTTCCGAGAAAGCGCCTCTGCTGCTTTTCCTGGGCGACTGCAGCGTTTGGGGTCTGAGTGCCGCAGAGCAAGCGTGTCCGGACATTGAGGTGGGGTTGACGCTTGCCCTGAATCTCCCTAAGTCTTGTAGAAGGACGTGGGTCCTGTGTCAGAGGTCACATGTCATGAGGACATACTTTGAATTCAGGGCATAACATTTGGCCTTGAGGTAATTGAATCCATTCTCAATGAATTGGGCCAATTCTTATCATTAAATGAATTTTTATTACATAATAATATAATATTATAAATTAAATAAGGATTATTTATTAGGTAATTCTTATTTAATGTTATTCAACATGTCAAATAAGTCTGTGGATACAGTGGGCACAATTCTTTTCTTTTCTTTTCTTTTTTGAGATAAGATAGGGTCTTGCTGTGTCACCCAGGCTGGAGTACAGTGGCCCAATCATAGCTCACTGCAGCCTCAAACTCCTGGCCTCAAACAATCCTCCCACCTTAGCCTCCCAAGTAGCAGGGACTACAGGTGTATACCACCATGCCCAGCTAAATTTTTTCTATTTTTTTGTATAGATGGGGTCTTGCTGTGTTGCCCAGGCTGCTCTCAAACTCCTGGCCTCAAGCGATCCCCCTGCCTCTCAAAGTGCTGGGATTACAGGCGTGAGGTGCCACATCCAATGCATCCAGCCTCTTTCTAATTTCCTCTGAGCAGTGGCGTTTACTCTCACAATGCCAGGGTGCTTTTCCATTTGAACTCTGTGTCTCAGTTCACCCTAGAGGGAGGAAAACAACTCTGATCTGGGCCAAGCACAACTTGTCTGTGGCCTGGTTTTTGTGGAATTCCCCTCTCGCTTGCTTGAGCTTTCGGGGTGATGAGCACACTCCCTTCCCACTGGCCATGCTTGGGTGACAGTAGCCTTCTTGTGTCCTGGCATTGGACCATGGCATGCCTGTGCTGGGAACAGGGCCTCACTCGTCACAGATATCTGGAAGGGCATGGGGTCCTGGGGTCTCAGGGCTCTGTGCCCCAGGAAGCTGCTCCAGCAGGCTGGCCGTGCGCTGGCCACGCACCGTAGCCTGGGCCTGTGGCTCTCTGGGATGTTCGTGGCTTCATTTGGCCTGAGGCTGGCTTAGCACAAAATGCGGTGGGCTCCTCTCTCAAAGGGGCCCTACTAGATTTGCAGATCTTAGACTTCTATTTTTTGCCGCTATTTGCAGAGACATTTACTACTAAATGGTGCCTGGCAGATCCCTGAACATGACCTTGGATGGATTTCCACAGGCAAGTGATCTGTGGTGACGTCCGGGGCCTTCTCTCACTTAACTCAAGGGTCCTCGCCTGGGGGGCAGTTTTGACCTCAGGGATTTTGAGGCCCAGAGAGGTTAAGCCAATGGTCCCCAACCTTTTTGGCACCAGGGACCAGTTTCACAGAAGACAATTTTTCCATGGATGGGCCTGGGGGGAGCTCAGGTCAGTACCGGGCTGTAGCCCGGGTTGGGGACCACAGGGTTAGGTAACTGCCTGCGACCCTACAGCGCGTAGGTGGTGGAGCCGTCTTGTCCACACCGCGTAGCTAGTGCTGCATGGCTGTGCTGTGTTCTTCACCCAAACAAGAGCAGGGCTTGTAGGAGACCCGCAGACACATACAGAAGGCAGAGCCCCTTCCTCCCAAGCGCAAACACTCGTGGCCATTTTCAGAGGCTGAATTCTCTCCGTTAAGTCCACGGCCTCACCGGCGTGCCAGGCACCGTCGGGACGGGGCAGAGGGTGTCTTTGCGGCGTGCAGATCTGGCTGATGGGCCAGACTGAAACCAGAAACACAGGTGCACGGCTGCGTTCCTGATGTGCCGGTGCCGTTCCCCTCGCTCTCGGCGCAGAGTCGGTCGGAAAACACACGCCGCACGGTCGCGCCCACACAGCACGCTCTCATCACTTTCCGGCCCCTCCCCGAGGGCCTGTTTAGAAGAAGTGTCTGATTTAACGGGAAAAAGATGGAACAACAAAGGCGGCCGCTCCGGCGCCCCGAGTGTGGGGGAGGGCGTTTCCCCTCCACGCGCAGCTCGGCGCTCCCTGTTCACTCTTTAACGATTAGCTCAAGATGTAGGGCTGGAGGCTGTTTTCCTGTGGAAATTATTTTGAAATCCGCATCAGCTTTCATTCGTGTCTCGGCAGCGAGGTGGGTGACGTGAGGGGACGGGGCGGCGATTCGGCGTGGGGCGTTTCAAAGTCTGCCGCAAGGCGGTGGCTGAAAAGCGCTAAACGCAGACAAGGGCCGGGAGAAGGGCGGCGCGGTCGCCCGGGACGTTCGTGGCTGGCCTGTCTCCAGGGCGGTGCGATGCTAACCTCTCTGGAAGCAGGCTGTGTGTGCTCCACAGCCGCCGGGCGGCGCCCTCGGAAGCGGTCAGCCGGAACCTGACACGGAGTCAAGACCGTGAAAGACTCGGAGGGTGACGCTCCATCTTGTCTTTGCGTCTTGGGACCCCAGGAGAGGAGTTAGCGCCCTGGATGGAGGAGTCCGAGTTCGGCCGTGGGCAAGGCGGTCGGCCCTGACCGATGCTGTCTGCCTCGACCACGGAACAGCTGCCTTCCTGATGCTGCACCCACTCCGGCGGCACACGTTTGGGGGCCCTGCACAGGGCCAAGGAGACGTAGGTCGGGCTGTCCTCATTCCTCCACGTCTCACTGCTCGGCACCCTGCCTGGCACACGTGGGCACCCAGCTCAGGCTGGTGGAGAAAGGGCAGACGGGAACAGTGAGCCTGAGAGTCCTGAGTCCCAGCGCGCGGGGTCCGATGCATTCTCAGGGAAGCGCCGTCCTCCCACCTGCGCGCACCGACGTGGGTGGGTTTATGGGATGTGCTGTAGCAGACCAAGGTCCACGCGGTATTTCTGTTCCTTGTCAAACCTTCCCTATTGTGATGATAAAAGTGGAGAAATTGTATTGATTTGTTTAGAAACAAATTCAGATGCATAGAACTCTGCCGGGTCCGTTAAAAGTCTGGAGATAGCATCAAACCCTGGAGCTTGATTAGACAAATGCGGTTAAAGTACCACAAATTAATCTCATCCTGTACAGGACTGAATAGTCCTTTGCTCCCCATGAGAATTCCAAATGTGCAGAACAGCAGCCATGAGGTGACTTCATCACTGCTGGTAAACACCTACGTGGATCAGAGAGGGGAGCAGGCAGAGGCTGACGCACCGTGAAAGAAATGAGCCTTTTCCAAAGTTATGAGTCAGGAAACTTACACATTGGGTGGCGGGAAGAAGCTCATGTGTCTTCTGTTCGTATGCGGTGCAAGCGAAAAACAAAACTCTGGACAATTCTCTGTCCTTATTAAAATCCAATTGCAGTAATAGCTCAGCCTCAAACCTGGAGCGTGATGAATGCGGCGTGAATGTTTAACGGTGCGGTTGCGTGTATTCCTGCAGTTCACATTTCTTACCACTGGTGATCCGGTCCCAGTCGGAGCTGGCTTTCGGGGTCTGTTGGGTGAAAGATTTGGAGAACGAGCTGCCGAGTACATTAAATGGCATCTACACCGTCTTGTCTGTTTCCTTCCTCCGTACGGATAAAGCCCCATTTCACTAACTCTGTGAGTTAGGCTGAAATGTACCGAAGAATTAATGCCGTGAATATTTGTGTGGCACCTACTAGGTGCGAATAATTTTGCTGCGAGTGATACGCAGGAGTCCACCTGCACGAGCTGGGGAGAGAACAGGCCCGGCCAGCCCTAGTGTGGGGCGCACCTGCGCGTGGCGTCAGTAGCAACGTGCAGAAGGTTCTGTGGGTCCCAAGGTGAGGACTGTTAACTGGGAACTGCTCTTCCACCTGACTCTGGGTGGGGCCCAATGGGAGACGGGAGAGGCTGGCGCTGGTTAGGTTTCAAGCCTTTTAGAGAGGAGCTGTGGTCTGCGTGGGCCGGGAGGCATCACAGCACCTAGAAGCTCTGAGCAAAGAAACAGCCGAGTCCCACCGTTTAGACGTGAGGCCGTGGATGCCCCAGGCCCCTGGAAGAACTACGCTTGTAACTGCTCTGGTCTGGTTTCCTGTGACGCAGCTTTAGCGAAATATGCCCCATTTTGAGAGTTTGGAGTATTTATTTTTCCTAAGTGAGTTTGCAACATGTCGTGTGAGTTTTTTAGTAGAATGTAGCTTCTCACGTCAGATGCAACAACTAAAAATAAGTACATACACACACATACACAGACATTTATAAATACATACATTTTCCCCAAAGGTAATTTTTCTAAAAGCCAAAATAGGTTTTGGTACCACATCTAATTAGGCGAGTGTAGAACAACGCAGAGCGGTCTTGATGATAATAACCGTCTGCAGAGAATGTGGTTTTAAATTAGCTCACTCAACAGCTATTTTGTAAGTAGATCTGGTTTATTTTTAGTTCGTATGTGAAGCCAGGAATCCAAATGTAGAGGAAGGGTTTTCGGGGAGCGCGTGAGACCGCTGGCCAGCACGGCGGCTCTTCCTGGTAGCTTCTGCGCTTGGCGGAAGGAGGCCGTGGGAAAAACCAGCCGCGCAGCGGGTTCGCGATGTCTCAGAGACAAGCTGTCGCTTTAGGAAAACAAAGGGCGGAGCAGGTAAGAATAAACGGTGCATCCTACAAACACCTGGGCCATTCTCCCCAGACCGTCAGGGTTGTCAAACACAAGGAAAGTCTGAGAGACTGTGGCAGCCAAGAGGCGCCCAAAGACACGAGACCTCACTGTCCTCTGGGGTCCCGAGTGGGATCCTGGGACCCAGATGGGACATTCTGGGGAAACTGAGGACAGCTGAATGAATAGGTACTATAATCGATAACAGTGTATTAAAATTTACTCATTAATTGTAACAAATATACCATGCTGTCAAAAAAAACCCCAAAATCATGAGATCCACACATTTGGAGAGGACAGCTTCATGTCCTAGGAGGGGCACACACCCTCCGAGCTGGGAACAGGTCCCTGGCGGGAACCAAGCGGGGATTTCACAGGAGCGGGTTGGGGCCGGCGCTTTGTGCCAAGTGGCCAGATAACCACACACGTTCAACAGGTCACAGGAGAACCTACGAATATTTATGAGGGGGTCCTAAGTTATGCGTACTAAATAAACATACATGTTACATGTATCCCGTGTTCACTTTCGGGTGGAGACGGAACATATAAATGTGTTTCAGTCGGGCACTCAGTGTGCAGCCTCTGTAACAGGCCAGAACCAGCCCATGGGCGGTGGTCTCTTGTCAAGAGAAAGTTCCAGAAATCAGTCTCTTGTCCAATCAAGGCTGCGGCTGTGGCTTGTGGAACAGGCCAGTCAGCTTCTGGCCATGCTGAGCTGCAGCTGTTTCAGCGTTGCTTATCTTGACGCCAGTGTTGGCTTAGCTGCTACAGAGGAAGGAAAAACCAAGATAATTTGGTGTCTTATTGCCACAAGGAGTCTGTTGCGTCAGTCTTGTGGTCTCTGTTTTATTAACATTAATGCTGGTCCGTGTTGAGTCTAACGAGCACAAACGGAAGGGATGCAACGGGGTGTGGAACTCGGATCTCGAGGTTTCTCTGGGGCCCCCCTGGCCAAGAGGGGGTCGGTTCAGGCATCTGGGGGCTTCGGATTTTATTTTCAGTTCTCAGTACTGAGGAAGGTGTTCACAGCAGGGGAAACTGGGTGAAGAGCACATAGGAGCTCTCTGTGCTCTCTGCAACTTTCCTGGAAATCTGAAACTATTCTAAAATAGAAGGCTCATTTTAAAGAGTATAAACAGGATAATTTAAAACACTGTTATTCCACCACCAGGAAATAAAAATCACTGTCGGTGTTCTGGTGTGTTCAGCTGGCTCCGCACACTGTCTCGCAGCGAGAACTCACGCCGGCACACACGTCTGTGCTGCGCACTTTCCCCCTAACGTTGCAAGACCGTGAGCATCCTCCCTGCGCCACCGAAACGCGTGTTGTCGGTCAGTCGCGGTATGACAAGTGCTGTCTCGGGGAACGCTGCGCCCTCCTCTGTGGCAAGTAAATATGCGAATGGATTCCACGTGCAAAGCACAGACGGTCCAGGCAGCCGTGTGCCTGCTGCGTTGGGTCTTCCTGCCCACAGTTGGGTGCAGACGCCTGGAGGAGCCGCCCCACTGGTTAGAAGCTGGTCCCCAGCAGGTGCAGACCACCCGGCACCTGTGCACGCGGAGCCTCAGGCCCTGAGCTCGCTAATAAGGAGCTGCCGACCGTGGTGGGTCACCTGTGCTGGGAAGGCCCGCCCAGCACCTGGCGTGGCGGTGGACACAGCAGGATCAAGGGTGAGAGGCCAGACCCTGGCCTCGGGGTCAGCCATTCCGGCGGAGGCAGCGGGCAGGGACAGGCTTTGGCACAGAGAGAGAACGGAGATGGGCATGCACGAGGGAGGGCCTGGCTGCAAAACGGGACGTTTGAGTGGCCACTGGGTGTGGTGGGGATTGCAGGGGGCAGGGCGAGGGTGGGCAGCTCTCAGTAAGGACAGTGCGGCCCTGGTTTGCTGCGTGGTGTGGAGCGGGTCCCTGCAGGAGTTGAGCGTTCTGCCTGTTGTGCTGCTCCCGTGTGCACAGGAACTCCACCGTCATGTTAGGGCTGGGCATGGACAGCGCCAGCTCACCTCCTGGAGCCCACAGGGCAAGGAGGGCTCTGGCTCGGTTGGCGAGCACTCGGGGTGGGGAGAGCCGGGTCCCCCCCATGCCCCATGCTGCCTCTGCAGCGTGGCCTTCTGTGTCAGCGTCCACTGGACAGAAGGAGCCTCACCCCCTTGCTGGTGGGGGCACATGCTCACTGCCTGGACCAGCGCCAGGTGCCGGGATGCCAGCCTGTTGGCTTCAGCCCAGGCCCTAGGGCCAGCCTTTGGGAGAGGTGTGGGGTCACCACGCCTGGTGTGGATGAGTCAACCCCATGGCCGCCGTGGACAGCAGGGGAGGGCGGGGCAGGCAGAGGCACAGGCCGTGGCATCCCCACAGCAGCCGGCGGTCTGTGGGTCTGTGTGGGAGGTGCGCACACAGCCGGGGCCACCCCGAAGGCCCCAAAGGCCCAGCGAGGCAGGAGGGACGAGTTTGTAGACCGGTAGACGGGAGAAGGGGCTGAAATTCAGAGGTTCTGCCCCTCCAGACAGCAGCGGGCTCTGGTGACCTCAAGCAACACAGTTGAGCAGAGACTTGGACCATGGAAGTCTCCGGAAAGACAGCAGATCGCCATCCCAGATGCAGAGCGCGGCGAGGTTTCCGCGCAGCTGGTATCGGGACGTTGTGAGCTGAGCCTCATGTTTTGGGGGTAAAAGAGGGGAGGGAAAGAGGGAAAGGGGGCGGGAGGATTTTCCATATGGCGAAGGTTCTCATTAAAATCAATTGTAAGCTCGGCTAATGGCTGGGTTAACGTCGTTTGGAGATGGTAAATATCAGTTGCGTCTATATTCAGCGTCTGAAGTCTCCCTGTTGAGAGCCCGTGTAGCTCTGCGTGTGTGTTTCCAGTGGAGTGTTACTCATTTAAAGTTGTTTGAAAATCTGATCAGAAAGATCTTCAACCCGGAAATTTAGTGATTTGAACACGCTGGCGTCTGTCCTCCGGGACGCTCCTTTCGAGTGGTGCTCGAGAAGGGGACAAGTGCCGGAGCTGCGCCCTGGCGCCTGCATGTGCTTCCCGGGGCCGGAACCGCGTTCTGTGGAGCTCTGATCTGTCCGGGAGGATCGTGATTTAGCGCACGAGGCCCAGCGCTGGGGTGCGCAGGGGCAGGTGTCTGGTGCACGGGCTGTGTGGGGAGGCTGGGCTCCGGCAGGGGGGTGGGTGGGCACAGGGACTGACCGAGTCCCGCTTGGCCAGGTGGGCTGGTGACTTGCTACAGAGAAGAGAGATTCGCCTCACAGACCATGCCACGGCTGTCTGCCACCCTACAAACGGCCCCCAGGTGCTGGGAGGTGCCAGCCAACCTGGGGACTAGGCCACTCCCCGTGACTGCTTAGTGGCTGACCATCCACAGCAGGATTGTTTGGGGGTGACACGAGTGACAAAAGTGGTGGGAGGGTGTGTCCTGATCATTGAGAGGAGGCAGGTGATCAGGCAGTGAGGCGGCGGGCACACGCGCAGGGCAGTCCCTGCTGTCGGGACGCGTGCTGCTGCGGGCTGTGTGCGGCAGAGTCACCTGGGGAACGTCAGAGTCCCCAGGCCCGCTCCACGGCGCCAGGCCTAGAAATGCACACTGGAGCCGCTGGCCGAGAGGTCACCTTGGGTTTTCTCCAGTCCCCTAACGGCCCCTCCAGTCCCTTGGTTTGCGCTGTGGTTCCCGCCTGTGTTCACTGCAGTGGTGAATTCGTGTTTAAAAAAAACCCGCCACTAAAGCGAATGAGCCCAGACCAGACCGTGGACCCAGGAACTCGCCCTCCCAGCTACCAGGAAAAAGAGTCGCAAAGAAGCTTACCTCTGCTTTGACCGGCACTTGGTACTTTCTGGCATTCATTTAAGCCCATTTATAGCTTTTTACAAATATGCTCGTGAATTCATAAAACATGTTGATGCATTAAGCAACTTCGTGGCTGTTTTATAGATGGAGAAAGAAAGATAAGGGAGAAGATTTTCATGCTTGGCGAGTGGCCGGCAGACGTTGAGAGCGCCGAGCTTCTTAATCAGAAACAGCCGATCACTTTGCCTGAGGTTGTCATCCGTCCTCAGCGTGGACTTTCTGCTCGGGGGGCATTGACACACTAAATTGGGAGACTCTCACCTGGAAAATTCTTACATTCCTGATAAGCTCCCATAGAGGCAGAATTCCCTTTATCCACCCCGAGAGCGGTAGGGCACCGAAATGCCCCAGGGAGCCGAGAACACCCCCTGCGTTGACTCGGCCCTATGATCTGCCGTCGCAGAGTCTGCAGTCGAGCCCCCGTGCTCACCGCGACGCAGGGCGGGCTGCCGGCTCTCATGACGGCCGGTCAGGAGTCGGAGACAGGCTCCTGTCCTGCCGCCAGGCACGGGGCCAGCGGGGGCTTGGCCCTCAGACCTTGAAGACTCTCTGATCAACACCCGCTGGCTGGTCGCCGCACCAGAGTGTCGTCTCTCAAGAGTTACCGCGGCGGTCACTGGGGTGTGCCTGTGTGCCCGCGTGTGCACGTGAGCCTGAGCTGGACGACCCCAGGAGTTCTTCAGCCAGGCCTTGGAGAGGGAAGGGGAGACCGGATCATTCAAATCGACTGGGCCTCTGGCTGCTCATTTCCACCACGTAACAAGCTTCATCCTGCGGCAGCCGGGAAGAACGGGAGGTTAAACGGCTGAGTCTGTTAAACCTCCGTGGCTGCAGCCTCACTCCCACACGACCCAGTTCTGCGAGTGCTGGCTCAGAGACGACAGAAAGTAGGTCATCGAAGGGAGATGAATTGGGTGAGAGGAAAAAGGCATTTCATGAGCAATCACTTAAAAATGTTCCACTGCCGGCTCCGAAGACTAAACAGGCCAGAGCGGGGTTTCCATGGCCCGTCGTCCCTGCTCCTTGGGGGACACTGAGGACCTAGGGCAGGTGAGCCCGCAGGGACGGGATGCCGAGGCCAGGAACAGGTCTGTCTTGTCACCGTGAACACAGGAGTGTGACTTCCTAAAAGGGGACTCCTCGGTCTTCGTGGGGACATTGAGGGAGCTGTCATTGAGCTTGTTTTGTTTGTTTTGGTAAATTACAAATTCAGTCCATCAAAATTATTTTGCGATAGTGGGGTCCGAGCACCGGTTGGGTTTTGTTTCCGGCCGTGGCAAGGCCTGCACGCCCTCAGCTGCCCCCACCCAAAAGGGCCACACTGCCAGCGAGCAAAGCTGCCATGGAACCTCAAAGGCCTCTGTCCCACGGGTGGGTGCCCTTCCCTGTCCAGACCCGCACAGCTGTGGCCACTGGCTGTTCCACCTGCACAGAGCAGGCCCTGCGGCAGCTGGTCCCAGGCTCGGCCTCCCTGCCCTGGGGACCTCCCGTTGCCCATGGGCGGAGAAGGCCCAGAGGCCGTGAAGCCACCCGGGCCGCCGGGCGTGGCGGGAGGGAGAGCACAAGCGTCCCTGGGGGTCGGACGGCGCGGCGCTGGGGGCTGTGACGGCGCGGCGCTGGGGTTGTGGCGTTAACTTCCTTCTGAGGCTGACTTTGAGCAGCAACGTGGGCAAAGGCCAGGCACCGTTCTGGGAGCAGGGACGCTCCTTCCAGCAGCCCCCAGGCCACGTCCTTGCCATGCCCCCCTCCCCGGGGTTCAGGGTGGAAACCGAGGCACAGAAGCGATAAGGTAACCACGGTGCACAGCTGTCCTGGGGTAGAGCCATGCCGGGTGCCCCGCGGGCCCTGGGTGTTCCAGCGTGAGGCTGCTCTCACGTAGGCCTTAAACCTTTAACCTTTGACCAGATCTCATCTCTGAGACTCAACCAGTTTTCTTTTCTCTTAAAAACAATTTTACAAACCCTGGCAGCGGTGCCTACATCCTGGTGTGGCCGAAACCAGCTGCGGGTGAGTGGCGGCCGCCCGTTTGTAGGATGGAGGTCGCTGCCTTGCTCCCTCCCTCGTCGCCGTCCCAGGCACCTCGGCCTGGCCTCCGGTCACTGCAGGCTTCTGTCCTTGCCCCTTGTCACTGGCCCATGAAAGGGCCACGGGCATCACCGACCAGCCGAACTTTTACTGAAGCCAAAGCCCCTGGGCCTGAAGCCGGCAGACCCTCGGCGACACCGCTGGGCTAGGGCAATGAGTCTGCGCTACCTCGGAAAACACAGAGGAGCTTTGGCCGCACGCTCAGTCCCGGAGCAGTCTGGGATGTGGCGAAGGGAGTTATGGCTGTAACAGTGGTGTCTTGTAGGAGCCGCTCACGGGTGGCAGCAGCTCCGGGGGCAGGAAGGGCCCAGGACCCCCCCCCGGAGGCCGGGACAAGGACACACGAGCCACTGCACGGCTGGGCCCCACACTTCACCTGAAAACAAGAGGCTGGTCCTCCTTCTGTGCCCACCAGCACTCAGGCACAGCTTGTGGGTCAGGATCACACATTGAGTTAACAGAAAAGGAGAGTGGAATGTTTTATTTCACGTGAAAGGCCCTGGCGTTTGCATTTAGCGAGCAGTTGGAAAACTTTAAACTCTCCACGCGGCCCAGCACTGGCAGACCCTACACATGGTCCATCACCGTCGGGCTCCTAGTTCTGGGGGGTCGCCTGTGTGGCCACCCTTCGATGTGGTCACCCCGTGGTGAGCGTCGAGTGGGAGCCTGCAGGTCCCAGACTGGCGAAGGGGGCTGCGCGTGCCGTACGATGCCCACGGAGCACGGCGGGCCACACCCGCACGGCCGGCGCGGACGCTTGGGAGCTCGGATCGTGGTGTCCCAGCGGACAGAAAGAGGGAACCCGCGTCCTAAGGGCTGCGGGGCGACCGCTGGCAGGTCTTTCACCTTGAGCTACACGTACTGTCTGTCGGAGGCGCCCTTGCTCCGTCGCAGTGTCCTTCGTAAAGAGGTGACTGAGCCGTGCGTTCCGCCAAGTTGAGGTGTCCGTCCGCACGGAAATTCCAGGGATAGGTGCTCGGTGCTCCTGGGATGGCACTCAGCGCTCCGTGGCCCTCCCAGTGTGGGCACCGCCTTTCTCTTAACTATAACCAGGAAAGAAGCTCTGTACCCAGTTACAAATAAAGGCGGAACAATTGCATCTGCCTTTTTTGTTCTTGCCAGAAATCTACTCCAACAGCCTCTTCTTTCCGCCCTTCTCCCCTCCGTGAGCTGCTATTTCCAGTTTGTTGTGTCCAGTTTTCACGCAGACTGTCCTCGCATCCCTCTGCCCCCGGCCTTGCTTTCCGACTGCTCCTGGGCTTGATTCAGAGTCTCTCCAGCCCCCTCCTCAGCAGGCTCTGGATGCCCCAGCATGGTTCTGCCCCAAGCGTCCCCCTCGCCACGGGCGTGGGCTTCTCCTACTGCAGTGCGCCAGCGTCAGGGGTCTGGATGACTTCGGTCTCCAGCCAAGCTCCTAGGGCCACGTGCTGGAGAGTGGACGTGGCCACCTCTGTCACCCTGGGAGCTCAGTGGACCAGGGTCAGGCCAACACACCTGCACACCCTCATTCTAACCAGAGCAGTCCGCGCACGCCTTCTCCCCTGCTGTTCCCCAGCAGGCGTGGGACTGTATCTGTCATTGAGGAGCCCGTGCCGGACACTGCGTAAGCTCATGCGTGTCACCTCTGGCTCCTCACAACCAGATACTAACTGCAGCTTCCATTCTACAGATTGGGAAACTGAGGCACAGAGGCCGAGCCGGGATCACACATCTGGGGCCGTCTGAAGACAGGATGGGTGTTTTCGCCACCCTGGAAAGAACGTCTGCCTCCAACCTGTGTCCCTGCCTCACGGCATCATGGGAAATAATTTACAAGGTCATTTGGCAGAGAGCTCGGCGGCTCAGCTATTTTAAAGCAAAATATCAGACCCTTGGAGAGGCTGGATTGATTGTAATAACACAGGGCAGCAACGCCGTTTGGGATGAAATGTCAAACCACGGCCTTGCCCAGGAGCGGCCGCTAAAAATAGCCGGGCGCCATTCCCAGGGCAGTGAGCGCGGGTTCCGTCTCTCACTCAGCATCTTGTTAGGACGCCGGGGTTGCTGTCCTCACGGCCCCTACTCTCCAGCAGTGTCTGTCCCCGAGTCCTGGCAGGGAGCTCCCAGCATCGCTAACCCTTCAACTCCTCCAGCGAGTCATGTTTTGTAGCATGGTATTTTAAAAACATGTTGGGATAGAACACATACCCTGAGAAATGCGCAAATGCTAAGTGCGGGACGGCTTCTCCCAGACTGGCGACCCCAGTGTGGCCAGTGCCCAGGTCACGTCACACATACGACCTTCCCCCCTCCCCGAAAGCTCCCCCAGGCCCCTTGCAGCCTCCCTTCCCTCCCCAAAGGGTAACCAGCTTCTTGAGTTCGAACATTCTGCATTCGTTTTGCCGAACATTGAACTTCAGGGCAACAGCCTTTCACGTCTGGCTTCTGTAGCTGTCGTGACGTTTGTGAGCCCCGTGCACGTCGTTGTGTGACTGCAGCTGACCATTCTGTGTTTTGTGTTCCACTGGAGTAGAAGCCACAACCGGCTCCTCCATTCGCCCGTCGTTGGGCAGGGGGTGGTGCAGGCGCAGCCCATGGGGTGCTGTGGAGGCTCCTGCCTGCCTTCGGGTGCGCGTGTGCCCGCGCTCCGCGACGTGCACCTGCAGCAGCGGCGCTGAGGCCGGCACAGGCGTGCACGCAGCTCTGGCAGAAACGGCCGGGCCGACCAAGAGGCAGACCTACACACGGTCCCCGCGGAGGACAAGTTTCGAGTTTGATCCCTGCCTTAGTCACTCCTGACCTTGCGACTTGGCTAGTGGTGAGTCCCTTGGGCTGAAAGTGAGGATGAGGAGCGTGCCACACCCTCTCAGGGCCGCGGAAGGGATTCAGTGAGGAAGCGCGTGTGACGTGTTCAGGACGGGAGCAGCGTGGTCGTGTTCGCCGGTCTTCTTCTGTCACTCTGCTCGGCTGCTGAGCCACGTGGCCGGTTCAGGGTTCTCCCTTTCAGCCACACCTCTTGTTCGGTTTGGTCTCAGTTCCGGCCTGTGCAGGTGGCTCACGAACCCGGGTGTCCCCAAACAGACATGGCCGGAGCAGCTTCCAGGGCCAACTTCCTGTGGACGGGCCTCCCACGTGAGCGACCGTCTGCCTCCTACCGCGGGAGGAGGCTGCGTCAGGCCAGGGTACCAGATCCCTCCTCTGGCGCCTTTTCATTTCCCAGTGCAGACGTGGCCGCAGCCTCCCAAAGAACGTTCAAGAAATAGCGATTGTTACTGCAAGGGTTTAGCGTTCATTCTGCACCCCCCCAGATGCTGGGCGCTTACTCCACTGTCATCCCCTTAGGGAACGCCGCTAGCGCCCAGGCCCAGGCCCAGGGAGCCACGCGGGGTTGCTGTTATTCCATTCGGAGTGGGGGTGTTGGGGGTGGAGAGACAGGCTCTGGGCCACCCTGTGCTAACTCTGTCCCCTGCAGGAACAGCCCCTTGTCAGATAGGCCGGACTTTGGCCAGATTCTCGATGACACGTGCTCGTGGGGCCTGCCACACCGCCCCTGCTGGACTTTCTCCAAGTGACTGGGTGTGACCGGCACCCCAGAGAGCGCTGAGTCCTGTGTCATCGCGAGTATTGCGCTGCCTGGGGCCTGTGGGCCACCTGAAGGTTCTGAGGGGACTCGGGCTTCCTCCCTGGTTCCCACCTCGCATACTCCCCCCTGCCAGCCCACCGCCGTCCTCTGTGGTCTTCGGGACGCCCAGGCTCCCTGGCTGTGCGCGTGCAGTGAGCAGCGAACACTGGGGACACAGAGAGGTCCAGGGGGGCTTCCAGGCAGAGGGGCCGGGCCCCAGCAGGCAGGACCAGTGTCCTCCCAGAGACCCCTCCAGCAGCTAACAAGTCGAGGGAGGTAGAACAGCCGTCACGAGCCCCGAGGAGATGAGGGAGAGGCACATGCTGGCCGTTCCTGACACTGAATGTCGCTGTCATTACAGTTTAATTTGCTCTTTTTACGTGTCACATTGAAACGCTTCCATCTTGGGAGGACAGGCTTATGGTCGGCGTAAATCTGCCCTGTTCGCAGAGACTTCACCTGCACAGCTTTTGTTCGACTTGGTAAGAGGCAATTGGTTTTATCAGTCGACTCCCCTCCCCCCAGCGCTCTGCCCTGTCCTGCCATGCTGCAGGCCGTCGTCTCCGCGGATGTCTCGGCCGACTGCCCAGGTGCCCTGCGGCCTTACTGCCTGCCCCTGCGCCGCCTCTGCCCTGCAGTTCTTTATTTTCAGGTCATCCCGGCCGATTGCTCAGTCGGGAGCTTCCTCGCGGAGGGGCTGACGCCCTCTGCGGCGCTTGTTGCGGGATGGGGAGCAAGCAGCTGCGCCGTCGCCAGGAGGAGTGGCCTGCAGCCTCCGCCAGCCATGGGGCCTGGACACCAGTGGCCGCGTAACGAGTAGCCTGTTTGCTCTCTGTCCGTACTCTCCCCTGCCGATTCCTCTGCCCTCCGGTTTATAGGCGGGCACGTCCAGTGCCCAGAGCTGGCTGGCCTTGTCCCACCAACGTCCACCCTCACCCCTCCCTAACCACATGTGTGGGGTGCTCCAGGCTGGCACTGTGCCTCAGCTTCCTCACTGGTGCTGGGTCTTCTGTCGCCATCAGGAGGCCCCATCTCAGGTCACAGCCTGTCGATCCTCAGGCTAATCCCCCCCTGACGGGCTGCGCTGGCGGCTGCAGGGCGAATCCAAGCCCATCTCCTGTGCCAGGAGGACGAGCTCCCTTTCCTGTGCGCCGTGTGTGGCGAGTGCCAGCCTGGGGCGCAGATTGCAGGACACACAGGCCCCTCCAGCCGTTCCTCGGACCCTGTAGAGAGGACATTCACCCCGTCGCCCCACCACTCCCTCCTGAGGCTTCTTCGTAAACAGTCCTCCCGCCCGCACCCCAGGCCAGGAGCCAGAATCGTCACTAAAGCTCATTTTGTAAACACCGGGGCGGATTGCGGCTGGCATGGCGGGGCAGGCAGCAGAAAGGGCTGGGGACAGTGCCGGGGGTGGACGGCTTTCCTCACCCCCTAAGCAGTTAGTCCCTTTCATTCCTGGGGGGCTCACTCCCCCTCCCACGAGGAATGGTAAGGCCAAGTTTTCTTCACCGTAAAAGTAAAGTTGAAATGACTAATACCGGAAAACCAATTTCTAAAGACACTAGCTAAGAGCCGCGGGTGGATGTGCGCCAGGTCACCCCCAGCCCTTTGCTTGGTGACCGTGCGGAAAGGGAACGAGATTCCCGATGAACTCGCCTGTAGCTGCCTCGTGAGAGACCAGGAGGCCGCTCTTGGCTTCGCTCTCCCGCCGGGCGCGGCTGTAGGTCGGGTCCGCGCTGCTGGCTCCTCCCTCGCTCACAGGCGTAACGCACGGGAAAGCGGTTTGTAAACACTGACACTTCGCACAGAGCAGGGGCCGCCGCCACCCGCCCTGCAAGTATAGCACAATTACAGCCAGAACCAATGGTTTTCCACGGTCCACACGAGGACACCGTGTGTGCCGCGCTCCAAACTCTTCTCGCAGCCTTCACACCGTTACGTTGCTTAATCCAGCTAATTGAACTTGAACTGGAACAAAGGAAAACATTGATAAATTAATTAAATCTGTTCCTTCCGTGGGGGCGGGAGGGCTGAGAGGCGCAGTCGGTCCGTGAGCGCGGATTTCAGACTTGACGGAGAGGAGCCGACAAAAATCCGCACCCCTCTGCTTCCGATGACTTCAGTGAAAAAGCAGAAAACTCAGGTTTGTGATTTAGTATTATGAAATACTCCAGGTGAGACCGCTGGTCACCGTTTCCTACTCTCTCTCTGACCCTCCCTCCACCACTACCTGAAAAAACATGTTTCTGGAAGTTCTTGTGAGGACGTGTGTCGCTAAGGCGCCTTTGCCGTGGGATCTGAGCCGCCAGCACTGTGGCACGTGACGCGTCGCTCTGTGGCAGGGGCTGTCCGGGCGCCGCAGGACACGCAGCAGCGTCTGGCTTTCGCCTGGTCATGAGCACCCAGCATGTCTGCAGGCCAGTGTCCCCGTGGGGTGGAGACGCACCAAAGCAGTGACGCCGCTGCAGAGTGTCCGCCCCATCCCGCCAGGGCCCGGTTCTGACAGGCCGAGGGCAGGTCCGCCTGCGAGTTCCCTCTGGGGTCACCCTGGATCCCAGGGATGTGGCCGTCAGCTCTGCTCTGCGCCTCGCAGGGTGACCTCCTCTGCCTCCAGGTGAAGAAGGGTCCGGGCCCCGAGGGCAGGAGGATGCTGGGTCCAGGCAGGACTTCCTTTTTGAGAAATCCACAAAATCTGAGGAAGAAAGCCAGGAAATCAGAGGAGCAACAAAATGCGTAGAAATTGACTTTTGTGTCATGTTCTGAGCCCCATGCACCCCCGTCCTGCTTTAATGAGGTGCCTTGTGGCCCATGCACGGGGTCCCGGCTCTGCCTCCTCCTGGTGTGTGTCCCGGCCCATGAGGGAGGGGATTTGCTTACGCCGCTTCAGTAAGGGGGCTTCAGAGCAGCCGGAGCTCCTATCCCACACAAAGCCGAGGCCAGGCGTTCTCTACTCGTTGGGAGCCCCGGGGAGCAGGAGAGCTCGGGCGCTGAGGCAGAGCAGGGAAGCAGCCGCCCACAGGCTCGTCCCAGCGGAGGTGGCGCAGCAGGAGCGGGAGCGTCAGATTACAGACGTAGCCGGTGGACCCCTAACCTTTGGTTGTGCACCCGAGCACTCCAGACAGAGACGCTGAGAATTCTGATTTTAGCACGGGGGGCCAGAGGAAGGATGTAGTCGTTCTGTGTGCACCTGCAGGGTCACCTTAAGTTCAGGTCAGGCTGGGCACAGTGGCCACACCTGCAATCCCAGCACTTTGGGAGGCTGAGGCAGGAGGATCGCTTGATCCCAGGAGTTGGAGGCTACAGTGAGCTGTGATGGCACCACTGCACTCCAGCCTGGATGACAGAGAAAAAAAAAAAAAAAAGCAGGTCCACTGAGGGTGGCATGGAAGCATTAATTATTGACACGCATGTGCACATGTATGTGCACAAACATGCAGGTGCACGCACATGTATGTCCTCACGTGCACACTTTCCTTATTCCACATCATTCTCTGGTAGATCCTGCAAGAGATTCACTGAATTTAAGACGGGAGCAGCGTTGAGAGGCTGCAGGGCAAGAGGGCTGAGGGAGGGATGGCTGCCGCGGCCAGGGTCCCTGTGGGGTGCCCAGGAAGCCCCAGGACCATGGTCAGTGCAGAGCCCCGGGGCCGAGAGAGCGAGTCAGGCAGGGACGGGGGCCCAGGGAGCAGGTGCGCAGTCTGCTGCTTAGACGCATGAACAGAGCCCTTCAGCTTGTTTGCCAGAACCCAGTAGCCTGCGTTCTTGAAGAGCCGTTTTCTCCACCAAATAGGGCAAGATTGCCAGAAATAAGCCCCTTGCCTTAAAAAGGCAAAACTCCGCAGAAACAGGGTGGGAGGGGCAAGGGATGGGGCCCGCAGGTCCGCAGCTCCAGAGAAGGGGCTGCCGTTTCCCTCCCGGAGTCGAGACGCCCGGCTGAGTCGAGACGCCCGGCTGTGCCCAGACGAGAGAGGAGGTCCCGGTGCCGTTCCCCTGCAGCGAGCGGATTACCTGCTTTCCAATTGTGAACTGTGGGACTCCCCGAAAGCACAGCCGCCATGTACCATCTGTATCTAAGCGTCGACCGGGGTTACCCGTAGCAGAACCGTCACTGCGGCTGTGAGAAACCGCGACTCCGCTGAACGTCAGCCGCTCGTCGTAGTCAGTTGTGCCGTCTGAGGTTTGTGCTGCCGGAGTTAGCAGGACATTGCTGTGGAAAAGCCAGAGTTCTACCCAGAATGCCTCCCTGCTGGCGGGGTGCATCCACAACAGAGTCATTTACATACATCCGTAAAAGAAGAGGGCAGGTAGACGTGGTGCCGTCTGCAGACGGCCGTGCCTGGGTTCACAGTGTCGCCCTGGCGTCTGTCCCTGCTTGTCAGAGTGGACTCTGGGCCCGGTGGTGTCATTAGCGTGAGTGTTGACATTTGTGCAGAAACCACCAGGCTGGTTTCCATGCCAGCTTTGTGTGGCTGGGTCATTTTCTGAATGAGACCTCTGTGAGTATTAGGCTCAGATGTCCCTTCACCAGCCCTCGCGGGGCACGATTTCTTGGCTGTGTCCGGACACCCGTTGCTCAGGCATGCCCTGCGTAATCTAACTGGGCTGGAAGGTTCCGGTGATTGGAGACCCAGGCTGGAAGAGCAGAGGTTTGGGTGGAGAATGGAGCCACTATGGCTGTGATTTTGGAAGAGCTTCCGTGGATGCCTCAGAGACCACTGGGGAAGAAAGGGCCAGAAGGGGCCAGTTTGTGCTGCCCCGTCCTCGGCTGTGCAGCTCGGCCCGGGTGGTGCCCCTGGCGCAGGGCACTGCTCCCCTCCCACAGGCACCTCTGCGGAGACTGAGGATGCAGTGGAAGGTGGCCGCAGGCCACGCGGACGTGGCTGTGACCCCAGGAAGTGTTTCTCTGCCACCCCAGCGTCCCCTCCCCTCACTAAACTCTCCCCACCTCCAGGAGCCAAGGACCTGCCTAACACCAAGAGAGCAAAGGGAAACAGGTTGATCGTGCGTCTGCCATGCGCTTGGCGCTGTGCTGCGGCCACGGCTGAGCCTCGCGTTTTCTCTTTGTTTACTGATATGTTCTTATCGATTAGCTGCTGGAACAGAGACGCCTGGAGTTCCCAGGGGCTCTGCAGGTTTCTTTCCAGCTCATGTGACAGCCCACTGCAGGTTTCCCTGCCCACCCTCGACTCCGTCTGTCTTAAGCCCCCCAAGTGCCATGGAGGGCGGGGTGCATTTCCCTCCTGCCGGCAGCACGGAGGCAGAAGGCACTGGAAGGAAGAGCCGCCGCTGAGACCCTGTGCAGGCGGCGCAGTGTTTGGCGGTCAGCTACCTGGCCGCGCCGCAAAGGGAGTACTTTTGTTACTGCTGTTTTACAGGAGCAGCAAACAGAAGATTCCAGAAATCAGCTATCTTGCCCAACAGCGTGTGCTAGTCCCTGGGAAGTGCACGTGGACCCGGGCTGTCCATGCCAAGGTCCCTGGTCCCCTCTGCCCCTCTCTTGCCTGACGGTCATCACCCACGTGGTTCCGTCCCTCATTTCCCAAGTCCCCACCGGGCAACACACAGGCGGAAGCAGGAAGCTCGTTTCTGTTCCTCGTAGGAGTAAACAGGAGCCGCTTAGCGTCCGTATCTGCCGAGAGCCCGGAAGGCCGCTCCCACACGCCGGCCCCGGTCAGCTCTGCCTGCACCTCCCCGTGGGACCCCTTGCGCGTTTGAGGGCTGGACGCGTGTCCAGATCAGGATTTCTCCTCCGACGATGGACTCACTTTTTTAAAAAAGTTTAAATACGACATCCCTAGGGTTTTTCTTTCTGTTACGGGGGAGACAGTTTGTGCCGTGATTGTTAGCTGTGGATGATGGAGAGCGGGTTTCGGTTTCATTATTGCAGTTGTCATATTTCAGAACTTCCTAAATATAGCTTTATTTTTTTAATCCTACAGCCTTACATCAAGATAAAAAGGTTTCTGTCAAAATCAAATGGCATGTCAATTTTAATGAGCAACTGAAAAATTAACAAATGTAACATTCTAATCTAATTATGTTCTTTCGGAAAGCTTTTTGAAAATTGACTCAAGTTTGACTTGTCGAGCGTTGTACCCCCGAGGCGGCAGTGACGAGTGTGAGACCCTCACCAGGACCCTCCCTGGCATTCCGACGGGGCTGCCTCTGGCCTCCGTGGTAGCTCTGTAACTTTGGGAGACTTGTTGACGTCATAAAACTTTCTGGAACCACCGTGCATACAAGGAAGTGAACACCTGTCAGCATACCCACAAAGAGTCACAGCCTCACACCCAGAGCCCAGAGCTGCTGGAACCTTCTAACTTATTATCTCCCAACAAAGGGAACCACCACTTTTTAAAATAAGAGCTTTTTTTTCCTAAAGCACGACACCTGTGCTCTTTAAGCCGCTAAGCAGGGCTCTGTGCGTTGCGGGAAGAGAACCTCCTCCACCATCTGGAAACCTGCTCACCGCCCCTGCGGTTTGGGAGCCGTGCCTGCCGTTTTGTGAGTTTCTGTAAAGAACGGGAGAGGATCCTGCGCCCAGTGTCTCCAGGGAGGGACAGCCTTGAGGAGGCACCACGTGGGGCCTGGTTTCCACCCTCCACAGGCACATTGTGCCCAGTCCCTGTGCTCTGTGCAGGGTCGGGGTGACAGGACGTCTCATCGCGGCCACGGCACTGGCAGAAGACCACTGTGACCCAGAGCCTGGTGCATCATCTTCCTCCTCTCCTCACCTCGCTTTTGCTTTTGTTTGATGGCACTTTGACTGTGGGCGAGAGCGGTGGCATGGCATTAGTGCCACCAGTGTTGCTCTGGTGTTCAGAGGTAATCCCAGCTCCTTCCCGTAAAGATTTCACTGATTGGCTAAGAACAGGTCTCATCAAAAAAAATAAAAAGTAAAGACAGGAGAATAGAGGGGAAGAAATGCAAAGTGCAGTGTGGGAGAGAAGAGGAGGCCACAGCCACGGCGTGAAGGTGGAAGACAGACGGTTCCGGCGAGCTGGAAATGATCTGCGTCAAAGCTGGAGGCGTGGCCAGGACTGGTCCCGCGCAGTCCAAGTCCTGCTGCTCTAACTTTCCTGTAGTTCTGGGAAGGTGGGTGGATTTGTGGACCTTGCTTTGTTGTTTTGTTTTATGAATGCGTGGTCCTGACCCCGGGTTATTAAGGGTTGCGCACATACTGCATTCACCAATGCGGGGAATTAGACATTGTGGAAAAGTCCCCAACCGAGGCCACAGGAGAAAGCGTTTCCTGGTGGAGTGTTCAGTTTTCACCTAGTCTATTCTCTTCCTAATGAAGGTTTAATCCCAGAGACTGGACTTCATACCCGTAGGGAGGAAGGACCATTTTCAGGGTGAGACGTTGGTGTTTCGTTCCTGAGACCCAGAGCCACGTTTTTAACCTTCTGTTGATATCTTTTTTGATTGTTTAAACTTCAGAAGTCTGGAGATCTTGGAGATCAGGAAGATAAATTTACATAGATATGTACCATAATTCTTGTTCCTCATATATTTTATATGGCATCATTTACATATGCTTTAAATATCCAATGAATTGTAATAAATGGGAACTCATAATAGAACTGATAATAAAATGGATTATTCAGGTGATGCTGTTTTATTACGGTCTCATTATGATTATATAATCCTTATTAAAATCTGGATCAAAGATGAATTTCTCACTGGAGGTGCTTCACAAGTACTTTAATAAATTCTATTTATTGCACAATCCCAGGGTGAATATTGGTTTTTATAATTCCATACAAGTGTGTGGTAACTTGACGTGGAATCTATCTATAGGAAATCCATAGCATGGATCCTTGGGAATTCGTAGCTTACTTTCAGAGCTTTTGCTCTTCGTCTACGTTCTTTTACTAGAAGAGATGTTTGCTGCGCAGAATGTGCCCATCAGTATTATTCCTCACCTTAAGCTGCTATTAATGTTGCTTGCAAATGGCCCTTTCTTAGAATCTTGTTCTGACGCAGTCTGGGTTCCTCTGGCCGAGCGGAGTCATCGCTATGGAGAAGGGACGCAAGGACTCTGCAAGCGGAAGCCACATGCTGTGCACTGCAAGCTGGTCCTCACCCTGCCCCCCGCCCCCGGAAGGCGCGGGCCAGGGAGGATGACAAGGGAGAGCCGGGGAGGCCCTCGGAAAACAGCTGCAGTCCGAAGGCGTTGGCTGGAGAGAGGCTACTCTGGGAATGTTTCACATCAGGAAATATGTGGCTCAGTCCCCCAAACTCGCGTGCTAGGTCCAGGAGGCAGGGCTCATGGTGTGTGAGCGTTGTCTGAGAACCGGTGAAGGAAGTCCTACTTTCCGCGTGGCCCCGCAGGGAGAGACAAACATCGCAGGCGTCTTGCAGCCCTTTCATCTTGTGCCATAGCCACCAGCCCGGGGCTGTCCACGGAGCGGCTGCTGAATGCACGTTTGAAAACGTGAACAGCTCCAATAGCCGCTGTCAGGACAGTTACCTGCCATGCTTGTCGTTCATTTTTAGGCCCCCGTACATGGGGACCAAGGGAAACACAGGTCTCCAAGGGCTTCGGATTCCATACCCAGAGCTGCTTCCTGAGTAGAGGGAATGGAATGGTAGGGACACTCTGATCCAGCCCGGGGAGTCTGACTTCCAGGCCCAGGACTTACCAGTGGGGACACCTCCTCTGGCCTCAGTTTTCCCATCTGTGACATGGGCATAGCAGAAGTACCCACCTCTGTTTGTTGTAAGGATTAAAAGTGTTAATATTAAAGTGCTAGAATTTCTGGCACACGATGGTGTGTGTTATAAAAATGTTTGCTAAATTAACTTAATAAACATACTTTCCTACATGGTGCTTGTGGGCCATCCCTGGGGCTGGGGTGGAGGGCAGGGAGTCCGTCTCGTCCACAGAAAACAGAGGCACCTCCTGGTCCTACCAGGCGAGCCCTGCCCCCCACCACGTGCCACGCGTGGACTGTGGCGGCCACGCCGGCCGAGCCCCAGTGGGCGAGGGCGTCTGAAGGGCTTTGAGGTGAGGCAGGGAGCTGGGCCTTCATCCTGCCTGCAAGCCTGGGGTGGCGCTCTGCAAGTGCAGGCTGGAAATTGGATGTGGAAACTCGCTCCTCCCAGCAGCAGTCGGGGGAACACAATGTTAGAAGCAGGATTTAGATAAAACTGCTTATTAGTAAAGTGAGGATTATCCAGGATGCTGAAGTTTGCTCTTATCTCCTGCACTGCTCAAGCGAGGACACCGCAGGGGGTGTCAGCCCTTGGTCGGGATCTTCTGCTGTGAAAAGCATCAGACTGTCTCACGGCAGCGACACCCGCAGCCGGCCCTGGGCTCTTCACCATCCTAGGAGGACATGCTGATAAACACACGTGTGCGAGCAAAGACCAAAAACCACCGCCCTCGATTCCCGACTGCACATGAGGACATGCCTGTCACGTCACCCCCAGTCACTGCAGAGCAGGGCTCCCGGGGGCCTTTTGCCGGGGGGGGGCCCCGTTTCCTTGGGCCCTTGCGTTTGGTTGGTTTTTTTGGTTTTCCCTTGCTTGCGGGCGGGCCCGGGCCGAATCCAACTGGGTTGTTGTTTTTTTTGTTTTTTGTTGTTTTTCCCCTTTAGGGGCGTTCCCTTCCAGGTTTTTCATTGGGCTTGCCCCCCGGTTAATGGTGGGTTGGGGACCTTGGAATTGGGTCCAGGCTTGGATTGGGTTGTTTTTTTTTTTGGGCCCGGGGCCCCCCGTTTTGCCCCTTTTCCCCCTTGCCCCTTGCCCCTTGCGGTTGTTTTTTGGAAGGCCCCCTTCCTTCTTCCGGTTCGTTAGGGTTAGTTCCCGGCGTTGGAAAATGTTGGTTCGTTGGCTGGGGGTTTTACGGGGGAAACCCCAGGGGAATTGCAATTGGAAATTAACCCCAAAAATTGTTTTCCGGGCCCGGAATTCGTTTCTCGGCAACTTGGTTGTTTGTTATTTTGTCCGGCAACCCCCTTGAGTTTTGGGGCTTTTTGGGGTTTTGGGGGGCGGGCCCCCCTGTTTTTGCGGGGGGTTCCCGGGGGGCCCTTGGCGGGTTGCTTGGTTTTGAATTTTCCCGGGTTGGTTTTCTACTGCCAGTGGAACAACACCCACGCGTCAAGCACCGCGGGTCAGAAGCCCAGCGCAGTGTAGCTGGGTTCTCCACCCAGGGTCTCCCGGACTCCGGTCAAGGTGTGGGTGGGGGCTGCAGTTCGTGTCCAAGGCCGGGGTCCACTTCCTGCTGTCCACGTGCCTCTTCTGCGAGGATGCCAGCAGGGTGGTGCCGCGGAGGGACCTGAGCGAGACGGGACCTGAGCGAGACGGGGGCTGCCGAGGAGGAGGAGGAGGCTGGAGGAGGCACAGGTGGGGAGGGGGCTGGTGGGGCGATTTGGTGTCGGCTAGCGGCTGGTAGGGAGCAGGTGGGATGGAAGGAGCAACCCCTGGGGGCGCCCACCTCCATGGTCGCCAGGGGCCAGCAGGTGTGCCCGTCCCACTGCTCTTAGGATGTGTCTCCCAAGCCCTGCAGCAGAGGCAATTTAGAAGCTCAACCAGACACTGTTCTCCTAGGCAGGGGATACATCAGTGGCCTGAGGGGGACAGGCCGTCTATGAGGACCTGGGCTCGACCTCCTATGGGGCCCTAGCGTCCTCTGGCCTCCCGTGGAGTGGGGGCCTCCCACTCTTCAGAGGGAATAAACCGGGCCAGGGCGTGGCCATGGGGGCCCGCGGGAGCAGCGTGGGCTCCACAGACCTGGCGTGTGCGTCGGGAGCCAGGCAGAGGCGTTTGTAACCAAAGATGCCTCCGGAAGGTTAACCCTGTGCCACGCGGAAGGAGGGTCTAGGTTCTACCCGGGCCTCCCGATTATCACACACATCTGGCCACGCTGTTCCCGTCCGAGGTGTGCTTTGGGAGCTGGTTCTTGATGTTCCCTCCGCTTCAGACAGGAACCCGCGTCTGCCTGTTCGGGAGACACACGGGCTGAATGCTGGCAGACGTGCCGCATGCCGTGTGCGGCAGGAGGCAGGCATGAGATAGCATAACTCAGCGTCTATCTGAAATCATTGTTTTAATCTCACACTTGAATATCATCATTTAATTTGTACATTCAGCTGGAAATATTGATTTTTAGAGGCATTTATTCTGTGCATTATGTAAAATTCTATTTGCATTCTGCTATGGAAATATTACTTTGTGGCTTAAGATATGGTTGAGATCGTTCCGTTTTTTCCTTCTCACGTCCCCTGCGCAGGGGCACTGGCTTCGCTGGGGGGCTCGGAGG
Organism: Propithecus coquereli; assembly: GCF_000956105.1. NCBI lineage: Eukaryota > Metazoa > Chordata > Mammalia > Primates > Indriidae > Propithecus > Propithecus coquereli. Next base: position 99,008 of record NW_012153341.1, on the reverse strand, counting down.
GTGCCGGGGCTGGGACCACAGCGTGGGTGGGCGGGAGGCGGTTTGCAAGGAAACGGAAACCGTGGGGGCAGCTCCCGCGTGGGGCTGGCTGTGCCCAGAAGCCACTTAGAGATGACTCAGCGTCTGTCGCCATGGACGACTGGGCCAGTTGTCAGGGAAGGTGGGACGCTCCCTGGAAGGTCAGGCGTGACCCCTTCCCTCCTGTGTCAGGGCTCAGGAGACCCCAGGGCGCCACCTTGGCCCCCGAGCTCGTGTTCTTGCTACTTTTGACCATTCACTTTCTTTCCCTTCTCCCTGCCGCCTTCGTCACGTGAGTAATGTTGTCGACGGCATTGTTAAAATAATTTTTCCTGGGGCCCCTTAGAGGTTCTAATATTTGACATCCTACATTTATTTATCCTGCATTTCTTGCAGCTTTTCTCTCCACAATACCTGCTGGGTAGAGAAGCATCGTGCAGCACTAACCAGGCATCTGCCCTGACAAGAGCGAGGTGCCGAGTGGCCCTGAGTGACGGAGCAAGTGGCCAGTGGTGGCCCGGGGGGAGCAGGAGCTCCAGAGGTGGCCGGGAGGAGTGGGGAGTCCCGGCCTGGCAAGGCAATGCCCCCGGCCGGAGCTCTGCTGACCACACCCGGCCGAGCTGAGCCTGCGAGGAAACCCCATGCTCCGGCCGGAACCGAATGAGGGCGCGTCGCGGAGGCAGAGCGGGCCTTGCCCTGCGCACTTCCCTCCCCGTCCCCGGGTCGCCGGGCGTTCTGTCAACCCTGTCCCCTTCCCTTCTGTGACACGCCTTGTGGGGAGCCACGGGCTGAGAAGGGGTGACAGGGAGGAGACTCCAAGAGGCTCCGGAGTTGGGTGTGGAGGAAAAGGTCCCTCGTAGTGACGGCACCAGCGCCACGAAGGGGCCGTGGGCGTCGACATATAAAATCCAGCTGAAAAAGTGCCAGCCCCCAGGGTGCTTTGCTCTGGGCACTGGAACCGCGGTGAAAACCATTTGTGCCAGCACTAGGGGCCCTGTCTGAAGTGGGGACCGCAGGTGCTGGGAGGGGAGACGCCCTGAGCTGCGCATCCAGTCCCCGTGCACCTCCCTCCCCGTAATCGCTGAGACAGCCGGCGCCTTCCGTCACGCAAGCTTGGCTGCGGTCTTGGGGTTTGGTTCCGTTCTGAACTCTTCCCAGGAGCGTCCGATGCCCCCGGGAAAGGCTGGGTGGGAGCCGCGGGTGCCCTGGGTGAGGCCCGTGTCCCAAGGACGATCTCACAAAGCCACTGTGGATGAGTGATGATAGTTCAAAGGGACCCTCACTTTTAAGAGCTTTTTCCGTTTCTAATATCTGACTGTAGGACAGAGTTTTCTAGAGCTTCGAAGGAATCGTGGTAAAACAGGATGCCAGTTTATTTTATGTGCTACATCCTGGGGGAACTTCAGTGGCTCCCCGGTATGACCCGAGCTGCTCCCCGAGGTCAGTGATCAAACACAAGGCCATGTGGGTAAAAACGTCCCCCGCTCCCTCCCCAAGCTCCTAAAGCCGTGTCGTCCGTGAGTTTCCTCCCCAGCATGTTGCTTCACAGCCCGTCAGAAGCTGAAGCGTGGGTGGGAGGAAAAATTTGACGATTCCCCATCGCTAACTAAAATAGCTTATTAGCTGCCATTTTACCCGGGTGCCCGGAAACGTTCAGAAGGGAACTGCTAGTGTCTTTCCCAGCCCTCTCCCGAAAGTAATTAAATACCATAGTCATCGCTGTCAGTAATTCCGGGTCACCGCCGTCCTCCTGCGCGGGAGCGGCTGTGTGGAGGACGCGTGTCATGGTGGTGGCGCCCGGAGAGAAACGAGAAGTGCCCAGGTCCCGTTGCCAGGCAAGGCTCCCGCTCCTCCCGGGAGTGACGTGGGCAGCTTTGGCGTGGTGGCCTTTGCTCTCTGCTGCTGCTCGGGTTGTGCTGGCCGTGTGGGGGGCGCTTCTGTTTTTAGCCATCACGCTGGTCAATTTTGTATCTACAAAAAAATTCAGTAGAGCTTTGAGAAGGACACATGGCCTGAGAAACGCTGCGTGTTCACCATGCAGAATTAGCAGATGTTAATATTTTATCATGTTAGCTCCAGATTTTTAAAGGAAGTAAGACTTTTACAGAAACGGTAACGTTCCCCACATCCCCTTCCTTCCCCAGAGACAACCCATTGGCTGTGGCATCTCTTCTCCCGCGTGGCGTCCTTCCGCTGTGCTGTGTGTGTACGGGGACTGTGCGAGGTTTTGTGTGGGCTTGTTCAAACTGTGCAAATGGGATCGTTAGTCTCGTTCCAGAACGGGCCTTTTTTTAACTAAACACTGTGTTTGGGTCTCTGCTCACTGGGGCACATTCACGTTCCCGCAGTTTATCGCAGCCAGGACGTCCCTCTGCGCTGAGGGCCGGGTGGTGCGGCCTTTGTGACGTCCCACCACTCTGCCCACCCCCGCTTTCCTTCAGGGCAGGGGGAGGGTCGCCCCTCGGAGTCAGGCGTGACCATGCGGCTCGAGTTGGGCAATGAAACACAGGTGGACGTGGTGTGTGTCCGCTGAGATCACTCCGGCCTCTCAGTGAAAACCCGTGAAATCAAAGCAGCCGGGAGAGCTGAGCCCACCCCCAGAGGGCAGCGGGTCTGGAGGCTGCCTTGGCCCACGCCAGACGCCACCGCAGCAGGGAGTGAGGCTCGGCCCGGCCACCGAGGTTGTCGGACTGGCTGTTAGTGCAGCCAAACACGCCGACCCCCACTGACAGCAGTCTGTTCTGATTTTCTGTTACGATCAATGTGCGATCAATGAGACCTTATGTGGTCTCCCAGCCCACGTGGCCACGGCTCTCTAAAGCTGTGGTTCTCAACCCCCGGGCCGCAGACTGGTCCCGGTCCGTGTCCTGTTAGGAACCGGGCCGCACAGCAGGAGGTGAGTGGCTGGTGAGTGAGCGAAGCTTCGTCTGTATCTACAGCCGCTCCCTGTCACTTGCGTCGCCGCCCGAGCTCCGCCTCCCGTCAGATCAGAGGTGCCATTAGATTCTGCATTGTGGTGAGTTGTATGATCATTTCATTGTCTATTACAATGTAGTGATAATAGGATTAAAGTGCACAATAAATGTGATGCTCTTGAATCATCCCAAAGCCACCCCCCCACCTCACCCAGTCCAAGGAAAAATTATCTTCCATGAAACCGGTCCCTGGTGCCAGAAAGGTTGGGACGGCTGCACTAAAGTGGTTTCCTGGACGTGCTGGGCCAGGGGCAATTGAACGGTTGACCTCCTGGCTTGCTCACCCGTCCCCAGCCTGCGGCAGAGTCTTCCCTCCACGATACCCCAGCGCTTGGAGGTGTAGACGCTGTGTGTTTCCAGTCTGACGAGTGTGAAGTTAATTATTATTTCATTGCTTTAATTTGCAGTAGGTACGCTCTTCATAGACGCTGTTTAAGTTATGAGGCTCTGAAATATTACAGTTGTCCATGATAATGAAAGTGACAACCCTTTTAATGGACAGATATATTAATATGTTGCCCAATGTTGGGGAATTTTTTATGTTGGCATAAGGAAAAAAAGACCTTTACAGCCGAGTAAACTTTTGGAAGCACATAGGGAATATTTGTAAGTGGAAACTCCAGACAGGGTTTTCTGTTTCTTTTAGTAAATCACTCCTGCATGGTCAGGGTCTTTGATAACTGTAGGTGCTTGTTACCACAGGTGAAAGCTGGGGTGTAGGACGGGAGCATTGGAAGTGTGTGACATGACTCTTAAGGACGATGTCTGAAGTTCCCCTGATTTAGAAAAGTGACAGTTTCTTTTGTTAGTCAAAGTTTGGATGGAAGTGTTTGGTTGAGTGATAAAGATGTTGCTAAATTCACTAATGTCACTTAGCTCTGCTAATTTCACAGCCTTAATAGGATTCATTTGTCACTTACGACATTCCCAAACCAAGCACTATTTTCTTTCTAACGTCAGTTATAAAACTTGTAGCAAATAAAAAAAAAGACAAGGTCGATGATACCTTGGTGATCCTTCTGTGTGCGGAGACAAAGGCTGGGAGCTATAGGCAAAGGTGGTGGGCGGCCAGGTTACTGCCCCAGACGCAGGAGCAGGCTCTAAGGCACTTTCTCTTAGATGGGTGTGTTATGAGCAACCGCAAGTGTAAACTGGCCTCTTCTCAGGTCCTTTCACTGAGATGGCACCTTCCTTGCCCTGAGGCCGCTGAGGGAAGCTCCCGGAAAACTGCCCTTCCAGGCTAGAACTGATAGCAGCCACTTCCAGAAAACTTCGCTCGTCTCGGATTGCTGGGAGCAGCTCCGACTCTGACTCTCTGCCCAGCAGTCTCAGGGACAGTGTGGCCGCTCATCGCTCCCATGTGGAGCCACCGCAGCTTTTTTACGAGACCAAGCATTTGCCGTGGTAGAGATTTCCGTTAAAACGCTGACGTCGCGGCCGCATCCAGCAAGTGTGCATTTGAGACGGGGCAGTAAATTCCATGAAGACCCGTCGACGTTTCAGAGCACCGCCAGCTGCGTGCCGAGACTCGGGCAGCCTGGGGGGGTCGTAGGTGCTTTTCCCTTCGGGCCACGGTGATCGGTCTGTCGGGGAAGGACGCCGACCACCTGTGCAGTCCCACCGCAGGGCTTCCCACCGTCCCGCCCTCCCCTTTCTCACTCAGGCCAGCTGCCGCCGTGCGTTTCCGCTTCATAGTCACCGTCCGGACTCACTTCTCGTGTCATCCTCCGGTGTCCAGCCACCTGGCAGAGCCGCTAAGAGAGCAGACAGCGTCGGACACTGGGGCCATGTGTGCTTGGTGCCAGCGAGCCAGAGACAGCTTTGTCCGGCACCCACGCCTCTGCGTGCCACGCGTGTGCCTGTGGGCATGTGGGGGTGCGACCTCTGCTCCCCGTGTAGCCCTGCGTCTCCTGCCGTTGACTGTGAGTCTGGGCTGGACACTGCCCTCCTGGCCTTGGTATCCTCAGGGCCACGTGCAAGGCCAGTGTCCCCTGATGCTTTCAAACACTTTGGTCAATGACAATCTAAAGAACCGTGTGCAGTAAGAATGTTCCAGAGCATTTGCTGCTGCAGACAGGAACAGGAGCAGAGTCTCTCACCACCTGAAGCCAAGCTTTCCGGCCATGGAAGCAGCTGTAATAGTTTCTCAGGTTGGCCCACCTGCACAGACACGTGTGCACATGTGCACACACGTATGTGCATGAACATGCACACATAAAATGGCACCGCGTGGGGCGCTTGAAGGGACTTTGTCAGTGCACGTGCCAAGCAGTGTCCCAGCTTAGAGAAAGCTTTAGGTAAACGTTTGTAAAATGAATGAGGACAAAGCTGCCCTTTGCATTTGGGGCGCGGCCTCCTCGCGGGGTTCCTCTGCTATGCCGCCCGTGCAAGGAGCAAGCCTGGTCGCGCAGTAAGGTCCAGCCCCTGCGTGCAATGGGCGTGCAGTGGGAGAGACCCCCCGGCACCCGCATAGCTGGCAACCGGAGGGTCGGTTTCCCTGCAGGACGCTAGAACTCAGAGCTGGGCTGGGGGGTCGCTGGGGACTCCAGGCTGAGGCTGTGCAGGTTGGGGGTGGACGGAGGGTGGGAAGGAGGCCCCTGCCTGGAAGGAAGGAGCCCGGGGAAACCTGAGGAATGAGAGAGGGAGGAGAGGCGCAGATGCGTTTGTTCCAGATGCTAAGATTAATCCCTCTCCATTGCAGCTCTAGAGTATTTTAAAATTTAATATTAAACTATCAAGTGAAGTTCTTGAGGCAACATTTTATTCAAATCAGTTGCGTTTTAGTGACTTAAAACATTATTAAAAAATTAAAGCATGTTTAGAGAAACTTAAATTCTAAGGGTGTAGCCAATAAATGGCCTCTAAAAACACCCGTTTTTAAGCAATTTGAAGAGAAAAGTCAGAAATTAGGATCTCATGATTACACAGCCCAACCCCGGAAGATTTTAAAGAACAGGTAACCGGTACAATATGACACTTACTCTTCTGGAAAGAAACAGCACAGATCAGGAATGAAGAAAACAGGAAGTGGAGTATTACGAGAACTGGCAGGTGATTGGAATATTGTCATGAACTGGTGGAGAAAGAGGGCTCGTTCTGGGCAATGAATCAGGAAGATTACGGAGCGGAGCCCTCGGAGAGCAGGAGCTAAGTGTGAACATCTTGTCACATAAAATCGCAAAGGGCCGCGGCTCCCTGGGGACAGGCGGTGGGTGCCGTCGTGGGCGGCGGCAGGCGGGGCTGTTCTCTCACCATCCTGCCCTCTGCACATGCGTCTCGGCCCCAGAGATGAGCAGCGTCGCTGCCTGCTCTGTGGCGTGCGGTGAGGAGCCGTGTTCCCGTCTGAGAAACAGCGCGTCCGACCCCAGGGCTGAGCCGAGAGCAAGAGGGGAGCGGAGGCAGACCCCGCCCCCACCACGCGAGCGTCGCACCTGCCCCACAGCGGCACCAGCCCTGGGTAGTGTTGTCTCCACTGTAACCACTCTGGTGGGGACCATGAACTTTGCAGATGCTGCTCCCCGTCACCTGTCCTGTGCGGACCCCACAGCTGTGCTGCTGTTGCCGTATCACGCTCTGCACATGTGTGTATCAGGTGTGCACAGGCGGGATCCTGAGACGTGGTCCCTCCGAGAGGAGCGACGTCCCCAGAGCTGAGAGCTTTCCTTTGAAGACAGAGCTGGGATGTGTCTGCAAACCACCAGGCCCATTTCTTTCTGTTGCTCTCGGTGCTTTCTTTAGGGTCAAAGCCTGATTTCCATGTTCTTCTGATTCGCGTCTTCCTCGCACCCCCACCTCCAGTAGCAGCCGGTGGAGGGGAGGGTTTCTGGCACGCGGGCGTGGCAGGCGGGCTCCGGCGGGGCAAAGGCTCGGAACCGCGTGGCTGCACTCGCGGCACCAACTGGGGTCCAAGAGCCTAATCCCTACTTCCTCTTAAAGTTAACCATTCAGAAGCCCTGTGTGTATTCGAGGGCACACGGTGCTGGGAGAACCCGGAAGGAGCCCTTCCCTGTGGGGCTCGGCAGTCCGGAGAGGGCTTCAGCCAGAGAAGCACGGTCGGGCTGTGACAGACGGTGGAGCAGACTCCTTGGGGGCTGCCTGGAAGGCGCAGGCTCGGAGCTGCACCAGGCGGGGGCCCCAGCAGAGCAGGGGAGACGCTGCGGATCACTTATGTGTGTGTTCATGTGTGTGTGCGTGAATATCTATGGACATCTGTGTGCATGCATGTCTAAATGTACATGCACGCATGTTTGTATATGTGCTGAATGCATGTGTATATGTGAGGTTAAGTTCATGTGTTTGTGCATGTATGCGTATGCATTCAGGTACACGTGTTTATGTGCTCATGCATGTGTGTATCAATGTGTGTGTATTTATGTGCTGTGTACATGTGTGCACATGGAAAATGTATGTGAAGGTGCCTTCCCAGTATGACCTGTGCGTGCGTGTCTGTGCACACCTACCTGTGTGCCTGTGTGAACGTGTGTGCTTGCATCTGTACATGCCGTGTGCTCACACAGGAGTGCTCTTCCCTGTGGGCCACGCACGCGTGTTTGTGCGGCGTGTGTGTGTGTGCACAGGCGCGTGCGTGGAAGCTGCCTATGCAACACAGGTTGTCAGCTGCTACTGTTTTGCTTGTTCCTGAGCCCCCGGCAGCCTGTCGGAGGCGGTGCCCACGCGAGTGTGTGCAGGTCGCTTCGCGAGAGAAGATTTCTCTTTCCACTGTGGCAAGGAAGCTCTGAGGGCCCCGGCGCGCTTTGCCGTCAGTGGAGATTGGAGCCGTGGGGCGGCCTGGGCACCGGCCTCACCTCTGGCCTCACAGCGGGGCCTGGAGCAGGCTGACCTTCGCGGGGTGGGCTGGGCCTTCCTGCGGCCGGGGCAGGCCTCTATGGCGGCAGGTGGCTCGTCCTCCCTGTGCCACCTGAGTGCAGCTGGGTCTGTTTGCTCAACGTCCTGGCCCCACCTGGAGAAGCAGCCACTTTTCGTCTTTCTGATTTATTCACCTTGGCAGCCGTTTGTGCAGAGACTCAAACGGGTCTGATGTGATGGATCACAAAATCACACCCTCTGCTCAGAAACTCCCCCGAAATGGCAATTGCATTTGGGATGGATTGGACCCATGCGGTGAGTTATGGGCTCATTAGGGTAGTGGAGCGCATTCCTTTATCATATTAAATTTATTTAAATCACAAAGAGTGCTCATTTTTAGAAACAATTCACACCCGCCTTAAGGAACCATCAGCATTGCTCCGGGAAATGTGACACAACCCCGTCTTTAACGGGTCCACGCGGTTCGCAGTTGTGACAACTGAATGCCATTGCGCCTTCCCCGTGGGGACAGCCCACGGAGATCGACTGCACATTACGAGTGGCGTTAGAGAGAGATCCCGCGTTGTGGGTGTCCCCGCCCATGGCTCTGAGCTCAGAGCTACACCCGCCTCGTTCAGCCACCCCGCGGTGGGCCCGCCCTGGGCCTGCGGCCACGCGGGAGCACGGCTCCCTGCCTCTCTGTGGGCGAGCACTCGTGACCACGCAAGCATGCCAGGGGCGGCTCGACCTGGCGGCACGAATGTGCATCTGGCGTCAGTGTTTGCAAACTTGGATCTCTTCCGGAAACAGACCCACCAGGGCCGCAGGTCCGGGCAGGTGTGGGCTCTGCCCCCTGCAGGCGCCGTGTCTTTGCCGCCAGAATCCAGAGCACAGGGGAGACTCTCTCAGCCCTTTTAAGGTTGAGAAGGAAGAAGTCACAGCGGGCGGCCCCAGGGGTGGGCGCGGTGACCGTCCTCCGTGCAGAGACACCGTGACCGTCGTCGCCAGCACACCTGGGTGTTCTGCACAGACTTTCATTAAATAGAAGACGAATCTTTAAAGAGAAAGGGTCAGAGTCCAGAGGTAAACCTGGATGTTTTTCTTAACTGAGAACAAACGGCACGTGGGAGGCCTCTTCTCCATCACACGACCCTGCTGTGGCCGAAAATCCCATCGTCCGCAGCACCCCCTCCAACAGCGTGCCATCCGCAGCGCACCCCAAACCTACTTATGACAGGCCACTCACGCAGCCCACGTGCTTCTCCGCTGCTTCTCCAGTGCCCTCGGTGGAGGTCCCCAGCACTCTGCCCCCGAGGCAGGTGGCCGTGGTTGTCCTCTGCTGTGCCACAGAGGAGGAGGCTGCAGCGCCAGGGAGCTTGGTCGGCCCGTCCTCCCGGCACAGCGCAGCCAACTCCTCGTGGCAGCTCTGGTCCCGGCCTCAGTTTGGGGCCTGATGAATAGAAATGTCACTGGAAATTGATTTTCAATTTAATCAAAAGAGAAGTTTATCTCTGGGGCTTTCCCAGTGTAAGGTCAGCCCCTGATGAGTCAGTGAGAATTTGATTAAGTTTTAACCTTCCTGTTGGGCGTTTCTGGGTGTTGTGTGCATGGGCGAGCAGGCGTCCCTCGAACCGAGAGCTCACACCGAAAGGTCGGGTGACTTCGGAGGAGAGGACTTCTGTGATCCGAGCAGAAGTGTCTCTGTAAGGACGAGAGAGTGAGTCCCGTGGCCGCGCGAGTGCTGTCACGACGACCCGACACTGCTCACAAGGCAGCCGCGACGGTAAGCGCGCAGGTGCGAGTGGCCGCCCTCCTACGGGTCGCGTCACAGAGCCAGGCAGTGGGTCCGATGGAGCTTGGGGGCCATGGTTTGTGGACTGGTGGTCGATCTAAGGGGCTCTCAGGTCTGGCGTGACTTTGACTAAGACAACATGACACCATGCAAAAGCAGATTGGATTCCGCAGTTGCCTTGCAGTGGGAAGTAGATTTGGAACGCCAGGGCCCGGGTCTGCTTACCGTAGACTCTGTTCCGCGTTAACTGAGTAGCAGCGTGATGGCTGGTACTCGGGTCGCTTAGGGGAACAGGAAGAGAGGCAACTCCTGAGCAGAATCGCTGCTCTCTCGCAGTCTCGTTCCAAGTCGCGTCTTTGTTTTAACAGCCTCGCCGTGCTCTTAGGACACACTTGGGTTCCAGGGTACGGGGAGCCACTGAGCTCCTGCCGACTGTTTGGGGTTGCCTTGGACGGGTGGCTCCACTGGAATCCGGAAAGTCTTGTTAACAACGTTGATGAGCAACTACCTCGTTTTAATCGTGCAAAGACAGACTCGGGCCGTTCCGTGCTGCCGGAGCATCGCTGATTCCAGTTACGCGCTCGCTGTGCTGCTCTGGATTTCGGGAATTAGGCCTCCGAGATCCATTAGCTGTGTGCCGCGCCGTTGCTAAATGGATGGCTGTATTATTGTCAAGGTAATTCACAACAAATTTCAAGCTGTGACAATAAAATGGTTCTTGTAGTAGGTTGGGGTTTGTGCTGAGATTGCCGGTTGGAATGAGAACAGTTACGTTTTCAAGTTGGAATTTTGGTGTCTAATTTTACTGACTCATTTTCATTAAATTCTGAACAAGTTTTTTACTAATGCGATAATATCAGAGTTGGGCAAATGGTGATTATTGGTTAATAATGAAACGGTATCTTTTTCACCCCACTTAGCTGGTGGTGGCTTCTGGTCTAAGATGACATTATTCTCCTCTGTGTCCAAGATAAGGGAGAAGACTCCATCATTCCAATTAGGAACCCCGTCCCTGGGAGAGTTTGTCCCGAATCTAGGTCCATCCTTGGGCAACCTCGTACCGGCGGCCAATGGCGCCTAAAGCCGTCTCCACTCCCGTCACTCTTGTTCGACGCCGTCAGCACTCGTGGAGAAGTTCGTTTAAGGGACAGAAGTGTAGTAACTTCTTAAATCCCCTGAAATCCTTTCTCTTGTTCCTAGTGCTAAAGGGACAGAAAAGAGGATTTTACAGCCCTTTGAGGTTGGTGGTCGTCCTCTGTCCCTGCGCTGCACCGCGGCCCCTGCACCTACTCCCCTCCCCACGGTGTCTCGCCCAGTGCAGCGGGCTCAGTGCGCGCGTGTCCAGTGAACAAAGGAAGGTGGTTGCAGTGACCGTGTTTTGGGAAACCCTGAGAGCGCCACGATGGCAGCGCCACAATAGCGTCCCAGAGGGCACCGCACGTCCTCTGCCTTTGCCCACTTCCCTCGGCCCCCGTCATGGTCACCCTAAGTCACTGCCGCACTTACTGAGTGTCCGGAATACGCAGCAGCCTCCCTAGAAGGCCTCGGCTCCAGAGTTGCCCGAGAGCAGGTCGCCGTGGTGAGCGCTGCAGGGCCCGGGTGGGTTTGTGGGCTGCCACCAGCCCAGCCCCACATCCCCTCACTGACGAGCTGCCAGCTGTGCTGAGTGGCTTTGAAGACCAAACTCTTTCCTTCCCGGTGGACAGACCTGGGAGAAACTCAAGAGGGAAACAGAAGCATCGCTGCTCGTTGGAACTCTGGTGACCGTCACGAGGCCTGGGCAGAGAGGAGTCACCAGCAGGAGCCAGCGTGCCTTGGAAAGCAGAGGTGGTTTCGCTGCGTCTGACCCGCAGTTAAAAGTCACCCCTAGTTCTCCTATCTCTCCTCCCATCCCCCACGCACCAGCAAGCTGTGCCACCACCTTCCCAGGGCTCCCTTGGTTGCCGGAGCAGGGCTCCTAGGCAGACACTGGCGGGTCTGGGAGAGCTGCGGACCCCAGCTGCACGCACCCCCAGCCACACGCGACCCAGCCACACGCACCCCCAGCCACACGCTCCCCAGCCACACGCATCCCCAGCCACACGCATCCCCTGCCACACGCACCCCCAGCCACACGCTCCCCAGCCACACGCGCCCCAGCCACACGCACCCCCAGCCGCATGCACCACACAGCTGAACCACAGACACTTCCATCCATCGACGTCCCCCCAATCTGCTATCAGGTAGTACGTGCTCCCACTAACATTGGCACGGAAGAGCTAAGCCACACCATGAGTCAATACCATGCTCAGGCATCTGTCTGCCAACCTGGTCACCGGAGCCAAGGGAAGGCTCCGGTGGCTGCGGACCTGGGGGACCTGCGCCTCCAGCACCACGGACAGCGGCCCCCTGTGTCAAGTCCAGGACAGGTTTAAGGAGCGTGTGACTTTAGAAAAAGGATATTTGAGGAGCAATTCTAAACCGACTTAGGCATCTGAAAACTTCTAAGTGCACGAAGCAGTTGTGGTAGAGTTGTTCCGTGGGTGTTTCTAGATGTGAGTACCCAGGTGCTTGAGGGCCAGCTCTGCCTGCAGGGTCCACCCTGGCCTGCTCACTAGCACATTGCTCAACGCTGCTGAGCTTGAAGGTTCTGTTGGGAAGGGGAAGATAACACCACCTGCCCTGAGGGCTCTGGCGAGGACCCAGTGGGTCGGTCCACAGAGAGTGCTTGGAAGGGCGCCTGGCAGGCTGTGCCCGTAATGTGAGCCGTGAGCAGGGTCCCGGCCACCAGCCCACCCTGCCAGTGACGCCCCACAGGGAGCCCAGGTCTCCACCGTGGAGCCTCGGCCTGTTCCCCTGGGGCAGCCCAAGCTTCCCGTCGGAGCACTCGGGAGAGGGCCAGGCTGTCACGGCCCAGGCCCCGGGACGTCTCTGCCGGCCCCTGCAGCCAGGATGGACACAGAGCCCCTGGCCTCTGGAGCCACCCCTGCCCACGTGGGAGGACAGGCCAGGGATCACCTTCATGCCAGTTGTTTGTACCCAGAGGAGCAGAAGGCTGGGGGGGACACAGTTTTGTAACACTGGAGATACGTCCCCTTGCCCAGGCCTCACCGGAGAGCAAGTCCCTGAAAGCACCTGAGCGTTCCAGGAATAACACCTCAGCTTTGCTCCGGACGTGACTGCCCCCCACCCCGCCGCGACCCCCGGCGTGCACAGATTCGGAAGTTCGTGATTGGTTTCTCGTCGTTCCAGTGAATGTGGGGAATCGAATGTCAACCCTGCTACGTCCTCTGGACCCAGCGACTGCGCAGCCCACACCCGCATCAGGGGATGAGCAGGGGCCTCCGAGGAGCCCCGGCCGTGATCCCGTCGCACAGACGAGGAACTGAAGCACAGAGCAGGCGAGTCACTGCTCCGGGCCACACAGCCCGTGGGACACAAACCCCGGACTTCGGGCCCCGGCGCCTGCACACCCCCGTCTCCCTCCAGGTGGGCTTGGCGAGCCCAGCAGCCTTGCAGAGGGGATCACGCTTTGGGAAGTTCTCGTGAAAGGGTAACGGTGCTGGGCTCCGCTCTGCTCAGAGATCGTGACAGGGACTGACTACGGCCCCCGCCCCTGCTTTTACAAATAAAGTTTTGTCGCAATCCAGCCGCGCCATTGGTTACCCGCTGTCCTTGGCTGCTTTGGGCTAAAATGGCAGAGCTGAGTAGCGACAGAGACGAATTTAGCAGCAAAGCTGAAAACTTTGACTTTCCGGCCCTTCACAGAAAACGTCTGCCAACTCCGCTCTGTCACACGGGCGGGAAGGAACAAGCAAACCCGCAGGCTCATGCTATCCTTCCTGTGCCGGGGAGTCAGTCCTCTGGGCGCCAGCGGCTGACGCTGCCTTTCTCGGGCATTGGCCGTGACCAGGGCGGTGGCGACACTGTCTGGAATCTGGACCCACGTGGCTCCCAGAGCGAGAGGGGCCACCTCCGTGTGTGGCCATGGCCTGTGGCTTCTTCGATCTGTAGGGCAGTCAGTGCCTGGGAAACTGGAGGTCTGGCCTGGCCCGGCCTTTGCGCAGCCAGGACCTGGCGGGTCCCAGCAGGATCTGAGCACGGAGCAGCCGCGCGGGCCCAGCCGCCAGGCCTGCCGAGCGGGCAGAGTCCCCGCGGTGCTGCCATTTGGACCCGAGTTTGAACAGAGCAGAGCCGCACAGAATCTGTTCCAGCCACTCCCACCTCGCCGTGGGATTAGTTCTCTGATTTATTATTTTAATTAAGGGCTTTTAAGCTTTAATTTAAAAAGTTAAATAAGCTGCCTTTATATGTGAATCGTGGTTAAGTGAATTATCGCGC
>NW_012153341.1:82788-85047 GCF_000956105.1 Propithecus coquereli | reverse complement strand
CCCCAGCCACACGCGCCCCAGCCACACGCTCCCCAGCCACACGCGCCCCAGCCACACGCTCCCCAGCCACACGCACCCCAGCCGCATGCACCACACAGCTGAACCACAGACACTTCCATCCATCGACGTCCCGCCCAATCTGCTATCAGGTAGTACGTGCTCCCACTAACGTTGGCACGGAAGAGCTAAGCCACACCATGAGTCAATACCGTGCTCAGGTGTCTGTCTGCCGACCTGGTCACCGGAGCCAAGGGAAGGCTCCGGTGGCTGTGGACCTGGGGGACCTGCACCTCCAGCACCACGGACAGCGGCCCCCTGTGTCAAGTCCAGGACAGGTTTAAGGAGCGTGTGACTTTAGAAAAAGGGTATTTGAGGAGCAATTCTAAACTGACTTAGGCATCTGAAAACTTCTAAGTGCACGAAGCAGTTGTGATAAAGTTGTTCCGTGGGTGTTTCTAGATGTGAGTACCCAGGTGCTTGAGGGCCAGCTCTGCCTGCAGGGTCCACCCCGGCCTGCTCACTAGCACGTTGCTCAACGCTGCTGAGCTTGAAGGTTCTGTTGGGAAGGAGAAGATAACACCACCTGCCCCGAGGGCTCTGGCGAGGACCCAGTGGGTCTGTCCACAGAGAGTGCTTGGAAGGGCGGCTGGCAGGCTATGCCCGTAATGTGAGCCGTGAGCAGGGTCCCGGCCACCAGCCCACCCTGCCAGTGACGCCTCACAGGGAGCCCAGGTCTCCACCGTGGAGCCTCGGCCTGTTCCCCTGGGGCAGCCCAAGCTTCCCGTCGGAGCACCCGGGAGAGGGCCAGGCTGTCACGGCCCAGGCCCCTGGACGTCTCTGCCGGCCCCTGCAGCCGTGATGGACACAGAGCCCCTGGCCTCTGGAGCCACCCCTGCCCACGTGGAACGACAGGCCAGGGATCACCTTCATGCCAGTTGTTTGTACCCAGATGAGCAGAAGGCTGGGGGGACACAGTTTTGTAACACTGGAGATAAGGCCGTGGGTTACGTCCCCTTGCCCAGGCCTCACCGGAGAGCAAGTCCCTGAAAGCACCTGAGCGTTCCAGGAATAACACCTCAGCTTTGCTCCGGACGTGACTGCCCCCCACCCCGCCGCGACCCCCGGCGTGCACAGACTCGGAAGTTCGTGATTGGTTTCTCGTCGTTCCAGTGAATGTGGGGAATCGAATGTCAACCCTGCTACGTCCTCTGGACCCAGCGACTGCGCAGCCCACACCCGCACCAGGGGATGAGCAGGGGCCTCCGAGGAGCCCCGGCCGTGATCCCGTCGCACAGACGAGGAACTGAAGCACAGAGCAGGCGAGTCACTGCTCCGGGCCACACAGCCCGTGGGACACAAACCCCGGACTTCGGGCCCCGGCGCCTGCACACCCCCGTCTCCCTCCAGGTGGGCTTGGCGAGCCCAGCAGCCTTGCAGAGGGGATCACGCTTTGGGAAGTTCTCGTGAAAGGGTAACGGTGCTGGGCTCCGCTCTGCTCAGAGATCGTGACAGGGACTGACTACGGCCCCCGCCCCTGCTTTTACAAATAAAGTTTTGTCGCAATCCAGCCGCGCCATTGGTTACCCGCTGTCCTTGGCTGCTTTGGGCTAAAATGGCAGAGCTGAGTAGCGACAGAGACGAATTTAGCAGCAAAGCTGAAAACTTTGACTTTCCGGCCCTTCACAGAAAACGTCTGCCGACTCCGCTCTGTCACACGGGCGGGAAGGAACAAGCAAACCCGCAGGCTCATGCTATCCTTCCTGTGCCGGGGAGTCAGTCCTCTGGGCGCCAGCGGCTGACGCTGCCTTTCTCGGGCATTGGCCGTGACCAGGGCGGTGGCGACACTGTCTGGAATCTGGACCCACGTGGCTCCCAGAGCGAGAGGGGCCGCCTCCGTGTGTGGCCATGGCCTGTGGCTTCTTCGATCTGTAGGGCAGTCAGTGCCTGGGAAACTGGAGGTCTGGCCTGGCCCGGCCTTTGCGCAGCCAGGACCTGGCGGGTCCCAGCAGGATCTGAGCACGGAGCAGCCGCGCGGGCCCAGCCGCCAGGCCTGCCGAGCGGGCAGAGTCCCCGCGGTGCTGCCATTTGGACCCGAGTTTGAACAGAGCAGAGCCGCACAGAATCTGTTCCAGCCACTCCCACCTCGCCGTGGGATTAGTTCTCTGATTTATTATTTTAATTAAGGGCTTTTAAGCTTTAATTTAAAAAGTTAAATAAGCTGCCTTTATATGTGAATCGTGGTTAAGTGAATTATCGCGC
>NW_012153341.1:75117-78303 GCF_000956105.1 Propithecus coquereli | reverse complement strand
TAGCATTTACGCTGTGGGGGTCTGTACGGGAATTCGGAGCCCTGTCCTTCCATGGACCTTGACACCCATGAGGACCGTGACATCCCGGGCGCACATGGCTGCGTGGCCGCTGTCGGCCCAGAAGGACTTGCCAAGAGCTGCAGGCAGCTCTGGCGTCCGCCTTCCGTGAGCGTCTCCTGATGCGCTAACCTCCGCGCACACGTGGGCAGAAACAACGAGCCCGCGTTGGCCGGGATCTTTGTTCCAAGGGCCACTGCTTCCAGAAACAGGTTTAATTCAGGAGGGAGCTGGCGCCGTGGATGTTGGGGGAACCTCTCCTGGGCTGGGTCAGTCACACGCGCTGTCGTGAGTCCGATTGATCAGATATGGCTAATACGCGATGCTTCATATGACATATGTTACGTATGCATGTATGTGCTCTTTAATTCGCAAGAACGAAGGCCGGAGTCCCCCAGTGGCAGAGCAAACGCTGACGGGCGAGATACAAGCGGAGGCCGGAGAGCCGTCAGCCTGGGTTCGAGGAAGGCTGGCCTGGGGCGCAGTTAGCCGCGGCTGGAAGGGCAGAGGGACGTGGGTGAGGGGTGTGCGCCTGTGCCCTCCCCCGGGGAGGCGGCCAGCTGGCCCAGAGACAGGACAGAGCCCCAGATCCTGCCCCGCCGTGGGCAGGGAGCATCCAGGTTCCCAGCAGATCCACGCCACACGGCAAGGACACAGGGGCCCGTCGACGGCGCTGGAGGACGCCACAGCTTGCTTCTCACAGAAGACGCCACTCAAAGCCTCCAAGGCGTCTTTGCGTTAAAGGTTGTGCATTTCAGCCATCTGGGGCAGTCTGCGTCACACACAGGAGGAGAATCATCTCTGAGCACAGCACTGCAGGGTGACCTCAGGGAAGGTGTCCTTAGACGGACGTGTGGCCCAGAGGGACCATGCTGTGCAGAAAGTCCCTCGCTCAGAACACCCTGGGTGATGGATGGATGGTTGGAGCGGGCGGGGTCCCCTTTGCAGGTGGGTCGCACTTTGCACAGAACCCTCCCCTCGGGGCAAAGAGCCCGTGGGGGTGGGGCCGGGGGTCCTGTTTCAGCTGCGCCCCAACCCAGGAGGGCACTGAGGCGAATGGGACCCAGCCCCTTCCCCCAGGGGAAGGTCACGGCCCACATACCACACGGTTCCTGACTGCCCCGCACCCTTGACTCAGCTTGGCGTTTGGCTTGAGATTTGCTCAGTTCAGAGACTAAAGTCGAGAATGTGATGATTTTCATGGACGCGTCACCTGGCTGGCATTTCATGAGCAGAAAGAGCATCGCTGTTATTAACCCCTGGCCAGAACGGACAGTACCTGGACTTGGGTTTGGAGAGGGGTCCTTGGGACATAACGGCAACCCAGTGGGGTCACTCTGGGTGTGCTTGATGGGGGGTGACATCCCCATGGTCACATGACAAGCTTGGCCACCCCCAGGGCCATCCAGGGAGCCACTAGCCCACCTCCCCGCAAGGACTCTCGGGCGCTGCTGTTCCGCCAAGAGGCTTGCGCCGGAGTCAGGAACCCGCCTTGCACCCAGGGATGGTTTGTGCCGCTGACAGCAAGGGGGACGCAGCAGCAGCCTGTGTGCTGGGCCCCCCGTGACAGAGACTCCGTCACACGGCAGCCGCGGCTGTGTACGGAACTGTGCACAGACACGATCCTGATACACTCAAATACGGGACAGATGGAGGCAAAGCTGTGTGCTGGTTCCTTCTTGAGCCCTGCTGGGGCTCTGCGGGCCCCCTCCCCGCGGGGTAAACAGTGGCACCGGGTTGTAACCGCGGCAGCGCCCGAGCCGGCTGGCAGAGCAGGGTGCGGCGAAAGTCGCGGGTGCTCAGGAGTGGGGGTGAATTTAGCGGCAGGGCCTGTGTGGTGTGTCAGCTTCTCCGGCAGCCAGGGTGCCCCTAGGCGGTTCACTTGGAAGATTGAAAACACAAATCCACAATTAGCCCCATTAAGCCTGGGGACTCCAGGGTCTGGGGAGACTTACTTATTTTTAATGCCAGACAAGAATGTCATTGCAAGAGCCGCGAGCGCAGGAGGAAACCAAGGGCGGCGTGGAGAACTCGGTGGCTGCGGGGAGGTGGGAGGTGCCCACCTCGCCCCCACACGGGGATTTGTGCGCTGGTTCTTGCGTGCGGTTGCATCTGCGTGGTGAAAAGACTCAATCGTGGTCCGTGGGAGCTGAGCTGAATCTCTGACCGCGGCCACAGCTGTGGAGGGGTCTCAGGTCCTGGGAAGGCAGGATGGAGTCGCCGGGCTGGCTGCTCGGGGACGCGTCTGGGACGCAGCTGTTGCTCTAAGGTGCCTCCGAAGCCCAGGTGGGGAAGGTGGCGGCTCTGCCTCGGTTGGTGAAATCCCCAGGCAGGCCCGGAGGATGGAGGATGCTAGGGACCAGGACGTATCTTGGCGTGATTAACATTTCTCACCGTTTCCCTCCCTCCCCGTCAGCGTAGGCGCAAACTCGCCTGCAGCACAGCCGTGAGTAGGGGCCGCTTGTCTTCCTCTCTCGCAGTCTCATCCCTCCCGATGTCCCTCCCTCCACGCAGCGGCCCCACCCTGCTCCCCCCCCACCAGCCCTCCATGGCCGTCTCCCCCCAGCCCGGCCCGCAGCTCCCCTGGAGTCAAGATATTCCCGGACCCTGCCCGCCATTGTCACCCGCTAGGGCAGAGTTGTTCCCGGGGCCTGTCCCTGTGTGATCTACCCCCTGGGGGGGCGAGGGGTGCTTTTCCCAGCCAGACAGAAAGACGCTGCCTCGACCATGTCAGGCAGCGGGAACGGTCGGGCTCGGAGATGAACCGTGCAGATCCCGGTTTTCTGAAACTCTGCAACGCCGTGGTTTTGCCGGAGGTCCCTGTGCCGTGGGATTCTGCGGTTTCATGGGCGCAGCTGTCACCTTTCTGTTCACATTAATGCAAAATACCGGGACGTCCTCACGTCCCCCTGGTTGAGCTTTGAGCGATGAGTGAAGGTCACAGAAATTCAGTTCATGGCTCACGAAAGAGAAAAAACAATGACGGCTCACAGTTTCCACACGTACCAGTGACCTGCGGGGACGTGCGGCTCCCGGGACCTGGAGCCGTTCGCAGGCAGCGGGGGCCAGCCAGGGACGCTCGCCGAGGGGGCCGCTGCTCCTCCGCCTCATCTCGTCCCGTGTGTGCTG
>NW_012153341.1:69566-75067 GCF_000956105.1 Propithecus coquereli | reverse complement strand
TCCCCCTCCCCCCCACCAGCCCTCCATAGCCGTCTCCCCCCAGCCCGGCCCGCAGCTCCCCTGGAGTCAAGATATTCCCAGACCCTGCCCGCCATTGTCACCCGCTAGGGCAGAGTTGTTCCCGGGGCCTGTCCCTGTGTGATCCACCCCCTGGGGGGGGGCGAGGGGTCCTTTTCCCAGCCAGACAGAAAGACGCTGCCTCGACCGTGTCGGGCAGCAGGGACGGTCGGGCTCGGAGATGAACCGTGCAGATCCCGGTTTTCTGAAACTCTGCAACACCGTGGTTTTGCCGGAGGTCCCTGTGCCGTGGGATTCTGCGGTTTCATGGGCGCAGCTGTCGCCTTTCTCTTCACATTAATGCAAAATACCGGGATGTCCTCACGTCCCCCTGGTCGAACTTTGAGCGATGAGTGAAGGTTACAGAAATTCAGTTCATGGCTCACAAAAGAGAAAAAACAATGACGGCTCACAGTTTTCCACGTACCAGTGACCTGCGGGGACGTGCGGCTCCTGGGACCTGGAGCCGTTCGCAGGCAGCGGGGGCCAGCCAGGGACGCTCGCCGAGGGGGCCGCTGCTCCTCCGCCTCATCTCGTCCCGTGTGTGCTGTCCCGTTGGAAGTCCCAGCTGTGGGTGACACGAAACAACGCCCAGATCCAGCTGACAGTAGCCACCGTCACTGCAAATACCGTTCTCTCGTCCGCGCCACGCCGCACGTCGCGTTTGCAGTCTGCAGTTCGGGTTCCACACCCTTGGCCCTGGGCAGGGCCGGACTCTCCGGACGTCCCGCCCCAGGCAGGGGAAGAGGGGGCTCCTCGCACAGTGGGCCTTGCGGGGGGGAGAGGACGCTTCTCTTCCCGGAATTCGTGGGCTGGGATTGAGGTCCGTTCCTGTCCCGGTCAGGTGGCCAAGGGCGGCACAACGGTGCTCACTGGGGTGCCGCGGGACCCACGCTCGGCACGGTCGGTCCTTCCCACACCTGAGTGCAGGACGGTGGACAGAACCACGTTCACACTCAGTCCCGCCAGTGTCCCCGCCCTGCCCACTCAAGCTAGTGGGGGACAGGCACGTAGCCAGGTGACGCGGGAGTTGTCCCCAGATCTCCCGAGATGATCTTAAAGTGGACCCTTTCGGCGATGCAAGGCCGGGTGTGTTCCTTGAAAACGGGCCGCACCGGGCTCCCGCCCAGTCCTCCCGGCTGCGCCCGCACAGAGCGCGGAGCAGGCAGCTGACTTACCCAGGGGTTAAGTCGCGCCGCAGGTCTCCACGCGAAGCTGGTGGCGTTCGCCTTCCTGTTGAGACCGCAGTAAAACTGGAGTATGAGGCTGAGCACTCATTGTGGACACGGTGCCCGCATGTTAGGGTTACTCAGAAATTCTTGGAGCCAAAATGGACTCTTTTTTTTTTTTTTGGTAAAATAAAATGGCTAATGAAATGCATACACCTTCTGAATTTTAAAAAAAACTGTAAAATAAACATCCGTGCACTTGAGGTTCATCCAGCACCTTCCATGCTCACTGTGTGTTTACCGGCCGGAAGCAGCGAGTTCGCTGTTCCACACCTTTCATCTCTCAGTGTAACGGGGCGAAGCCCTGGGTTTGCGGACTCTTAGGTCGGCATAAAAAGAAAAAGAAAAAGAAAATCTGCATAAAGTCAAGGCAAACTCGAGTTTTTTAAAAAATCCCCGTGTGCTCATTGTTGCTTGCTAAGTCTCTGGTCGATGCCCGTGCACCTCTCGCCTGTTGGACGTGTGCGTGGCCTTGTCAGCCACACACCTGTGCCATAGCACTCTGGGAGGGAATTAGTCCCCGGTGTGACTTCTGTGGCTGAAGCCGAGGTGACCGTCACGAAGGCTCCGGCGTCTTTGTCCCAGACCACGGCCCGTGAGAGGAGGCAGGGCACAAAGTGGCAGCCAGCCCCAGGCAGCCCCCGGCGCTCGCAGAGCGGGCTGTGCTCGGCCCCAGCCGTGTGCCTGCCAATGACCAAGCACCGGGACCTTGACCCCCAAGAGCAGAGGTGAGCCCGGGGCCTCCCCGAGTCCTGAGCCAACGGCCCTGGGTTCCGAGGGGTTTGGGGAGATTGGTGCAGGGGTCTTATGAAATCCAAAACCTATGTGGAGCAGCGTGGTGGTTTCTTTTTCAGACAAATGCACCCCTGTTCCTGGTCACCCCGTGTGGCCCACATTGGGTTCTAGAATCTTCGGGGCCACCTTTCTTTCTGTAAACTCTGCCTATTTCCAGCCTCTGTCTCCACGTGCTGGGATTCCGCAGAAATACTCAAGTCGAGTGCAACCGTGCCCTGCCCCCAGGTGCCTCCGGACCTGGCATTTCACCTTCCAACTCTGGGATCCGCCAGCGTCGGGCCACCCAGGCCTGACTCTGCAGCGCCGTCCGGCGTCGCTCCCCAGCTGGCAGGGCCGGCGGCCACCTCCTTGCCTCAGACCACCTCCAGTTTGACAGTGAGGTCTGTTTGTGCTTTCTGAGGAGTTCTGGGGTCCCTGTGTGTTCCCGGGATACCGCGAGTGCCCGCGTGGACCTGCTCCTTCCTCGTCGTTGTCCCAGACGCAGTCAGAAGGCCAGGCTGCCCCTGCGCCCGCTTCCTGTGCCATCCCCGGACGCTGTTCCAGGGCCTGGCCCCACGTCCCACTCTCCAGGGCTTTCCTGTGGCTCCCTCTGGCCCTTCAGGCTTTTCTCCAAGTCCTTCCAAGGAGGGTCTCCCCAAGCGCTCCCAGAACCCTACCCCAAGAGCTGCCCCTTCATCTGGAGTTTCTTCCGTCCCCTCGGACCCCAAGTGGTGGAACCGCGGCCGCTTTCCCTGCACCTGCTGGGACACGAGGCTGCTGTGTAGGTGCCACCCCACCCCCGGTGGCCTGAGGGTGCCCCAGCACCCCGGGCGTTCAGGGAGACATCATCCACATACCCTGCAATTCGTCCACTGAAATCGCACAATTACAAGGTGTGTATGTATTCACGGAGTTGTGCGACCCTCACCCCAGCCGATTCGGAGCACCTTCATCGCCGCTAAAGGAAACGGCACACCCTTTAGCTGCCACCCGTCCCCCATGGCCCCAGCCCTAGGCAGCCACTGGCTTCCTGCCTGTCTCTGTGGGTTTCCCCGTTCTGCAGCCTGCACGCGGGTGGCATCACACCGGAGGGTGCCGCCTTGGCCTTCCAGATGTCCTTGGTGTTCGTGGTGGAGGGGAGGGGAGGCCATGGGGAGGGGAGGAGGGGACGGCACATCAGAAGCCTCCCAGGAGGGGCAAGGGCTGGACACAGATCAGGTGGGGTGGCCGGACAGCGCTGGGCCTGTGGTGGTGTCAGGGCGCCTGTCTGTCCCCGTGCTGAGAGCAGCGAGAGGCGTCAGGAGTTTGCAGGGGGGACGGTGGCTGCCTTACACACCTTCCATTCAGCCCGTTGCTGCTGTCCTGGGGCAGAGGCAGGCCCGCGAGCCAGGAGCCCAGCCAGCGCCCAGCAGAGCGGCAGGGCAGGGAGTCAACCTTTGGCAGCCAGTGCCCTGGAGGGCACGTCCCACGTGCGTCTCCCCACGCCAGCCCCGGCTCCCTCTGCTGTCTTGTCTCACACTGTGTGGGGATCCCTCCTTCCCTTTCCCGTTCACAGTGAGGGGCTGCCCACTTCTGGGATCTTGTGACTCAGTGCTCACGAGACTCCTCTCTTGCCATCCTGACTCCGCCCCCATGTCCCGTGTGACAGCTCCTTGCTGGCCGGGCTGGCCCATGTGACCGCACAGTTCCTCCAATTCAGAGTGACCTGTAAACTACGCACCAGGTTGGAGGCTCGCTGCTCAATGGCTCTGTGGCTTCCCGTTGCTCCTGGCATGAAATCCCTAAAGGAGCCAGCTCCTGCTCTCGTCTCCTGGGTCTGGAATGTTCTGTGCTGGCTGGGTACCTCGTCCATGTCTGCCCCTACAGGCTGTCCTGGGACCCTCCTTCTCAGACAGGCCTCCGGACCCCCTTCCACACCGAGCACCCACCCTTCCTGCCCCATCTCTGCTCATTTCCTCCCCCTCGGTGACAGTTCTGCCTGTGTGACGGGTGGCCGGGGCCTCTGTCTCCCACGAGAATGCCCAGGCCAGGGGAGGGGCAGCTGCCCTCCTGCTGCTCCCAGGGTGCCTGGCCACTGCCCAGCCGCAGGCTGACGGCATTTCAGTTGAGTGGATGCGTGAATAGATTTTCGCTAAGACAGTGGTAAAGTATGTCAGAGACCCAACAGATACCCCACGGGAGTGTTGGGCACATGGATTAGAGGACTGGGTTTTAGGAAAATACAGCCCAAGGTGAGGGAAGCGGGGACCCAGAGCCCACACGGGGCTGGCACCTCAGGGTGAACGCACGTGGCGCTGGCGCTCTGCCTGGGCCACCAGCTCTCATGAAGGGGACGCTCGCCTGGAGGTCCTCGTGTCTGCTCCAGAGGAGCAACAGCGTTTCCCTGGGAAGCCGCTGCCCGGTGCTGCCGCTCGCCCCCACCTCCTGCCCGCGGTGGCCGGCGCTGTCTCTAGAGCTCGCCAGGCCCTGCCCCTCCACCTGCACAGCACAGATAAGGGACTGGGCTCCAGAGTGTGGGAATCTTGGCGCAGGGTGGCCGGCGTCGTAAGTGGCAGAGCTGGACCCCAGCCATGGGTCTGCTCTGAACGCTCCAATAAAAGGATTCTGCTGAAAAGCACCGTCTGCAGGGACAAAGGCTGTGGGGACACAAAGGCTCCCATTGTGGGGCTGTTGATCATTTCCTGCCATTGCCCTTTGACCTTGCAGAAACGCTCCTTGAGCTCGGTCTTCCCCTCCAAGCCGTCCCTCCTCTGATCCCCCATGCTGGGGGTCCCAAGCCCTCCAGCAAGAGTATCAATTTATTCAGGCTTGTCTGGGGGCAGGCAGGTATTAGCCGACGTACAGGGACTTGTGCTTTACAAAACGTATGTTATCTTTGTGTCACTTCCCTCTTGATTTTCGATCTCCATATGCAGAGGAAGTTTTATCTTCTGATTATCAAATTCAGTTCAGCAGGATCAATGGGATTTCACTGAGGATCTATTGTGGAAGCCTCGGAGACGATGATGGAGATGATGGTGGTGATGATGATGGTGATGATGGTGGTGATGATGGTGATGATAGCGGTGATGGTGATGATGATGGTGATGATAGTAGTGATGGTGATGATGATGGTGGTGATGATGATGGTGATGGTGATGATGATGGTGATGATGAAGGTGATGATAGTGGTGATGATGGTGATGATGATGGTGGTGATGATGGTGATGATGATGGTGGTGATGATGGTGATGGTGATGGTGGTGATGATGGAGATGATGATGGTGATGATGGTGAAGACGATGATGATGATGGTGATGATGGTGATGATAGTAGTGATGGTGATAATGGTGGTGATGATGGTGATGGTGATGATGAAGGTGATGATAGTGGTGATGATGGTGATGATGATGGTGGTGATGGTGGTGATGATGGTGTTGGTGATGATGATGGTGATGATGA
>NW_012153341.1:62726-69516 GCF_000956105.1 Propithecus coquereli | reverse complement strand
GGGACCTGGAGCCGTTCGCAGGCAGCGGGGGCCAGCCAGGGACGCTCGCCGAGGGGGCCGCTGCTCCTCCGCCTCATCTCGTCCCGTGTGTGCTGTCCCGTTGGAAGTCCCAGCTGTGGGTGACACGAAACAACGCCCAGATCCAGCTGACAGTAGCCACCGTCACTGCAAATACCGTTCTCTCGTCCGCGCCACGCCGCACGTCGCGTTTGCAGTCTGCAGTTCGGGTTCCACACCCTTGGCCCTGGGCAGGGCCGGACTCTCCGGACGTCCCGCCCCAGGCAGGGGAAGAGGGGGCTCCTCGCACAGTGGGCCTTGCGGGGGGGAGAGGACGCTTCTCTTCCCGGAATTCGTGGGCTGGGATTGAGGTCCGTTCCTGTCCCGGTCAGGTGGCCAAGGGCGGCACAACGGTGCTCACTGGGGTGCCGCGGGACCCACGCTCGGCACGGTCGGTCCTTCCCACACCTGAGTGCAGGACGGTGGACAGAACCACGTTCACACTCAGTCCCGCCAGTGTCCCCGCCCTGCCCACTCAAGCTAGTGGGGGACAGGCACGTAGCCAGGTGACGCGGGAGTTGTCCCCAGATCTCCCGAGATGATCTTAAAGTGGACCCTTTCGGCGATGCAAGGCCGGGTGTGTTCCTTGAAAACGGGCCGCACCGGGCTCCCGCCCAGTCCTCCCGGCTGCGCCCGCACAGAGCGCGGAGCAGGCAGCTGACTTACCCAGGGGTTAAGTCGCGCCGCAGGTCTCCACGCGAAGCTGGTGGCGTTCGCCTTCCTGTTGAGACCGCAGTAAAACTGGAGTATGAGGCTGAGCACTCATTGTGGACACGGTGCCCGCATGTTAGGGTTACTCAGAAATTCTTGGAGCCAAAATGGACTCTTTTTTTTTTTTTTGGTAAAATAAAATGGCTAATGAAATGCATACACCTTCTGAATTTTAAAAAAAACTGTAAAATAAACATCCGTGCACTTGAGGTTCATCCAGAGCCTTCCGTGCTCGCCGTGTGTTTACCGGCCGGAAACAACGAGTTCGCTGTTCCACACCTTTCATCTCTCAGTGCAACGGGGCGAGGCCCTGGGTTTGCGGACTCTTAGGTCGGCATAAAAAGAAAAAGAAAAAGAAAATCTGCATAAAGTCAAGGCAAACTCGAGTTTTTTAAAAAATCCCCGTGTGCTCATTGTTGCTTGCTAAGTCTCTGGTCGATGCCCGTGCACCTCTCGCCTGTTGGACGTGTGTGTGGCCTTGTCAGCCACACACCTGTGCCATAGCACTCTGGGAGGGAATTAGTCCCCGGTGTGACTTCTGTGGCTGAAGCCGAGGTGACCGTCACGAAGGCTCCGGCGTCTTTGTCCCAGACCACGGCCCGTGAGAGGAGGCAGGGCACAAAGTGGGCAGCCAGCCCCAGGCAGCCCCCGGCGCTCGCAGAGCGAGCTGTGCCCGGCCCCAGCCGTGTGCCTGCCAATGACCAAGCACCGGGACCTTGACCCCCAAGAGCAGAGGTGAGCCCGGGGCCTCCCCGAGTCCTGAGCCGACGGCCCTGGGTTCCGAGGGGTTTGGGGAGATTGGTGCAGGGGTCTTATGAAATCCAAAACCTATGTGGAGCAGCGTGGTGGTTTCTTTTTCAGACAAATGCACCCCTGTTCCTGGTCACCGCATGTGGCCCACATTGGGTTCTAGAATCTTCGGGGCCACCTTTCTTTCTGTAAACTCTGCCTATCGCCAGCCTCTGTCTCCACGCGCTGGGGATTCCGCAGAAATACTCAAGTCGAGCGCAGCCGTGCCCTGCCCCCAGGTGCCTCCGGACCCGGCATTTCACCTTCCAACTCCGGGATCCGCCAGCGTCGGGCCACCCAGGCCTGACTCTGCAGCGCCGTCCGGCGTCGCTCCCCAGCTGGCAGGGCCGGCGGCCACCTCCTTGCCTCAGACCACCTCCAGTTTGACAGTGAGGTCTGTTTGTGCTTTCTGAGGAGTTCTGGGGTCCCTGTGTGTTCCCGGGATACCGCGAGTGCCCGCGTGGACCTGCTCCTTCCTCGTCGTTGTCCCAGACGCAGTCAGAAGGCCAGGCTGCCCCTGCGCCCGCTTCCTGTGCCATCCCCGGACGCTGTTCCAGGGCCTGGCCCCACGTCCCACTCTCCAGGGCTTTCCTGTGGCTCCCTCTGGCCCTTCAGGCTTTTCTCCAAGTCCTTCCAAGGAGGGTCTCCCCAAGCGCTCCCAGAACCCTACCCCAAGAGCTGCCCCTTCATCTGGAGTTTCTTCCGTCCCCTCGGACCCCAAGTGGTGGAACCGCGGCCGCTTTCCCTGCACCTGCTGGGACACGAGGCTGCTGTGTAGGTGCCACCCCACCCCCGGTGGCCTGAGGGTGCCCCAGCACCCCGGGCGTTCAGGGAGACATCATCCACATACCCTGCAATTCGTCCACTGAAATCGCACAATTACAAGGTGTGTATGTATTCACGGAGTTGTGCGACCCTCACCCCAGCCGATTCGGAGCACCTTCATCGCCGCTAAAGGAAACGGCACACCCTTTAGCTGCCACCCGTCCCCCATGGCCCCAGCCCTAGGCAGCCACTGGCTTCCTGCCTGTCTCTGTGGGTTTCCCCGTTCTGCAGCCTGCACGCGGGTGGCATCACACCGGAGGGTGCCGCCTTGGCCTTCCAGATGTCCTTGGTGTTCGTGGTGGAGGGGAGGGGAGGCCATGGGGAGGGGAGGAGGGGACGGCACATCAGAAGCCTCCCAGGAGGGGCAAGGGCTGGACACAGATCAGGTGGGGTGGCCGGACAGCGCTGGGCCTGTGGTGGTGTCAGGGCGCCTGTCTGTCCCCGTGCTGAGAGCAGCGAGAGGCGTCAGGAGTTTGCAGGGGGGACGGTGGCTGCCTTACACACCTTCCATTCAGCCCGTTGCTGCTGTCCTGGGGCAGAGGCAGGCCCGCGAGCCAGGAGCCCAGCCAGCGCCCAGCAGAGCGGCAGGGCAGGGAGTCAACCTTTGGCAGCCAGTGCCCTGGAGGGCACGTCCCACGTGCGTCTCCCCACGCCAGCCCCGGCTCCCTCTGCTGTCTTGTCTCACACTGTGTGGGGATCCCTCCTTCCCTTTCCCGTTCACAGTGAGGGGCTGCCCACTTCTGGGATCTTGTGACTCAGTGCTCACGAGACTCCTCTCTTGCCATCCTGACTCCGCCCCCATGTCCCGTGTGACAGCTCCTTGCTGGCCGGGCTGGCCCATGTGACCGCACAGTTCCTCCAATTCAGAGTGACCTGTAAACTACGCACCAGGTTGGAGGCTCGCTGCTCAATGGCTCTGTGGCTTCCCGTTGCTCCTGGCATGAAATCCCTAAAGGAGCCAGCTCCTGCTCTCGTCTCCTGGGTCTGGAATGTTCTGTGCTGGCTGGGTACCTCGTCCATGTCTGCCCCTACAGGCTGTCCTGGGACCCTCCTTCTCAGACAGGCCTCCGGACCCCCTTCCACACCGAGCACCCACCCTTCCTGCCCCATCTCTGCTCATTTCCTCCCCCTCGGTGACAGTTCTGCCTGTGTGACGGGTGGCCGGGGCCTCTGTCTCCCACGAGAATGCCCAGGCCAGGGGAGGGGCAGCTGCCCTCCTGCTGCTCCCAGGGTGCCTGGCCACTGCCCAGCCGCAGGCTGACGGCATTTCAGTTGAGTGGATGCGTGAATAGATTTTCGCTAAGACAGTGGTAAAGTATGTCAGAGACCCAACAGATACCCCACGGGAGTGTTGGGCACATGGATTAGAGGACTGGGTTTTAGGAAAATACAGCCCAAGGTGAGGGAAGCGGGGACCCAGAGCCCACACGGGGCTGGCACCTCAGGGTGAACGCACGTGGCGCTGGCGCTCTGCCTGGGCCACCAGCTCTCATGAAGGGGACGCTCGCCTGGAGGTCCTCGTGTCTGCTCCAGAGGAGCAACAGCGTTTCCCTGGGAAGCCGCTGCCCGGTGCTGCCGCTCGCCCCCACCTCCTGCCCGCGGTGGCCGGCGCTGTCTCTAGAGCTCGCCAGGCCCTGCCCCTCCACCTGCACAGCACAGATAAGGGACTGGGCTCCAGAGTGTGGGAATCTTGGCGCAGGGTGGCCGGCGTCGTAAGTGGCAGAGCTGGACCCCAGCCATGGGTCTGCTCTGAACGCTCCAATAAAAGGATTCTGCTGAAAAGCACCGTCTGCAGGGACAAAGGCTGTGGGGACACAAAGGCTCCCATTGTGGGGCTGTTGATCATTTCCTGCCATTGCCCTTTGACCTTGCAGAAACGCTGCTTGAGCTCGGTCTTCCCCTCCAAGCCGTCCCTCCTCTGATCCCCCGTGCTGGGGGTCCCAAGCCCTCCAGCAAGAGTATCGATTTATTCAGGCTTGTCTGGGGGCAGGCAGGTATTAGCCGACGTACAGGGACTTGTGCTTTACAAAACGTATGTTATCTTTGTGTCACTTCCCTCTTGATTTTCGATCTCCATATGCAGAGGAAGTTTTATCTTCTGATTATCAAATTCAGTTCAGCAGGATCAATGGGATTTCACTGAGGATCTATTGTGGAAGCCTCGGAGATGATGATGGAGATGATGATGGTGATGATGGTGGTGATGATGGTGGTGATGGTGGTGATGATGGTGGTGATGATGATGGTGATGGTGATGTTGGTGAAGATGATGATGATGATGGTGGTCGTGATGATGATGATGATAGTGGTGATGGTGATGATGGTGAAGATGATGATGATGGTGGTCGTGATGATGGTGATGATAGTAGTGATGGTGATAATGGTGGTGATGATGATGGTGATGGTGATGATCATGTTGATGGTGATGATGATGGTAATGATGAAGATGATGATGGTGATGGTGGTGATGATGGTGATGGTGATGATGAAGGTGATGGTGATGATGGTGATGATGGTGATGGTGATGGTGATGATGGTGATGGTGATGATGGTGATGATGGTGATGGTGATCATGATGGTGACGATGATGGTGATGATGATGGTGATGATGATGGTGATGGTGATGATGGTGAAGATGATGATGATGGTGGTCGTGATGATGGTGGTGATGATGGTGATGGTGATGATGAAGGTGATGGTGATGATGGTGATGATGGTGATGGTGATCATGATGATGATGATGATGGTGATGATGATGGTGATGATGGTGATGGTGATGATGGTGAAGATGATGATGATGGTGGTCGTGATGATGGTGGTGATGATGGTCATGATGATGGTGGTCATGATGGTGGTCATGATGATGGTGATGATAGTAGTGATGGTGATAATGGTGGTGATGGTGATGATCATGTTGATGGTGATGATGATGGTAATGATGAAGATGATGATGGTGATGTGGTGATGGTGATGATGATGGTGGTGATGATGATGGTGATGATGATGGTGATGGTGATGATGGTGGTGATGATGGTGATGATGATGGTGATGATGGTGATGGTGATGGTGATGATGGTGGTCGTGGTGATGGTGATAATGGTGGTGATGATGGTGATGGTGATGATGATGGTGATGATGATGGTGGTGATGATGGAGAAGATGATGATGATGATGGTGGTCGTGATGATGGTGATGATAGTGGTGATGGTGATAATGGTGGTGATGATGGTGATGATGATGGTGGTGATGATGGTGATGATGATGGTGGGGATGATGGTGGTCGTGATGATGGTGATGATAGTGGTGATGGTGATAATGGTGGTGATGATCATGTTGATGGTGATGATGATGGTAATGATGAAGATGATGATGGTGATATGGTGATGGTGATGATGGTGGTGGTGATGATGATGATGGTGATGATGATGGTGATGATGGTGGTGATGATGGTGATGGTGATGGTAATGATGAAGGTGATGATGATGATGGTGATGATGGTGATGGTGATGATGATGGTGATGATGAAGGTGATGATGATGGTGATGATGGTGATGTGGTGACAACAACACTACACCTAATACTCTCCAGCACTGACGGGCTCCCCAGCACGGTCCTAAGCCCTTCACTTGCATTAACTCCATAGGACGCTCGCAGCAGCCTCTAAGGTGTCTTCTTCCTGTAGAAGAAAACCTGGAGGTACAGGAAGTTGGGGTGACTGTACCAGGGCTGCCCACGAGCCAGTGGCAGAGCTGGTGTCTGGACCCAGGCCACCTGAGACCACAGGTGCGCTCTCTGCCACCATCCCGGCTGCCTTGGGACACTCACCAGGTTATGGGAGACAAGACACCCCCCTCCCACCCCAGACAAAGCAATTACATAACAGTTCAAGAAATAATCTGCTGAGGCTCATTAATTGATTTATTTGTTGAGGAAACACCTGAGTACCTACTGTGCGCCTAGCCTGGGCAAGACCATGGACAAAGCAGGTGGCTTCACAGCGCAAGTACAGGGGGGAAACAGCTCTCCCGACCCTCCCAGTGGGCCGTGGCTCAGGGAGGAGGTACAGAGAGGACCCCCATGGGACCGAAGCGGGGGCAGCAAGGGCAGGAGATGGGGTCGTGCGTCTCAGCCCCGCGGTCTGATAGATCCCTGAGGAAAGGCTGAGAACCAGAGGGCCAAGGGGAGGACGGGGGAAGGCTCTGGGTCGTGGAGGAGGAGTGAGGAGGGTGAGGAAGGCTGGCACGTGACTGAGCAGGGCTGGGCAGGCCTTTCCTTTCCCCCAGCTCTGCCCCTTTCATTTCCGACCATGTCCCCATCCCCTGGGACCCTGGGACGCCCGCCCACTCCAGGGGAGGGGCAGTGGGAGGGGGGTGCCCCAGCACCTCCTCTGCTGGGTTTTAAAACTGGT
>NW_012153341.1:37391-62676 GCF_000956105.1 Propithecus coquereli | reverse complement strand
TGATGGTGATGATGAAGGTGATGATGATAGTGGTGATGATGGTGATGATGATGGTGGTGACGATGGTGATAGTGATGGTGGTGATGGTGATATGGTGACAACAACACTGCACCTAATACTCTCCAGCACTGACGGGCTCCCCAGCATGGTCCTAAGCCCTTCACTTGCATTAACTCCATAGGATGCTCGCAGCAGCCTCTAAGGTGTCTTCTTCCTGTAGAAGAAAACCTGGAAGTTGGGGTGACTGTACCAGGGCTGCCCACGAGCCAGTGGCAGAGCTGGTGTCTGGACCCAGGCCACCTGGGACCACAGGTGCGCTCTCTGCCACCATCCCGGCTGCCTTGGGACACTCACCAGGTTATGGGAGACAAGACACCCCCCTCCCACCCCAGACAAAGCAATTACATAACAGTTCAAGAAATAATCTGCTGAGGCTCATTAATTGATTTATTTGTTGAGGAAACACCTGAATACCTACTGTGCGCCTAGCCTGGACAAGAGGGTGGACAAAGCAGGTGGCTTCACAGCGCAAGTACAGGGGGGAAACAGCTCTCCCGACCCTCCCAGTGGGCCGTGGCTCAGGGAGGAGGTACAGAGAGGACCCTCATGGGACCGGAGCGGGGGCAGCAAGGGCAGGAGATGGGGTCGTGCGTCTCAGCCCCGCGGTCTGATAGATCCCTGAGGAAAGGCTGAGAACCAGAGGGCCAAGGGGAGGACGGGGGGAGGCTCTGGGTCGTGGAGGAGGAGTGAGGAGGGTGAGGAAGGCTGGCACGTGACTGAGCAGGGCTGGGCAGGCCTTTCCTTTCCCCCAGCTCTGCCCCTTTCATTTCCGACCATGTCCCCATCCCCTGGGACCCTGGGACGCGCGCCCACTCCAGGGGAGGGGGAGTGGGAGGGGGGTGCCCCAGCACCTCCTCTGCTGGGTTTTAAAACTGGTTTCCAGGTCAGTTTCACCAAGATCCCATTGAATCCAAGACCGGGAGGTCTCGGTCTTAGGACACGTCGTTGGAAATGCCAGTCCTGCGTCCAGAGGTCGGCTCTGGGCAGGGCACCTGGGGGCGGGACCAGGGGAAGAAGCGATTCCATTGTGCTTCCTCTTCCTCTCCCAGCCGAGCCCACAGCAGGGCCACCAGCATCTTCCACTGCGTTTCTGTGGCCACCAGCAGGGAGAGCCTCGGTGGGCGGGTGGGTGTGGAAGACCCTGGCCGTGGGGTTACCCAAGGCCAACAGCCTTACAGCAGCCCACCCAGTTCTTAGCCCCTTTTCAGAAAGAGAATTAAACAGCAGAAAATAGCCACTCTCTTGCCATTTATTGTTTTAAGTTCATTTTATAATTGCACAAGCAACACATGAGTGATCTCCCGTCGTTGGAAAGTCGGACTGCGCAGTGCCAGCGCTAATCCCCGCACTAAACCCAGACTCTGCATTAAACCGCTTCTCCCCCAGAGTCAACCGGTGTCCTCAGCCTTGTGGGTTTACTTTCCTGTGCAGTTAAAAACTAGATGTAAAAATGCGCAGGTTTGTTTTCCACAGCATTTGAAAGCGCCCGTGATGTAACAGTGCCGTTACGCGGAGCCTGCTCTTCTCAAACGGCACCCTGGAGGCCCCGCCGAGAAGCCGTGGGTGCAGCTTCACCAAGTGCTTGGCGATGTTCTGGACGTGATACCTGTTGTTGTTATTAGCTGTAGGAAGCCAAAACTGGGAAAGAGGCTGAACTGGGATTTGCAAACTGGGAAATCTGTAGATTTTTACGTTGGTTTCCATAATGGTTAACCTGAGATGACATTGCCTCTAAGAGCTGGGAGCGATGCTTAGGTCTTCCCGTAGAGGCCTTGTTCTTCGGTCACATGATCAACAATGTCGGTCCTGCTTCCAGAAAGTCTGGGCAAAGCGTGAGGGCGGCGTAGGGGTGGGGAGAAGCCGAGTCTCTCTCTGTTCCTCGAGCCCGTGCCGAGGGCCGGCCCGGCGCCAGGCCCTGTGCCCGGAGAGATGGAGCCGACATCCCGAATCCCCAGCGGAGTGACCAGTTCTAGGCACAAGGTGCTGTGTTTATAAACCTGGGCAGTGGCCCCCTCAGAGGGGAAACTGAGTCTCTGTTCAGATCAGTCTCTGGCCCTGCCCCTCCCCTCCACACCCCGCCCCCCCTCCCCGCACAGACCCTCCCTGCCCTCCGCCCTCTCTCCTCCAGCTCTGGTGCCTGTACATTTTATGCAACTTTCTCCCTTAAAACCTGCTGGTCCAAGGTGGTTTTTGGTAATTTGGCCTCCCATTTGGTTCTGCCTTTCCTTAGAAAAGCCGACAAAACCTGCACCTCATAAATTTTAACAGCCTTTTCGGCTGCTGTATTTCATGTCTGAATTGTTTCATCTGTCTCACTTTGATTGTAAGCCTGAGGGCTGGGACCTCGTCCCGTTTCATCTTTGTGCAGCTCCGAGCACACTCTTGGCATTCGGTTCGTGAAAACACAGGAGAAGATAAATACATGCAAACGTCTGTAATTGTTTCACTTAGAGCCGTCTGACGATGGATCAGATATGGGGACGAACCCGCACATCTGAGACTCGAGCGTGGTCTCATTGCACGTCTTAATCGGCTCCTTGGGTATTAGTAATTTGTGAAACATGATGTTTTGCTTAGAATTTTTCTTCATAACTTTAAATGTGTGCATAACATAAAGGAACAATTTAATCTCTGATTTCTGATTAACTTTTGCCAAACAGGCTTCGTGGCGTTATCCGTGCTTACGTGTTGACTCATAAATAGCTTAAAGCATTTGTCTTGAGAAACACAAGTCTTCTTTCTGCCTCTCCCGTGAAATGATGTTAAAACAAAGAGGTTCAGCTCAGATTTAAAGGCAGATACAAATTAATCAGGAATGATTTCTTCTTCGTCTGAATTATAGATTGTTTCTGAAACAATTTAATTGAGCTGGTTTTGTTTTATCCAATTTATTTAACTTTGTCTCTAATGTGTAAACTTTCAGATGCTAGAAAGTTGCTCTTGGAGAATATAATGCGCCTGTAGCTCACGTCATCGGACAGTGACGTGCAGAAACAGGGGAGCCCATTCCACGAGAACAATCCAAAACTTCCTTTATCCTTTTGTTGAAATTTTGTTTGCCAAATACCCACTCTATGCCAAGTAATGATAAGAATTCAGGGGTGACATCAAAAAGACAAGGTTTCCAGCACCAAGGAGCTCCCAGACCATTGCAGGGGACAAATTGAGAACAGGTGTTGGACACCATCAGCAGAGACGGTAGTCCATGCGTAAAAGGCTCCGAACTGTGGGGACGGTGCCCCCTGAGAGGGGAGGCCAGGAGCAGAGCTGCCGCCAACTGGGAAGGGTGCCTCGGGCAGGGCCAGGGCAGGTGCAAAGGCCCTGGGGCAGGGAAGGACTTGTGAGCTCCAAGGCCGGAGGACACCACAGTGAGGAGCAGGCACCAAGGAGAGAGCTGAGAGTTTCCATTTTGTTTCAAGAGCAGCGGGAAGTACAAGGGGGTTTCCACCAGGACTGTAAATGATTTTGATGATTTTGGTCACTCTGGCCACCGTGGGGAGGCTGGCGCAGAGTGATGGCGGGGGAGGGGGAGTGAAGTCTTATTCACGGAGAGTCACAGAGATGCAAGGAGTGACGGGGATGGGGACAGGGCCTAGAGTCACCGTGGTCCCCGCACTGCAGCAGGAGGCCGGGTATCCACGCACACCCGAGACAGCCAGCTCACAGCCGACTCTTTGACAGTAGCCTTTATTCTTTATATAAAATAAAGATGAATCTCTGCATGCCTCAGCCGAGAACAGTGGAGCCCTCGGTGTCCAGCCCAGAGAGGGGCTGGGGCAGGCACAGAGCGGTCCCTCTGTCCCTCTGCTGTGGTCCCAGCTCAGCGGCCTCCTGGCTTGGGGGCTCTGTGCGGATGTGGGGTGGGCCTTCTGGGAGAAGACCCATCTGCCCACTGGCCCGCAGCCCGGCCCTCAGCAGACCCTCCCTCAGCTCCCCCAGGGTCCCACCCCTAGCCCGGTCCCACCCCCTGCTTCCCCCGGGATTGTAAAGTCAAGCCGGGCCCCTCCTCAGATGCAGCCGCCCCCAGCTTCTCCCATCGCCGGGTCCTCCGGGGGCATCATCTCCTCTCTGCCACACGCGCCTCCTGGTGTGTCCCCCGACACCCCAGCACACGCCCCGAGGGCTTCTCCACCCCCTGCTGCCCGTGCGACTCTCCAGGATTAGCCAGTCCGTGACTAAGGACGGCGCAGCTCCAGCAGACGCTTCCTGTCTCACGGTTCTGGAAGCTTCCAGTCCAAGAGCAAGGTGTGGGCAGGGCTGGTTCCTCCCCAGGCCTCTCTCCTGGGTTTGGAGATGCCGTCTTCTTGCTGCGTCCTCACCTGGTCCCTCTGTGAGTGTCCGTGTCCTCGTCCCCTCTTCCTGTCAGGACACCAGTCCTCTTGGATCAGGCCCCCCAGTGGCCTCCTGCACTGCAGTCGCCTCTTTGGAGGCTCCATCTCCAAATACAGTCACATTCCGAGGTCCTGGAGGTCAAAACTTCAACATAAAAATTGGGGGATACAGTTAAGCCCATAATACTCCCACTGAGGCCTGCCCTGACCCCCTATTTAGACAATGAGCTGTCTCCTCCCCAGACCGCTCAATCCACCCCTCCCCACCTGGCACCACCCCTGCTAGAATTTTGTTCTCTGGGCTCCTTTACAGTCTAAAAAATTATTAAAGATCCAGGCACGGTGGCTCTCGCCTGTAATCCCAGCACTCTGGGAGGCCTGAGCGGGAGAATCGCTTGAGCCCAGGAGTTCAAGTCCAGTCTGGGCAACACAGCGAGACCCCGTCTCCAAACACCTGTATACATAAATGCATACATACATAAAATTTTTAAAAAATTAATAAAGACCCAAAGAGCTTTTGTATATATGTGGTAAACTTATTGATGTTTACCAGATTAGACATTAAAACTAAGCATTGAAAAATAATGGTTAATTCATTTTAAAATAACAATAACAAGCCTATTATATGTTAACATAAATAACATTTTTTTCGAAAACTATGTTGTCCAAAACAAAACTAACTCAGTGAGAAGAGTGGCATTGCTTTACATTTTTGCAAATTTCTCTAATGTCTGCCTGAACAGCAGACTGCTCCATTCTGCTTCTGCATTCACTGGGCTGTGATGTCGTCTGGGTTGAAACATGAAAAAAATTCATCCTCGCTCAGATAGGTAGATGGAAGGGGAGAGGCATTTTAATCTCCTTTGCAGATAACTGTGGCTGTGCTGCTTTGATAATGACATCAAAAGTCAACATGTGATCGTTTCCTAAAGTGTAGTTGCAACGTGGAAGCTGAAACCACGTCGTTGGACTTTCCCACTCTATTCTGCTGAACTCTGTGGGCCTCTGTTGTACTCAGTGGATCTTTAACCCATGCAGGATTCTGTAACCTGGTTACAGAATCGTTTGAATTGTTGGTTTCCTGTTATACAGTAGTTAAAATCATGCATTTGTTAACATCACCACCAATCTCATCAGAAAAGTCCTTCGCTATTGGGAAGCCATTGAGCTCACCACGACAGACACAGATTTTCTAAAATTCTAATTTTGGCTTGAAAGCTTTAAGTTTATGGGCAGCAGCAGTGTCAGTTGCTTTTCTTGAAGAGTCAGACTTGTCTCATTTTCAAGACAGTATCTGCCAGGCATGCAGACTAACTCCAGCCTGTCTGCCAGTCCTCTTAAGGAAGAACTTTTTTCCGTGAAAAAGTGGCTAGTTTAGCTGGTAACTCCAGTGGTGGCACAAGTCCTGCCCCCACCGCCTACTTCGGGGCGTGGTTTGTCTGCATTTCCTGTTTCATCACGTTGAATAGTAGCAAGAATGTGTTCAGGAGTCAAGACTTAATAAAATTAATTTCTACTGCTTCTGCTTCAGTGAGGACAGTTTAGTGAAATGACATTTCTCCCCACGGCAGCCGCATGGTGGAAGATCGCGAGGGCTCCTAGCTCCTGCGCAGGGCCCCTGCCTCGACCCTGGCTGGGACACCCACAGTCAGCGTGAAAGTCACCACCATGAAAAAGGCACATAACAGGTTTTTTTATCAGCTTTATTGAAGTGTAATTCACATACCCTAAAACTCACACTTTTAAAGTATGTGATTTGTGGTGATTAGTAAATTCACAGAATTGCGCAACCACCGTCACGATCTAATTTCAGAACACGTTCATCTCCCCAAAAAGAAACCCCACACCCGTTAGCGGTCACTCCCCATCCCCTTCAGCCCTGCTGCCCCCGAGCCCTGGACAGCTGCCTGCTCTGGATGTTTTGTGAAACAGAATCAGACGTGGCGCCGTCTTCGGCTCGCTCACCGTGCGTTGCCAAGGCTCCTCCACGCGCTGGCATCGTGGGCACGCCCTTTCGTTTCTGTCACAGAACAACACTCCGTGGTACAGTGCGGGAGGCAAAATGATGGCCCCGCGATGTCCACGTCTGGTCCCCAAAACCTGTGAATATGTCACGTGATGTGGCAAAGGGACTTTTTGGGGTGATGGAGATAAGGACCTTGAGATAATGCTGGGTTATCCGGGTGGGTCCTAAACATACTCACAGCGTCCTTAGACGGGGGGGCAGGAGGGGAGGTCAGAGGAGATGTGACGATGATGATGGAAGCAGAGGTCTGAGGGACGGGGCCCGGAGACAGGAAGTGGCTTCTCCGCAAGAGCCTGCAGCAGACACAGCCCCGCAGAACTGTAAGGTGATGAATTTGCGTCTGTTCACACCACGGAGCTTGTGGAGATTTGTTACAGCAGCAATGAGAAGCTGGTACCTATGGATATTCCGCGTTCGCCAGCCGATAGACACACGGGCGGCTTCTGATCCTGGCGATCAGGAACCGTGCCGCCGTGAAGATGGGTGCCCGGCGCTCGTGTGGACGCGTATTTCCATCTCTTGGGTGTGTATATACCTAGGAATTGCTGTGTTGTGAGACAGCTCAAAATGTTTGGTGTTTTGAAGAACTACCAGCCTGTCTCCGGGACGGCTGCACCATCGCACATCCCGCCAGAGTGTCTGAGGGTCCACCTGCGTGCGTCCTCACGGACACTGGCTTTTTCATTTCTCGTGCGTCGCAGTGGGTGGGAAGTGGTGTCCCGCTGCGGCTCTGAGCTGCGTTTTCCTGGCAACTGGTGCGGCTGAGCATCGTGTCTGATGCACACTGGCATTCGTAGATCTTCTTTTGAAAGGTGTGTCGTCTAGTTCTTTGCCCATTTTTAATTAGGTTATTTCTCTTTTTACTACTTTGTGGTCACAGTTCTTCATATTATATTCTAGGTACAAGTTCCCCATTGTAGGTGTCATCTGCACATATTTTCTTCCTGGGCACGGCAGGCCGCTGCCCGGCGGGTGGTGGTGGGTGGCGGGTGGCGGGAAGCTGAGGGCCCCAGACCCCTCAGGCCTGCGTAGAGCTTCGCACCACCCAGCGGGCGTGAGACGCGCCGGAGGCTGGCCCTGCCTGGGAGAAACCAGAGGCCTAGCCGGGGAGCTGGGGAGAGGGGGCACGTCATCCTGGCCGCACTCCTGAGTACACTTTTCCTCCACTGCGCTGGGGAAGGGACAGGTCTCGGCTCAGATGCCCCGAATCTCACGTTCTTACGAGGTTCAGTAGAGTTTCCTGAAAGTTTCTCTATTTTCTGTAAACTCGCAGAACAGTTTCTGCAGGTGCTGAACGGCTGTGTTTTCAGACTTCCCGCCAGTGTGGTTGTTCGCTGGGCGCAGGGTCTCTGGGCTCCGCGTGTCCTCGCTCTGAAGTCTGGAAGCAGCGTTGTAACAGGATCCTAAACATGGCTGCACACAGCGGAACCCCTGGGGGCGCCGGGTCTGCAGCCGAGCCTTGGGCACAGCTGTGCTGTGATGTCCGCGTGTCGCTGGCGTCGCCACGAGGACGCAGTGTCTCCAGGGCAGGATTTGGGGTTTGCTGCCAGCGTCTCCCCGGCACACACCCGACGTGCAGCTCTCAGTGAACGATTGGATCAAACGTCTCGGTGGCACTTGGACGGGCAGGTTTCGAGGTCGGAAGAGGGGACGGTGCTGTTGGGGTGAGTGAGCCACCCGCGGTGCTGGTGGCTGGCGCCCAGGACAGGCAGGACACCACAGCACTGGACAGGACAAAGGTGAGTGTACCCCTCGTGGGGCACCCCCGCCAGGCCAACCTGGGTCTGCCCAACGAGGACGGCAGAACCGGCACATGCGTCCCTCACCTTGGACGGCAGCCGAGGGGTCCACGGCGGCACCCGCCTGCGGGATGAGCGAGCGGGGGAGGACAAGCGGGCAGCTCAGTGCGACCCTGCAGCCCCCGCCCACCCGGACGTCCACAGATCATTTCTCTAAGCGCCAAGGGCCGTCACAGCCGCCGACCCTGCTCGTGTTCGTGCTTCTAGCAGGAGGAAGCACGTATGTCTTTGAGAAAGGACCCGGACTGTGATGTCAGGCGTACACACGCGGTCGTGCCCGCCAAGCCCAGGTCCCCTCAGCCTCCACACAGACCTCCCTGTGGAGTCGAGACGTCTTCGCTGAGCCACAGACGTGTGGGCATTGTCAAGTCGGGCAGTGAGAGGACGTGGTCAGTAGCTAACACCTCGGGGCTTTGCATTCACGTCTCACTCGGCCTCACTACGGCTGTTTGTCAGTCCGTTCATTCAATCATTCATTCACTGAACAAACGCTGCGTGTCGACTTCCTCCTCTATGCCGGGCGCTGCCGAGCACCGAGGGTGCAGACGGTGACTCTGTGCCCGCCCAGCAGGTGCTGGCATCGCCTCGTGCTGCACAAGCGGACGCTGGGTTCAGAGAGGTCAGTAACGCATCTGCGATCACACAGCTCACAGGTGGCAAAATGAGGACCTGTACTCAGGCCCGTGTGACCTCCTTCCCTGCCCTCTTCCTCATTAGTGAGCCGTCGTGTCCACCCTGAGCGCAGATTGTAGGCCTTAGAGCACAAGCGAGCTGATCGCCCTTTGCTGCCGACGTCTGACTGTGCCTCCCCTCCCCCTCCAGCCCTACATGCGTGAGGAGCCCAGACCCGCCGCGTCCTGCCGGTGGGGAGGACGTGGTCCTGGGCGGTTGGGCACTGCCTTGACTGGTGGCTTCAGCCCCCACCCCGAGTGTCGGGTCACATTAAAGCCGTGGGCTCACTCTGCCCCGGGCGTGCACGTCTGCACGTCGCGCCTGCCTTTCCCAAGGCCTGACGAGCCGCCTGTTCGTTCCCGAGCCCCTTCCCCACCACGTGTGGTCCAGGACGTCCGTGCAAGGAAGGGAGGCTGGTGAAGCCCCCACTCAGTGGTGGGAACACCCTGCGGCACCTCCCTTTGGTGTCCCCTGGGACAGACAATGAGAACGACACAGTAGCCAATGGCTTTGTTATTTTTTTAATTGTTTCAAGAAAATGTTTTCATTGATTCTTCCTTAGTGTTTAAAGAGCATCAGCCGAGGTTCCTCAGTGCCGTGTGCGCCGCGCGACGGGAGGGCGACAGAGCTCACTGACATTCCAGAGGCGTCACCGCTGTCTCCCCGGCACCGTGGGTTGTGCGCTGCAGAGCTGTGCCGTGGGGGTTAATTTTGTGGGCCACATTTTGGGAGCGCGTTGGTGGGAAAGATCGCGCTGTCAGGGACCAGGCCGTGCCACCGATGTGAGCTTGGTGGATGTTTCCCGCTGCAACTCTCCATGCAACCCTCCCGCCCGTAAGGTCGGCCCAGAAAAGCTCCAGCCCCCTTGGCTCAGGGCAAGGGATGGCCACTCAGTCCCCACCTCTTCTTGCTCCTTGGGCGGCCGGGACGTGCCAGCTCGTGCAGGAGTGTCGTGTGGGGACACGCAGCCCCCGGAACAAACACGCTCCTCAGGGCGAGGACAGGCGGGCTGGATTGAGTGGAAGCCCAGGGACCAGGGGGGCACCCGGTGCTGCGATAAGGTGTCCCAATCTTTACCTTCAGTTTTCTTTTCACTCTCCCCTGACGACTTCCCGCCCTCCCAAAGTGAAGGGAAGGAAGTGTGAACACTGGCGGCGGGGGGAGGGTGCTTGCTTCTGAAAGCGTCTTGGCGGAGGGGCCTCCCTGCGCAGCTGCCCGGGGTGTGCGCTGGCCCAGGATGGCGCCAGGAGGGGTCACCATTAGGAGTCCACCTCTGCCCGTGCACCCGTCGCCACGTGCAGAAAAAAAGGGCGTCCGGGCCCAGCACCTGCAGGCTGCCGGCCGCTCGGGGAGGCTGATGGCTCCTACGCAGGGGACGCAGCAGGTGCCAGGTGGCTGTGAGGGGCTGCCCGCCCCGGTGCCCAGGTGTCAGGAAGGGAGGCGGTGTGGAGTGGAGGCCGCGGCGGTCCTGACTGTAGTAAAAATCGTAGCTGACGTTTTAATAGCAAGTCGTACCGTCTCCCGAGCTCCAGCTCCAGTACCGGTTGGGGCTACAGCTCTGAACACAACGCGCCAGGTCCTGGAAGCTCTCGGTTTTCGCAGTGGTGACGACTGACAAGTAACGCGACGGGCGTGATCCCGCTGCCGTGGGGCCCCACGGGGATGCCCACCACCCTCCTGCCACCCCGCATCTGTGCGTCTCGCTCTGAAGCTGTTTTGTGCCCTTGGTCCTCTTAGCGGCCTGTGAAGCCTGCGCCCCGCTTTACACGATGACGTTTGCGCGCACACAAAGTGAAATACACACGCAAACACTCACATGGGCGTGTAGTTATCAAAATACTAAGAGCAAGCTGTGACGCAGAAGCACGTGGTTTGTTAACGCGTGGAGTGACGAGCCGTGGCAGGCCCAGTAAATGCTGCCGGCACCACGGACTGTCTCCAGCGACGCCGTGAGATCAGAGTCGCCGGGGCCGCTTTCTCCGGCCTGGCGCCCACGGTCACGGTAAAAGAAACACGGATGTAAGTAAGAGAGGATGGAAAGGGGTGAATTTGCCGTCCGAGTTCAGAGCCCCGCGTTCCGGCCCAGGTCTGCAGCGGAGGACCCTGCGCCTGGAAGGCGTGTTCCCCACGCTCAGCGCTGCGGTCGGGACGGGACGGGCGAGGGGCCCACGGCAGGTGTGTCGTAGGCGGCTCTCATGGATGGGTACGGGGTGGACACGTGAAGGAGCCATGTCACCCTGGGCGTGAAACGTTCGTCCCTGGGGGGGAGAGAAAGGAGGGGAAGGCAGACCGGGAGCCAGATGACCCTCCGCTTCCCGTCGGGGGACGACTTGCTCCTCCAGGGGCTGGGGCGGACCCTGGAGCCCACCGAGGATTTACGAGCGATTGTAGCTTTCCGTGGCAGACCTACTGGTAACTTCTGGTTTTTCATTTTTTTACTTTCTCCAAGTTTCTGCTTTAAACACGTACTCGTTTCATAATTAGAATTTTTTTTTCCAAAAAAGTCCCATCAGGGCTCCCGATTTGTCACGAGGTTAAATCCCAAATCCCTTCCCACATTCCATTCAGTGGAAACTTACTGGGCTTCTGTGGGTGGCACAGGCCAGGCGGGTGGTAGGGGATGGACGCCCCAGGCCCTCCCGGAGGGGCTGCCCCTCCCTGCCGCTGGCTGCGGCTTCCTGTGCCCTGGAGGCAGCTGTGAGCAGATGTCTGGACGGAGGACTTGGCCCTGGTGTCGCGCTGGGTGGGAGGCCCTGCTGCCCTGTCCTGCTGCCGAACATCCCTGCAGCTCTCTGCAGAAACCGGCTGCTGGGGCCTCTCCCGCCCCACGCCCATGCCTGTCACCAAGACCAGCCCTGTCGTCCCCACCTGGACACCCAGCCCTCCCCCTGCCACTGTCACCGCAGGGGCCCCTCCAGCAGTCATGCCCCCCAGACCCCACTCAGGACCCCAGCGGGGATCCTCCCCCCTCCATCCCAAGGCAGCCGAGTTCCGCTTCCCGCCGCCTCCCACCCCTCAGAGGGAGGGGCCCTCGTGGCCAAGACGGAGGGATGGCCCCGCCGCCCCACAGTGGGGTGAGGCGTCCCCCCGAGGAACCTGCGTCAGGAGGGGACGTGCAGGTTGGGCCTCCCCTCACCTCCCGTCTGGCACTGGGACCGTTTTCCCGTGGAATGGAGGCCAGAGACCACGCCAGATCCCCGCTTTCTTCTCCGTTTGTCCCAAAGCGCCCGCTGTGCTGTGCTGGGGGGATCTGGGGAGCGCGTCGGGCTCCATGGAGCTTCTCCTGTGGGGTGTCCACTCCCCAACTCTGGGCCTGGTCCTGCGGATCCCCCACCCCCACTGTTCCTGCGCTGGCCGCTGTCTGTGACCTGTGACCTGTGCCTGCCGTGCCGGGAGCTGTCCTCAGCCAGGGAATCTCTCTCGGGAGCATCTGGGGGCCGCCAGCAGTCGTGGGATGGAGCTTTGGGCTCCTCCAGCGCCTCCTTTTCTGTCCCAGTGGACGTGGTTGGGTCCTTAGCACCTCATCCCCTGAGAAGCCCGCTCTTCTTTCCAGGGACCTCAACACGCCTCCACGCTCTTCTTTCCAGGGACCTCAACACACCTCCAGGCTGCTGGCTGCCCCCGCACAGTGCTGCCCACGTCCCCGAGAGGTGGCCCTTGGGGGCCCAGCTTCTCATC
Source organism: Propithecus coquereli (assembly GCF_000956105.1). NCBI lineage: Eukaryota > Metazoa > Chordata > Mammalia > Primates > Indriidae > Propithecus > Propithecus coquereli. The sequence continues at coordinate 50,110 of NW_012153341.1, read as the reverse complement.
CACGCCCAGTGGTCACCCGGCCCCTCTGTCCTCGGCTGCAGCCCATTCTCTGTCCGCACAGCGGGATCTAGGAGGACGGCTAGTACCCCTGGGAGCCGGCAGCTCTGGGAACGTCACGGGGATTTACGCCGGGATCTGGCCTGGCGGTGCCCGCGGTCCTGTGAGTGCAGGATTTGGGCTTCACCTGGGAGCTGAGCCGCTGCTGCTTTCTGGGGCTCTGGGCAGAGACCATGTTGCTGACACAGAGTCTTCCCGTGGCTGTCTGGGGAAGGTGGAGGGAAGTCAGATGCACCGGGGCAGGGACAGCTGGGCTGTGTGCTGGGCGGGGGCCTCTTTCTCCTCAGCGGGCTCACAGGCAACACAGGGAGCCCCGGGCCATGTACCCAAGCGGGCAGGTGTCTGGGCCCTGCCCCTTCTCGCCAGTGTGTGAAAATCGCGGTGTGACTTCATCAGCACCCTGCACTGCGCACCGACAGGTGCGAGATGAGCGATTCTCCTGTGGAGGCGCAGAGAGCGGCAGGGTGTTAAGTGGAAAACAGGGCCTGAGCTCCAGCCCTCCGGGGGACGGAGGAAGGCTTGGGGGTGGGCGCAGCCCCCACTTCCCCCGAGACAGCAGACTGCTGTGCACGCGAGCCCGTCCAATCCACAGGTGCGGGAGTGGAGAGTCGCGGGCACGGCCCCGCATCAGCTGCTCCTCAGTCGTCCAAGGCCCTGGAGCTGCTTTGTAACCCGCCCTGCCCTCCCGCCTGCTGCCCCTGCCCTGCTCCCGGTTGAAGCTGAAGCCTGCCTTTCTTCCCCGTGCGTAACACAGGAGCAGTCTTTCCTCCGGTGTGCTCGCTGCTTGGAAAATGAGGGCGGGAGGGAATCAGCCACAGGACAGAGGATGAGCCTCTCCCCAGAGATGCACTGGTGCTGAGCTGAAGTGACAGGTACACCGTTTTAATGACTAGCAAAGTGCGCAGGGCTTATGATAATTGAAAAGCCCTTCTGCGTGAACACACTGCCTGACTGTCCGGAGATGTTCTCAAAACCAGCTGGCTGCAGAATGCTGGGAGAGCAAGATTGGGCGAGACGAGAGGGCGCAGCCCGGGTCTGCTGGGAAAGGTGGTGTGACGCGTTTAATTCCGGGAAAGGAAGTGACGGCGGCGGAGGGTGACGGGTTCAATTTCCAGTTCCTGATTCTTTCCTCCAAGCCGTCAGCAGGTTGCGTCTCCCAGAGCGGAGGCGACGTCTCGTGCGACGCACACGTGCGTGGCGGAGGCCTGGCCTCAGCACTCCCACTGTGGGCCCTGGAGGGCGTCGCTCCACGTGGCCGAGCCTCGATGTTCTTATCTCTGCAATGGGCGGCCCGGCAGTGCCGTGCGGTGGAGCCGCCGTGAGACCCTGATGCGCAGCGAATGCCGTCCGGCACCTCAGGCGTGGTGAGCGCGGGGCCAGCGCAGCTACTTGACTCACGCCGTCCCTCGGAGTCGGGGGCTCTTGGTTCCAGGACCGCCAAGGATACCAAACCCGAGGAAGCTCAAGTCCCTGCTACAAAATTCGAGGGATTTGCATCTATAACAACCCAGGAACATCCCCCTGTGTACTTTAAATCGACTCTAGATTATTTATAATACCTAATATAATGAAAATGCTGTGTGCATAGTTTTATACTGTGTTTTTACTGTTGCTTTTTTATTGTGCGTCTTTTTCAAATATCTCGATCCGCGGTTGGTTGAACCTGCAGAAGTGGAGCGTGGATGCGGAGGCCCAGCTGTATTTTAACATTGCCCCGTGGACTTTCTTTGAATACCACCGGCTCCCTGGTGAGCTCCTACTCAGTCCTCAAAGCCTCGTGCCACTGCCCCTCCTCGGCAGCCTCCTCGACTCCCTCCTCTGGTGCCCCGGCCCCCCACACACCCTGACCTGCCGCGGGGCCCGTGGCCAACACACCCTGGGTGCTCCCCGAGCAGCCGCTGCTGTCCCTCGTGCCCACCTCTGCCCCAACCCTGCGGTGGACAGTCCGGCCTGTCCCTGGCCACAGTGGAGTCGCCCCAATTTGGCGCACGCAGCGTGTCCCCGCTGCTGAGCTGGTGCAGGAGAAGCTGGTGCGCTGCAGTGAGCTGACGCCGTGAGACCCAGCGGCTCCGCACACGGGATTCGGGTTTTGCGCATGGATAGCAGGCCCTGGCCGAGCTGTGGTCTGGACCCTCGTCCGGAGAGGGGACGTCGTTCCCGGTCCTGACCCACCTGTGGAGAAACAGCGGCAGGCGGGTGGAGCGGCGAGGTGGGGCACGGAGGGCGTCGTGTGGTGGCCCCAGAACGAGAAGGCCCCACACCCCCGCCTGCGAGGGGAGGGGCGTCTGCGGATGTGTCGCTGGCGCTGAGGACACAGGGCCCAGGATGCATCAGCGCCAGAACCGCAGCTGGGAGACGCAGTGACCCGACAGATGGAAGAGAGAGCAGGACTGTCACCGCAGCGGCTGCTTCAGCGAGCGCCGCCTCTGCCCAGGCTCTCCGCCAAGCGCTCCGCGGGCAACAGCCCCGGGAGGGACCACTGCCATTGTGAGTATATCTCACCCTACAGGTGAGAGGACTGGGCACAGAGAGGCTGAGTGACTTCCCCAGAGTCACACAGCAGGGAAGTGGAGCCAGGATTTGAACACAGATCCAGCCTGGCTCCAGAACTTGCCTCCTCGCGGATGCTCTGACAGTCTCTTAACGGCCACGGTAGGATCCACACGTGCCCTGCCCAAGTACACGGAGGTGTATTTTCTCGGCATTCTTCCGTGAATCTTAATGATGACTGCTAGTGACAAAGACCAGAGTCCCTCAGGGAAGGGGTGGGTTCAGTGTCTCCTGAGTCGCCTTCACGGTGCTGTCATGAGAAGCCAACTCCCGCCTCCTCCTGGGTCAGCCGCGGCAACTTGGCTCCCCGGCTGGCGGCACACGGGCATTCGCGCACGTCCGGGCTTGGTTTGTGCCCAGTGCTGTGCAGGGAGAGAAAATGAATTTCTACTTTGATCAAGTCGGTGACTCTGTGTGGCCGTATTTGAAGCGGCCCGTGTGGGGAGGGCGGCGCCTGGACACTGTCCCCCCAGCCCCCCGCCAGACTGTCTCTAGGTCCCCCAGGACACCCTGCCGAGCCCATGGGTCCTGCGGGAAACCGAGCCACAGTTCTGCCTGAAGGACAGAGAAGGCTCAAGCCACTGGCCGCCTGTGGCGGTGACAGCAATTTGTCCATTTCTGGTCTGTTACCCTTTACAATCTCCTGCTGCTGCTGTCGCCGTTTTAATCTGCTGTCGCCACCGCCCTGGAACCCGGACACCAAGTGCATTTACGAGTTGGGTGGAAAAGCAAACACCCTTCGGCATGGGCCGACAGAGCGTGATCCGCACACGCGGAAGGTGCGCGCGCTCCTGGCCCGGGACGCGCTGGACGCGCTTTCCTGTTCGACACCTGCTTGCTGCTGCCGTAAAGGCGCTGAGGAATACCGTGACCTTCTGCAACATGAGCACAGTTTTCAGAAATCCAAAAAGCTTTTTTATTCCACTTGAGATAAGAAGGTTCTATTTTGAAAACACATTTAATGCCCCCACCCATTATTTATGATTTCTCATAAATTATTTTTCATACAGACTTTTAAAAAAACGGATGCAAAACCTAATGTGTTTGTGCAAAAAGAGGGAAATGTAAGAGGCCGAAATGGCCGTCAGGGACAATAGAACAAGGCTGGGTAAAAAGCGCACGACTGCTTTTAAGGAGTTTTTTCCGACAGGGTCCGAGGGGAGAGGAATCGGCGTCGTCGACCCTGGGCTGGGCTGCCCTCCAGCTCCCGGCCTCGCTTTCATCGAGCGGAGCCGAGGTCGGCTTGGGGAGGGCGTCTGGGGCTGAGGAGCTGGAAGGGAGGCTGGGCGATGCTTTTCTCGCGTGCACAGTGTCAAGGCCCGAGCCTGCCTGGTTCTGCCCCGTCTGAGCACGCCGGGTCTCCTGCCCTCCACTCGTGTCCTTTGTCACTTAAAAAATCAGTTTCTCTTGGGTTTTTCTTTCTTAAAATTATTTTTTATTGATGTATCATAGTTGTACCTATTTTTGGGGTGCATGTGATGGTTTGATACATTCCCACTGTGTGTAATAATCCAATCAGAGTAACTGGGGTATCCAAGGATGTGGCTTGGACGTTTGGCCCCTCCAAATCTCAGGTTGAACTTTGACCCCCAGGGTTGAAGGTGGGGCCTGGTGGGAGGTGTCTGGGTCGTGGGGGCCAATCCCTTGTGAGTGGCTGGGAGCCCTCCTATGATCACAAACGATGAGTTCTTGTGCATTAGTTCTCACGAGAGCTGGTTGTTTAAAAGAGCCCAGCTCCCCTCCCCACCTCTCCCGCTTCTTCTCCCCCGACGTGACACCAGCCCCTGTCACCGCCCTGGTCGGAAGCTCCCAAGGCCCGGCCAGAAGCAGGTGCTGGCGAGATGCTTCCCACATGCCCTGCAGAACCGGGAGCCAAAGAACCGTCTTTCCTTGTCAACTACCAGCCCCGGGTGTTCCGACAGCAGCGCGAGTGGACCGACACATCGTCACCGCGAACGTTCATCCTTCCTTCTTGCTGGGAGCATCACAGCTCTCCTCTGGCTATTCTGAAATACACGGTAGATGATTATTAATGTAGCGACCCCACTGCGCCTTCAAACACAGACGTCACTCCTTCCACTGAGCAGGTGTCTGTGCCGTTGACCACTTCCCTGCACCCCCCGCCAGCCTCCGTGCCCGCCCTCTCTGCAGCCGCGTCGGGTCCACTTTCCAACTCCCACCTGAGAGAGAACACGTGACGTTTGTCTTCCTTGCTGGGCTTATTTCACTTAACGCGTGTCCTCCGGTTCATCCACGTTGCTGCAGTGAGAGTCTGTTCTTCCCAGTGGCCGTGCGGCGACCACTTCCCTGTGGCGTGTACACCGCGTTTGCCGTGTCCACCGTCCGTAAAGGACAGAGGCGATTCCAGATCTTGGCTGCGTGGACAGTGCTGCCACAGACACGGGTGCAGATACCGCTGGGACAGGCTGATTTCCTTTCTTTGGGATGTCCCCCGTGCAGGATGGCTGGAGCGTGCGGTAGGTCTATCTGTAGAGCTTTGAGGCCTGCGTAGCGGCTGCGCTGATTTACGTCCCACCAGCAGCGTGTCATCGCCAGGAGGTCCTGCCCGCGTGCTGAGCTCCCGCTTCCCCGAGCATTCCTGATGGATGTGGAGGGGGTGGTGTCTGCGCTTGGAGGGGTCAGGTCTTCGCTTCAGTCTTCGCAGCCGGGCTCTGTCCGTGCCTGTCCCTCAGAGGCCTTCCAGGGACGCTAAGCCCGCTGGTGTCTCAGCACTGGGACACTCTGAGCCACGCTCGAGGGCTCTGACCTGGACCTAGGGGAGGCCAAGGGGTCCTGGGGCTGCGTGGGAACCCTGGCCGGGACTGAGTCCAGAGACTGTCCCGGTGGCACAGACAGCCATGCCCCCAGCAGGTCTCTGCACGGGGGATGGGTCACCGACTGCAGCAAGGGGGCCTGAGCCACGCTGGGCCCCTCAGCGTCTGCTGTGGGATGGAGGGTGGTGACCGTCGGGAGGCTCGGACCCCCGGCCTTCGAGATGTGGCCGAGTCCCCCTCTGGGCCTGTGCGAGCGGCTCTGAGCCAGGGCCTCAGCCAGGGGCCTGGATCCGGGGCTCAGGGCAGCATCAGGGTCAAGGCCAGTCTTAGACCGATGGCAGCGGGCAGATGAGTCTTTCCGCCGGGCATTAACGGGCACGAGTGTGGACCCTGGGCAGCGGGTTTTGGTTGCAGGCTCAAGGCCAAATGGGGGCTGGAGCTAAGCCCTTGTGGGCCTAGGATGTTTCCGGGCTTAAACCCAGGGGCAAGCGTGGCAGGGCGGCTCGGCCCCTGCACTCTCGAAACACCCTCCTCGATCTCGGGCTGTGCCGGGGAGTCACTGACGCCTGCCCAAATTCCAGGGCTCCCACAAAGAGACCCTGGCTGCGGTGGGCGCACAATTCTGGTTCTTCTGGGAGGATAGGAGCAGGTTTCCTTCTGATTCACCATCCTGGCGACACCATCTGCTCCTGTGTTTTTCCTGTAGTTTTGCAAAGGTTTCTTGGATATTATGCACGTCGTTGATTTTGCCACATGGCAAAGTTTCCTGTCTGGTCCTCATTGTTTAACTTCGTCAATTACGAACTTTATTGAATGAAAAATCCTTCGCTCTGATGTCATGGTTTAGACTCCAGGGTCTCATTTAAAGAATCTCTCCCAGCCCGAGTCACAGACAGCCTCCGTGCACGCCGTGATTTTACGTGCTGTGTTCAGGTCCGTGTCCTATGAGGGCTGTGCCCTGCGTCCGGCGTGAGGTAGGGATTGCACCTGCGTTTCTTCGCTCTCCTCAGCAGCCTGTTTCGTCCTTGGCCATTCCTTCTGCCTCATTCTGCAGAGAACTCAGCTCCAGAGGGGCGTCTTCTCTGATCTCCCACAGCCTTCTGTTGTGGTCAAAGCAGAAAGCGACTATGAACAGCCGCCTGCAGCTCTCGGAGGGCGAAGGAGGGACGGAATCAGAGGGCCCGGCGTGCCCAGCCAGCCCAGCCAGGGGCTGCGACATCACTGCTTCTCAGGCCCTGGGGGTGGGCTCCGCCCCGTCTCTTTTATGCTTCTCACCTCCAGGGGCTTCCTTGAGAAAAACAGGGTTTTCCTCTTTGTCCCCCCCTCCACGGTCCGGCTCTGCTGCGCACGCCCGGCTGCAGGACAGCCCCCGGCTTCCCCCAGCTGCTCCAAAAAGCAAAGCACTTGTGGGGTTGGAAGGCAGGAGCCTGTGGCGGAGACGCAGCTGTGCCCTCCAGGCAGCGCGAGCCCAAGGCGCCGTTCCCGGTGTCGGAGCAGCTCGTCTCGCCGCGGCGCAGACGTTCTCTCGTCGCAGACCTGGGCCGGCACCCGCGTGCGTGCGTCCGTTGGCAGGCTCAGAAGCAAGTACCAGGTGACGGTATTCTCACCTCCTAATGTTTCCCTAGGAACCCGCCTGCCTCCATGTGGAGCACGTGTCTCTTATCACCTCCACGCCGGCGTCAGTAACAGTCATTCAGAAACTGTCCATCTCTGCGCAGAATCCAGTATGTAGCACGGAAAAAAAAAATCTGGAAAAAAGGCTTCAAAAGAAAAAAAATCTAGTGAACTGGATACATAAGCCACTAGGGGAATAACTAATTCCCCGATAGTACAAGAAGAAGGAGCAGCGTGTGCGTGGGGACGTCATTTGCCGTGTCTCCCTCTGTCCCTGGTGGCTGCAACCTCTTGAACTTCCTCCTGGAGCCGGGGTGCAGCCCACGTGCTCTCTGTGGAGCTGGCGTCTCCGTAGCCTCCCTGCTCCGTGAGGCTCGTTCCCAGCATCCTCGAAGCTCAAATTCGGGGGTCTGGGGAGGAGCCTGTTCATTTCCCCACATGGCTATGGGCGCACGCTCTTCCAGATGCAGAGCTCGAGGGACTGCGTGTTTCGGGCTCCCTGTGATTGCCAAGTGACGGAGTGTCTGAGACAGATGTTCCATCCTGCAAAGAGGACAGGCGTGCTGAGGGAGAGGTGACAGGGACATGTGGCATATTAAGAAATAGATTTGGGCGGGGTGTGGTGGCTCACACATGGAATCCCAGCATTTTGGGAGGCCGAGGCAAGAGGATCACTTGAGCCCAGGAGTTGGAGGCTGCAGTGAGCTCGGATGATGCCACTGCACTCCAGCCTGGGCGACAGAGCGAGACTCTGTCTCAAAAAAAAAAAAAAACAAAAAGAATAGGTTTGGTCTTTGTCCCCAGTTCCTGGTGCAGACTCCTCACCGCTTGGAACCTCCTAGTGTTGGAGCATCTCTGTGCGGTTGAGCTTATGCTAATGAGGTGACAGGTGATGGGCCCTGGCTGGCCTCAGGGCACTCTGAGCCCTTCCCACTGACCCCAGGAAGGGTGAGGGAAGGGGCTGGAGGGTGACGCTGCAAAAACCTTGAACCACGAGGTCCAGAGAGCATCTGGGCCGGTGAACACGTCAAGGTGCTGAGCGGGTGGCGCCCTGAAGAGGCCACGCGGCTCCGCGGCCCCCACACCTCGCCCCTGGCAGCTCTTCCCTCGGTGTGTTCCTGAGTCGTATCCTCTGTACCAAACTGATAGATGTCAAGTAAACTGCTTCCGGAGTTCTGTGAGGCGGGGGTCGTGGGAACCCTGACGTGTAGCCCGGTCAGAGCACAGGAGGCCCAGGCTTGGGACCGGCCCGAGGTGGGGCCGTCTCGCGGGACTGAGCCCTCAGCCCGTGGGGTCTGCGCACACTCGGGGTGGTTGGGGCAGAGCTGGACTGAATTGCCGGACACCCAGTTTGGTGTCGGAAAGTTGGAGAACCGGGTGGGGTCGGAGAAGACGCCCCAGAGGGTGCAGGTGAAAAGCAACCAGGAAACGGCACCTTCTCGTTTGTGCAGGTGGCCAGAGCCGGGCCCATTTCTCAAAGCTCAGCAGGGCGGCAGCTCCCCGAGAACGGGACGTGGGGGCCCCCGCTCAGACCATGGGATCGCGCCTTCCCGGCCCCCACCTCCCTCCCTGCGAGAGCCGCTCCAGCCCCACGGTCTGTCCCAGGGTGGTTGAAAACAGCGGACTCTGCCACCCGAGAGCACCAGGTGGATGCGCATCCCAGCGCGAGAGGCCCCCAGTGGAAGGTCGCTCCTCTGGCTGTGTGAGAATTCTACACATTTGGAATTTATCCATGCGTTTTGCATTGTTTAAAAGGGAGCAGCTTTCCATGATGAAAAACGTGTATGATCAGTTAAGCCTCAAAGAGCTGGAGTGCAACTTATTTACGAACTCTAAAGTTTCCAGCATTAATATTTTGTAAAGAGAAATGAGCTAGAGATGGTGGGAACGTCATGCTGAGCGTGCCGCCCTCGGCTCTGATGGGTCGAGACTCGGCGTCTCCTCCCGTCTCCCTGTAGCGTCTCAAGGAAGATACAGATCTCAGCGCGGCTAGCCCTACGTTTCCCACAGACCCTGTAATTATTAAAGTAGGGATTTGAGTGTTGGGAGAAATAACGATTTCTATAACATCAGCATATACGGAAACGAGGACAACTGCATCTCTCATTTCTAGATTTAGGGTGATCGTGAGGACGAATGTAGCTGGGGACAGCGTGGCGAGTTGTGGGCGCTATTCTGCCGTTAGCACCCTTGGGTTCAATGGCATCAAGGGTCCCAGCCCCGGGAGAATCAGCCTGTCTGCACGGGCTGGGTCACAGGGACCCGACTCCTGGCTGCACTGGGGGTGCAGGGCCGGCCTCTGTGCAGTGACGCAGCCCTCGGGGGAGGAGGGGAGGCTCTGAGCTGCCGCGGCTACGGCCCCGCACCAAGTGCTGTCGGTGGGACTCGGGGCAGCCCCACGGTGCGGATGAGGCCCGAGGCCCTTACGGCACAGAGTCGTATCTGAATTCAAGAGAAGCTGGGAGACGGCGACCACGGAGCCGTGAGCGTTCCCTCCGACCACTGTGGGTCAGCACCGCCGTCGCTGATGGGAGGAGGTGACTGGGGAGACCCCCTCAGCAGGCTCAGAGGCTCTACGGTGGAGGCCGCCCCTCCGCCTCTCCCCAGGAGGGGTTGGCAGGAAGGAAGGATCAATGCCGCGTTGACCCGGCCCTGCCTTCGTGTCGGGGCTGGCAGAGGCGCCTCCCCTGGGTCCTCACATCCGAGGCCCCTCGGCGCCGTGGGTGGGGCGCGTCTGTCTCTGGGGACCCTTGCAAGGCAGAACAGAGATGGCCGGACCTTCTGGCATCACCACAGAAACACGAAACCCACCCTGCCGGAGTCTGGGGGGCCCTGGCCTGTCCTCAGGACGGCCAGACGGCTTCCTTGGCAAACCTCACTCTTTTTTCCTCCACAGAAAGAGAAGACGCGAGTGGGTTAGTGGGTTAAATAACAGAACTGCCCCTGCGCCAGGGAGGGTCGCAGCAGCGTGAAGGGCAAGGCTGGGTGTCCCCGAGGACAGCACGGAGCTCAGCCTCCCTGGGCGGGTCCCAGCCAGGCTGCTGCCAGCGAGGCCGCCCCGAAGGCTCTCTCCCCTCCTCCCCTTCCCATGTGGGGTGTGTGACCCAGAGATGGCCGGAGCCGGGTGGGTCTTTGCATTCCTCTCCGAGTGCTCTCGATGTAGGGCTGACTCTCCGCAGCCTCCAGGGACGCCTACACTGCGCAGGGACCCAGGCCAGAAAACCCACCCCTTCAGGACTCAAAACCCTCATGTCTATTTTCCCCACATCAAGCCTCCCAGCTCCCTCTTCAGATGAGGTTTGAACGATGTGGACAATGTCCTCTGGCCACACTGATCGCCCCATGGACACCACGTTTTCTGGATTCTGTGGGCCAGGATTTACTCAGTGTCCACGGTGGCATCTGCCGTAGTCCGCCTGGAGCAGCATCCTCTGCACGTGTTCGTGGCCCGTGTGGTCTCTGCACTTCTCTGTCACACGTGATGTCCTGGGGCCCCTCCCCATGGGACCAGGACCTTCTGGTGGTGTGTGGGGGGCAGCAGGCCTGGGTGTCGCCACGGGGACTCTGCCGTGATACTGGAGAGAGGAGAACTCGCCCAAAAGGGAGGAGTTTCCACACGGCAGGGGCCAGGCAGGGGTGAGTCACGAGAAACAGGGACTGGCTGTCAAGGGGCACGATCCCTCCGTGAGTGACAAGGAAGGGCCCTGGATGCAGTGCCCTGTGCTGGGCACCCACCAAACGGGCTGTGCTGCGTGGTGTGAGGTGCCTCGAGGTTCTCGAGCTCTGGAGTGTCACGTTGTGGGAGCCCTGCCGCAGGAGGACCCCCCCGATCGCCTGGGTGGGAAGGCCGGGAGGGAGGAGAAGGCCTGGGGCTGCGTGAGGACGGGGAGCACTGCAGTGGGCACGGCGAGGCGGTGGGTTGTGTGGACAGGACCAGCCGTGAAGGGCGTGGGCTCCGGGCTGTGGTCTGCGTGCCTCACCCCCAGCTCCTGTGGGTCACTGCCCCCCCCGGGCCTCGGGCACTGCCAGCTCCTCAGAGGGACCGGCCCTGACCCCCAACCCCTGGCTGCGGTGCCCCCGCCACAACTGTCTTGTACTACTCTCTGCTTGTTCTCTTCAGAACACGCAGCGCAGCCAAAGTCATGCCCATGTCGCTGTTGTGTCTGCTGCCTTTTTCCGTTAGAAGCCAAGCCCCAGAGGACAGGGACTCTAGTCCACCCAGGGGCGCGTCCCCAGCACGGGGCAGGGCCTGCACACGGTGGTGCCCTGAGGGCAGTCACAGAATGAGCAAGTGAGCAAAGCTCGTGCAGGCGAAGCGCACCAGCCTTGCAGCTTAGACGGTGCACGCAGGGACGGCACAGGGAGCAGGCGGGCAGGCTCCGCTTGGGCCCCACTGCCTGGGAATGGTGCCCCTGGCCTGGGGGTATCAGGTCCCCAGAATTGGTGACGGAAGCATCAGCACCCAGCCCCACCCCTGGTGTGGAGCAGGAGCCTGGAGAATGCCAGGCGATGGAGCCAGGAGTGCGTCATGTCATGGCGCTTACAGCACCTTCATAGACGGCCCTGTCTCCTCAGTGACCTGAGGATAACCCTGCCTGCAGTGCCGGTGTCTGTGGGGACACGTCTTTTCTTTCCTGAGGCCCGAGATCCCCCTTTCCTGGCCCCATGTTGCCCCCATCCCTTGGCCTTCTATGGCCCCTGCTTTATGACGTGGTCACTCTAGAATTAGAAGGAGGGTATTGATCAATTAAATGATTTCTTGAACTTGTGTCCAGCCCATGGAATCTATTAATAAACCCAAACAACTATTTTTCATCCCCTAAATGATACCTAAAAGCAAAATGACGATTACAGCTCCCTGAGTTCACTGCAGGTGAAAGTGTCAATGAACGCTGAGGACTGGCTGTTGGTCCCGGCATGTGCCACACCCCACTAGAGCAAGAGCTTTGCTCTGGTTTCCAGAACACGGTGGAACCTGCTGGGATCTAGTCCAGGCTCCATGAGACCCTCTCATCTCCATTCTCAGAGGGTGCGGAGTCCGGCGCCAGATTTAGGCTTATGTTGTGAACGTGGAGCCGTCTGTGATCTGTGTGGCCAGCGTGAGTGTCGCTGCACAGGGTGGCATTTTCCAGGAGAGGTTGCAGGTGCCCACGGGATAGGAAGGAGGGCCGGCACCCAGCAGAGTGTGCGGCAGGGAGGGTGCTGCTGTGTGGCCTCCGACGATGGTGGCATGGGGGCCCAACTGCCAGGTGGCAGGGCCAGGCACACCTGGGCTGACTGCATCTGCTCCTGGGCCCCCGAGACACTTGGTCAGCCTTTGCTGGGATGATGGAGCAAGGGAAAGTTACAGCTGGTGACAGGTCAGGACTTGGGGCAGGGAGCCAGGCAGGAATCACAGCTGCTCTCGCTGCCCGTCCTCTTGGCTTCCTGTGGCTGAGCAAATTCAGAGATAAGCGGTCAAGAAGGGTCAAGAGGCAAAGAGCAAGTGTCCCTGTGGGCACACATGTGTGAAGCCTTGTACCACCCCATAGCTAGAAAAGACAGGTGATGGACGGAGGGACAATGGATGATGGATGGGTGCACAATAGATGGATAGGTGGATGGATGACGGATAGGGGGTGATGGGTGGATGGATAGATGGATGATGGATGGAGGATGATGGATGGATAGATGATGGATGGGGGACAATAGATAGATGGATAGATTATGGATGGGGGATGATGG
>NW_012153341.1:15153-36646 GCF_000956105.1 Propithecus coquereli | reverse complement strand
TGGATGAGAGAATAATGGATGGAGAGATGATAGATGAATAATGGAGGGGTGCACAGATGGATAGATGATGGATGAGTGGATAATAGATGGATTATGGATGGAGGGATGACAGATACATTGATGATGGACGGATAGATGGATGGATGGAGATGGATGGTGGATGGAGGGATGGTAGGTGGCTAGATAGATAATAAATAGATGGTAGGTGGGAGGGTGGATAAATAGATGATGGATGGATGATGGGTAGATGATGGGTGGAGAACAGATGATAGAACTTTGTGCTATATACAGCAAGGATGGGGGGAAGATTGCTATTTACCGACATGTTCCATAATTCATTAACTAAGATCTTTAAATTATTTTAATTTTGGTTCATTTAATTGAAACCAACTTCTTTCGTTTCCCTTTAGGCTTCCTGGAGAGAAGTGTTTGTTTGTTTGTTTGTTTGTTTGTTTATCTGTTTGCAGAGATGGGTTTACATGTCGTAATGCAAATGGAAGCACTCTTTAGTCCTGCCGTCCTGGTGTATCAAACTGAAATTTCAGTTCCATTTCCCAGCCCTCTCCGGGTGAGCTCCCGGGAATTCAGCCCTTCACCCCCATGGGCAGGCCCTGCTCCCGGGTCTCTGGGAGCATCCAAAGTCAGGCTGCTGCTCGCGATCATGCCTGTAGGTTTGTAGATTTCTCTGTGTTAAATGTAATGATGAATATTTCCCAGTTTAGAGAATCCTTAGCCTCTGTTCCTATTTTCCAATCACATGGTTAATATTTGTTCCAGTGCATTTCTTAAGAGAGCACTATCAATATTTCTTTCATCGAAGGTGAGGACAGTGAACCGAGATGCCATGCAAAGCCCACCCACCGTCAAGTTGGGTTTGAACATGGGAAAGAGAACCTACGGGACCAGGATTCCGGGTGGGTGTGAGGTTCCCTCCACCCCTGGAGCTGCCGATGCCCTCTGTGTTACCCAACTGCCTACCTCCTAGAACTGCCCGTTGAGAGCTGTTTAATATTCCGCAGCTCCGCTGCAGCGCCAGCCCGTCTCCTCTGCTGACAGGGAACAGGCCGCACGTGAAAGTTCATTAGTCTAGTGGAACATTCCGGTTAATTGCCGAGCAAGCACCCAGAATTGTCAAGTTCATATTTCCATCTGTGTGCGAGCACAGCAATAAAGAATTTTTTTGGACAGGTTAATTTGCCTAAAACACCGTGCAGTCAATCAGAGTAACAAAGCTGTTGACGCCTGCGTCTGTCAAGCAGGCCTCCGTCACCATCCTCCCCGAGACAGCCACGCAAGCGGGCGGAAATACAGCGGCAGGAGTGTCAGCCACCTCCCGGGGACATGTTATTCCAGCTTCGAAACGCCAAACAGCTGGGTGTTGCGTGGGCGAGGCCGGTTTATAGTTCAGCGTCCTTTTTGAAAACAAAATATAGTCATTGAGACGTGAGATGGCTTTAATATTTAATTCAGATTGTTGGTACTGTTTGCATTTGTCAATTTTATATTTTGCTTAATTTGCCACAGATGAAAACCCTCTTTGGAATGAACTGTGTGTGCTTCTCTCTGAATACACATAGGTGTTTAATTTAAAATACACATGGGTGTTTAATTTTAAAATAAAAATAGATTAGTGTGTCAACAATACTTATTAAAACACGCTTCCGTCAAAGCTCTGTGTTCCGGCCACACGACGTGTGCACTGCAGGTGTTCAGAGCAGCCATTAGTCTGTGACGGTCACTACGGCGTCTCACCACTGGGTCCTGCCCTATCAGGGCAGGCCTCCCATCGGATCAATAGCCCAGGGCCGGCTGCTCATCGAGCGCCAGGAATGTTGTCACGCGCAGTAGATGCAAGGACAAGAAGACGTGGTTGCGCTGCTTCCTGTCTGTAATCACGAAGTACGGAAGCACTGGGTGGCCGTCTCTGGTGTTGGTGCTGCAGTCAGGTACTACCAGGTCCTCAGTCCTGTGTGTAGAGAGGAAATGCGTTGTGTAGGGACCTCAGGCCGTCCCTGGGCTTTATGCGCTGTGGTCTCCCTCAAAAAGGACAGAGCACTCGACGTCCGCTGCCCGGGACAGGTAGTTTGCCGAGGGGAAGCAGGTGCGTCTGTCGGGCGTGCTCCAGGCGCAGGAGCTGAGGCTCGACTGGGCAGCTGGTGTTTGAGAAGCCGTTGTTGGGACACGGGGGCGTCGGGCTGCGCCATCCAGAGACCAGGCTCGACGCCGCCGCTACGTACCAAGGGGACCTGCGGGGAGACGGACAGGATGCATAGCCGCCCCGGCGCAGGCACGTCCCCTGCAGATGACGAGGTCCTCTGCTGCGGGAGAATGACCTAGAAAGCTCAGGGACGGGACAACACACCGCTGCAGCGGGTTCCTCACCTCGGCGTCGGGATTGGCTGATTCTCTGCGGCAGGGCCGTCCCGTGCGTCACGGGGTGTTTAGCAGCATCCGCGACTTCTGCCCCCGCCCCCCGTCGTGACAACCAGGACCGTCTCCAGACACCGCCCCATGTCCCCTGGGGCCTCAGCCCAGCTGAGAATCAACGCGTGTGAGTCAGGGGACCTGCATCGGGGAGTGGGCTGCAGAGGCGGGGGCCTGGCGGTCGTGGGCCATCCCTCTGAAGCTCTGGGGACGGTGGATGAACCTTGGTTATGGGTGTGGAGGCTACACACACTGGGGAGGTGATGCCTTTGAGGCTGATTTCGTTTAAAGTATCGACATAACACGTTCGGGCTGAGCGTTGATGCTGAGGAACAGTGTCGAGACCAGATCGTGGGGCTGGGAGTTGAGGAGGCCGGGTTCAGAGGTCACCCCACCTGTGCTGGCCGGGTGGTTGTGGGACATGGCTGGCCGTGGTTGTCAGACCCGGTCTCGCCGTCTGCAAATGCTCTGAGAGCCCAAGTGGGGACGAGATGAGATTGTATCTGTCGGGAGCACCCACAGCGCCTGGTTCAGTGGATTTGGCGCAGAAACGGCGGAACTTTCTAGCGTCATTACATGTGGGGCCGCCCCCTGGCTGGACAACATGGCATTCGGTGAGTGGTTTAGCTGGTTCGCGGCTGATCTGTGACACATGCGTGGAGGGAGCCCACGTGCACCGTGTCCCGTCTCCTCGGCTGTTGGTCCCGAACATCTGGGATGTCTGTCATCAGCAGACAGCTCCTGTTTCCAGGGTTGCCACCCAGGGGAGCCTGTTGGTGGTGTCCTGTCTGCCACCCCCACCACGGAAGCCCCTTCCAACCATGCTTAGAACAGTCATCGAAGGCGTTAATTTCACATCATCTTTCCATAGATAGCATCTTTCGTCAAAGCTTTTTAGAAAAACCATCACAATGAAAACAATTTCAAGAACAAATTGAACACCTAAAAAGCCTAACTGCGCAGTTAATTAAACCATATAAAGAGAGCTCGGCGGCGTGATCGAGGGCTACACGCAGTGGCCGCGTTGTCTTTTCTGTATATTAGCGGCATTTATCGGAAGCATGTCACAGCTGATCTTTGGAGAGGTTCTGACGTGTCACCATGCAGCCCTGGGGACCAGCCATCAGTGGGAAAAGCTGGTTTTAGGGAGTCATTGAGCACAAGGTATTTTTGCAATCAGAAATTTAAACTCTCCTAGAATCTGTGCAGGAAGGACACACGGAGACCCCTCTTTGGAGAAACGTGAGCAGCACAGTTCCACTGTGGAATGGGGGACCCGGGCTCCATCACTCCCTCGCCCCACATCTTGGGGCAGGTGTCTCCTCCTGGGGCTGCATTTCCCCATCTGCAAGGTGAGGTGTTCCCGGGTCCCAGCTCAGAGGGTTGCAGGGTTAACCTGCTGCCCGCGCATCCCGCAACTGTTCCGTGAGGCCTCCCGCCAGGCAGAGGGGCCTCACCAGGGAGACGTCCCCTCAGGAAATGGGATGATGGTATTAGTTGCTGAGTGACTTCCTAAGTCTAAGTAAGGCACAGGATCTGTGGGGCCTCCCCGCAACTTGTCCTGAGAGCCGCGTCAATGACTGTTGGATCCAGGTATCCCCTGCCGCGTCCCAGCACTGGGCAGGTGTCACCTCGGCTTCCTTGGTCTTTGAGTCCTCTCCTGCGGCCCTGTGAGGTCAGGGCATCGTCGAGAGGTGTGAGAAGCCCTAGGACAGGACTCCCTGGTGTGGGACCCGCAGGCAGTGCCGGGGGTCCCTGTGAGGACTTGGTACCACCGTCCCAGGGGCACCAGGCCTGGCGTGACCACACTCTGTTCACTTGCTGCAGCGGGAAGAGGCATTCTGAGCGAGTTTGTGTTTCTCTGCGTGTTTAATTAGTACATTCATTTGACATTCAAATATTTAATGAGGGTTTTTTTCCTTCTCTGTGACATCAGAAATCGCTGACATTTGCTGAACCAACTTGGCATCTTCATTAGGGATTTGGACGTGAGGCAGCCGCAGCTTCGAGCGGCCCGCGTGACGGTTCCTCCAGGCAGCGCGAGTGGGCGTCGGCACCGTGAGACACGGGGCTGTGTTAGGGTCAGAAATCGTGAGATTTCTGTCATCGTGAGAACCGAACGTCGGCAGACTGGTGGCAACAAGCCCGAGAGCAGTGACAACACCACCGTCTTAAAGAGTTAAAGACGGGGGTTTTTCAGTTTTGTTTTTCAAGGGATTTTTGTTTTGTTTTTGTTTTTTTTTTAGACTTGGTTGATTTGACAGACACTTCAGATGCTCATGGGCTCTGTACTTCAAAAAGTTGATTAAACGTTCCTAACACAGACATGGTAAGCATCTGAGGTGACGGATATGCTGACGTCCCTGATCTGAGTGCTGTGTGTCACACGTATCAAACTTCACTACGCACCCACGAGTCTGCGCAATTATTCGTCAACTAAAAATTAAAACGAAAGAATAACTTGCTGTTGTAACGGCCTCGAGGGCGGGGTCTCACGTTCCTCTCCCCGGCCCTCGGCGCAGGGCGGGTGCGAATCCGTCACCCCATCCGTCAGCGAGGACAGCCCGGGATCCAGGACGTGGGCCCTGCGAGGGTCGGGAGCTGGGCTGTGGCTCAGCCCCACGTTCCTGATCACACGTCACGTGGCCTTGACTTCTCTTCCCAGCCCCTGGTCGCCAGGCGGATCAACGGGAGGACGCCCCGCTGCGTTCCCAGGGCTGGCGAGGGTCAGCCTCTCACTGCCCTGCAGTGTTTGAGCGCCTACTGTGTGTCCAGCAGGGGATGTACTGGGGACAGAGAGGCAGCACCCCTGCCCTCAGGAGGTGGCGGTGGGTGGGCCGCAGGTGACCGGGGTGGGCTGGGGGTCGTGCCACGTGGAGTCCTCACACCATCCAGGTTGGAGACGCCGTCCCTTCACCTCATTTCACTCTGGAAGGTGCTGTTTTCCTCTGGCCTTGACACGAGCACCTTTGACACGTGATGTGGGCTCAGGAGCCAAGAATGTGTGTTTGCCTGTGCGTGTGCACGTGTGTGCTATGGTGTCACAAGTGGCAGGACAGGTGCCTGTGTTCCTGAAGCCGGGAGCGCCCGTGGGAAGGGGAAGGTGACGTGTGGACGTGGCTGAGCAGCTGGACACAGACCAGAAGCTCCTCTCTCGGAGGCGCTGGGACAGAGGGCAGATTCTCAGCCGGGTGCGCGGTGCCAGCCTCCCCGGTCCCCTCCCACTGGCCAGGACCCCCCGTTCCCGGTCTCAGGATTGCGTGTCTCCTCTGTGGAGGGGTCGGCGCTGCGCCGGCCCATCGCTAGGCAGGTTGTAACGCGGACAGCCTGGTTGCTGTTCTTGGGCGAACAAGGAGGAGTGTGAGACCCGTCACCCCAGCCTGTGGGTAGAATTATAGGAAGCCAGATAGTTATAACTTGAGAGTGTCCTGAATTTTTTAAATTTCTCTTAAAGAGGAAAAAAGAAACTAAATTTGAGCCAGGGAACGAGTGACTGAAGGAAACATGCTCAGTCTGCAAACCTCCCTTCCCGGCTCTTTGATAAACACTGGAAATCAGGGTTTCTGGGGCGTCCCTGTGGTCCTGTAGGAAGAGACCCTGCACTGGCTCACGGGTGACAAGAGCCCCGGCTCCGACCAGCTGAACGGGACAAGCTCACGTCGGGGAAGTAGTGGAAACAGGCGTGCGCTTCGGTGGCTTGGGAGGAGGTCACCAGGCCCTGAGACATGTCTGATGGCTCCTCAGTGGCTCTGCGGGGGCAGGAGCGGACACGCCCACAGCCAGTTCTGCCTGGACCCGGGTCGGAGTCCCCCCAGGGCTGTGCCCTCTTGGGGTACAGACCCTTCAAGGTGAGCAAACTTCAGGGACCTCTGTGCTAGAGACCACGTGTGCGGGGCTCCACCTGGTCCCCAGAGCTCCGTTCGGTTGTCCAAGGTGTGGGTGGCATTTGGGGGTCACTCGCCCGGCCCCACCTCAGGCCAGGCCCATGGGGAAATTCACTGTTTACTGCACAGAACTTTTAGAAAGAAACCAGTCTCCCTGCGAGGAGACAAGAGTCAGTGTGTCCTGACAGGGTGGGCTCTTAGCGCCCACAGGGGTGCCCTCCACAGCCGCCAGCCATCCCCTCCCCTGTCCTGTGGGGGCTGGCCGGGACACGGGGCAGGAGTTCCTGGCTTGATCCGTCGACCTCCACGTTGGTTCCATGTGGAGACGCACCTGGGCTCCGGGTCTGTCACTTCTCAGGATCCCAGGGCTGTGATTATTAGTGGTCGGGCCCTTCCCTCCCCCGCCTCCCCCTGCTCCCCTCCTCCTTCCCTCAGCCGTTTGGGGGTGTCTGCGGGCGCCATGAGCCGGCGTCTGGCGGTGTCTGCGCTGCGGGGCCACTCGGCCGTTTCCTCAGTGCCGGCTCCGCACCCTCCGCGCTCTGCGTCGTGCTGGCTGCGCCGTCTGGTACACGGGGTGGAGCCCGTACGTCAGCCCAGGTGCCAGGTGCAGGGTGAGGCTGTCCTGGTCCGGAGCTGCCCCTGCTCCAGGAATCCGACTCTGGAGGACACAGCTGCTGGGCCACGGACACCGGGTGGGAGGGACACGCTGGTGGATTCCTGACATGGGGGTTCATCACGAATTCTGACCGGACCTTGGGGACCAGAACAGACCCACTGGAGCACGCACTGTCAGTGCTCAGTGAAGATTCTAGAAGGGCAGGGTAGAGACAGGGTAAGACGGAATTGTCCCCACGGGGACATTTTTGAGTGGACCGTGACGACTTCCTGATTTTATAAATGGAGAAACGCGTGCCCAGAGAGGGCGCAAGGGAAGTGTGACGGTGCAGTCGGGCCCCCTGGCTGGGACGGCGGGGCCCACGCTCCATACCCCAGGGCCCAGGCGCCGGCTCTCCCGGGGGGTGTCCAGGTGGCCTTGGCCAGGGGCCCTTTCACACGGCCGATGTCCGGGCGGGAGCCTGCTCTGCCAGCTGGGGCGTGGGCTGGGGTCCGTGACAGGCGGCCCTCCCAGCCTTCCACACCTTGTACTCTCAGGTCGGTTCCCGGAGAGGCCTAGGACTCTTTTCCTTGCACCCCTGCTGTGGCCTGTCGGGGGTCTCCGCCCACCTGCTCTTGCAGTGCAAGGTGAGGTGCCTGCCTGGGAGTCTCCACCTGCGTCTGTGGCCCCAGCCATTCTCCAGCGAGAGTCTCGGAGGCTCGGCCTGGAGGGGACAGGGCTCCTGCTGGTGTCGCCGCCTGCAACTGTGAGCCCCTCCGCTGCCCGAGTCCTTCGTGTCTCTCGCAAGTGCTGTTTGCTCGGCCCGAGCCCTCCGCAGGGACGGTGGCCGCTCCGTGTTGTGGTTTTGCTCCCACCACCCCCGCACTTCAGCCTGGCCGTCCCCGTCAAAGCGCCTCCTCCAGGGACTGCCGGTCCGCGACCAGCTTCCCGCCGCACTTTGGGCTTGTAGCTCGTTCATTCGAGGTTTCCCCGTTTGCCCTCGCAAGTTGGGCTTTCTGAATTCGTGTTTCACCTACGTTTATTAAAGACAGAGAGCGTGAGCCGGAGCCCCTGCCCCGCCGGGAGCTCAGTGACTCTTCAGCTGCAGGAGACCTCCGTCCACGGGGCAGCCATCCGCGGGGCGGCCATCCGCGGGGCGGCAGGGCCTCTGGCCCCATGGGCCAGGCATCCAGGGAGGACAGACGGTGTCTCTCTGAGTCCCAGGGGGATGGCCTGCATGTGCCCCCTTGGCGGGTCTGTTGGAGTGTGCCGGGTGGCACCTCACCTCTGTACCCCAGAGCCTCTCTGGATGTCTGCGCGTCACAGGCACCCACAGGCACGTGGGGGTGCGAGGACTGGACCGTGGGGCCCCCTCCCCTCCCAGCCGGCACATTCCTTTAGGGAGGGACAGTGCCTTCCGCTGTTTTCATCTCTCCACCGTCTCTGGTGGTGCACTACATACAGCAGGGGCTTGATAAATGCTTAATGAGTGTGCGCCGCTGAGTGCCTCAGCCAAGGCGTCTCACAGGCTGCCCGGGCGCTCTCTGCGGGAGCCGCCTCTGATCCGCACAGGCAGGCGCTGGGCCTGCGCAGGCTCAGCTGCGGCCTGGAGGCGGGGAGGGGCGTGAGCTCGCCTGGTGAAGCCGGTCAGACGTGGCCCCCCCCGGCCCCCCGCACACAGACAGGGGAGCTCCCTGTGGCTTTGTGGCTGCCCCGCCCACGTCGGAAGCCTTTGGCCAAAGGCTCTGAATCTGGCCTGAGTCCCTTGGAGCAGCCGCCGGCGAGAGCTGGAGACAGGATGCTCTGGGCACTCACGGATGCCAGAAATGAAATAAAAAAATAATTAAGAGCTTGGACTCCAAAGGTCTGGGGATTAAAAGTCCCCAGGGCAGAAGTGAGCCGTAATCAAAGGGACGGTGGCGGTTATCTGTCCCGCACACTCGTCGCCCTGGCGCATGCGGTTGGCTTTAATTATTGATGTTTCCTTTTAAGTTAAAGATGAATTTGAGGCAGCTACGAACTTGGAAGGTTTATCTTCCAATTACAGGGAAACCTGTTAATAATGACCACTTAAGGCGGCCACGGCGTTCCCAGCATTAACAGCGGTGGCCAGGAGGAGCCGCAGGGAAGGACACAGGCGCCCAGAGAGCAGGGGCCGCCGCATCCCTGCCTGTGCCCACCCTCCCCACTCTCTGCAGGCCCCTCCTCCCTGTCCCCTCCACCTATTCACCCGTCCGCCCACGCGCCCACTCATTCCTCACCTGTCCACCACCCATCCGTCAACTCGCCTGCCAGCCCACCCACACGCCCGCACTCCCCCGTGCACCCACCCCCCCTCCTCTCTTCCCACCCTCCCCTCCGCCCATCCATCCACCCGCCATCCGTTCACCGGCTGCCCACCATCTATACCCCACTCGCCCCCACACCCGTCCCCAGTGTCCAACACACGTAAGCCAGCCTGGACCTTCCCAGAGCCCACCTGCCCCTGTGCTGAACAGCGTGGTTTCTGGGGCCCGGGTGAGTTGCACGACTTTTCTGTCCCTGGTTTCCTCAGCTGGGAACAGAAGTGACCCCAGCACCTGCCTCTCAGGGTTACGACAATATCACCATGTCACGCCCCTCGCCGAGCTCGGCCCGTGGCCGGACGCAGTTCCTCACCTGCAGGTGATGTGCACGGAGGCCATTCCTTGTTCTTTACACACAGAGACGCCGCGTTGCTCTCAGGGGACGCGAGGGGCTTCTCCTGCTTAATCGCGGGAGTGTCTGATGGAAAAATCCCAGTCCGGATTTTAAGACGACGCCGCCGGCTGGGTTTCCGAGGCCTGGCTCTGCCTGGCTCTCCCTGTAAGT
This sequence comes from Propithecus coquereli, assembly GCF_000956105.1. NCBI lineage: Eukaryota > Metazoa > Chordata > Mammalia > Primates > Indriidae > Propithecus > Propithecus coquereli. The sequence continues at coordinate 26,893 of NW_012153341.1, read as the reverse complement.
GGAACCTACGACAGTCAGGTTTTTGGACTGGGCTGAAGCCTGGTTTTGCCTCTCTCACGGGGAGGTTCCTGTCCACCTGACCGAACAAACCCAGTGGGCTGGTTTGAGATTAAATGAGTAACACGTTTCGTCAAGGCGCCGTGCAAACCGGCAAACCGTGGGGTTCCACACAGAGATTGGGGCCAGGCCCCCCCAACAGTCGTACATACAGGATGAGCTCCTCACCCCTCGGCCCCTCCTGCCCGTGGGTAGGGACGGATTCATTTAGACAGTAAACACACAGGCCACGCCCTCGGAGTCCCGGCAAGACAATGAAATAGGAAAACGCAGTCTCTGCCCCGTGGAGCTCAGGCAGAGGGGCCGCCCCCACCACGCCAGAGACCCCGACAGCCAAGCAGTTGAATACACGGGGTTCTCCACACCTGCAGATGGTGGCTTTGAAACAAAGAAGATGGAGGGCAGCAGGGCAGGACCCCCGCGTGGCCCGAGGGGCTCGAGTAGCCTCTGCAGGAGGCATCTGGGGGTGGCCCCGTGCCCACTGCAGAAACGTGGACGCAGCCCCGGGTGCCAGCGGCCATACATGCCACTCCTGGTCACTCCTGCCCATGGCTGGGAGATTTTTCTTTTTCATTGTGGTAAAATATACATAAGATTTATCATTTTGACGCTTTTACGTGTGCGGCTCTGTGGCACTAAGTGCACTTACAGTGCTGTGCGGCCGTCACCACCATCCGTCTCCAGAACTTTCCTTCTTCCCAAACTGAAGCTCCGAGCCCATTAAACGCTGAGCCCCCATCTCCTGTCCAGTGCGGCACCCGCCCTTCCACTGTGCGTCTCCGTGGATCTGAGGACTCCAGGGACCGCGTATAAGTGGGATCGTGGTCTTTGGCCTTTTGTGACTGGCTTATTTTATTTAGCGTGATGTTCCCAAGGTTCATCCATGTGGCAGCCGGTGTCAGAATTTCCTTCCTTTTCAAGGCTACAAAATATTCCACTGTGTGACTGGACCACGTTGTATTTATCCATCGTCCTTCGTGGACGCTCCGTCTGACCCACCTCTTGGCTGTTGCGAGTAACGCTGCTTTGAACACGGGGCGCAAACCCCTCCTCAAGATCTCGCTTTCAGTTCCTTCAGGTGACACGCAGAGCTGGCAGCGTGGGCCAGAGGGGAACGTGTTTAATTTTGCATGAACTGCCAGGCAGGCTGCCGCCCACAGAGGCTGCGCCGTTTCACGCCCCACCAGCTGCGCACAAGGTCCCAATGTCCCCATATCCTCGCCAACACGCGTCACTATCTGGCTTTTTTGGTAACACCTGGAGGGGTGTGAGGTGGAGCTGGTGCCCTGTGCAGACACAGCCGTGCGCTGCGGCCGCCCTGTGGGGCACAGTGCCAGGCTGCTGTGGGCTGGCACCTGCTCAGCCCCCCAACCCCGGGGCCCTGGCAGAGGCAGCCCCCACCTGCAGGGTCTCCATGGGCTGCGCCGTGTCCCCCACGTTTTGACCTCTGTCATCGCCGTGGCCCCCTGAGAAGGGCAGGATGCGGGAACGAGGGGAGGGCGGGGCCCAGATGCTGGGAAGGAGCCGGGGTCCGTCGGGTGGGGTCGTCCCTGGAGGAGCCGCTCTGGTATTCCGGAGGTTGGGGCTCAGCAGACAGGAGGAGAATTCTCCGGAGCCCCCCAGCTTCACAGTGCTCGGGACCCCCCTGCCCGAGTACTGTAGTGGGGGGTGCGTCTTCCTGGTGCTGGCTCTGCCGGCTCTCCCCACTGTGCTCCCAAAGCTGACCCGGCCGTGGCCAGGGCAGGGACCAGACCAGAGGCCTGGAAGCTGCCATGACAGGGTCTTGGGAAGGTGGTCTCCAGGGTAGGGCTCCAGGGGCTCTGCCGGGGAGAGACAGATGCCCTCTGAGCCCCAGAAAGCCCCACGGAGGGGACCGGCAGCCCCCAGCCCTTTCTGGGACAGACGACGTGGCCGGTTTCCCTCGTGTGGGCGCGCGCCTCCGTGTCCCCCCCGTGGTTTCCGTCTCCCCCTGTGGTTTCCGTGTCCCCCCCGTGGTTTCCGTCTCCCCCTGTGGTTTCCGTGCCCCCCCTGTGGTTTCCGTCTCCTCGTTTCCAGCGGGAAGAGCTCGCCCTGCCCTCCGTTGGATGCTCACGCTAATGGCCGCTGTAGAACGCTTTGGCAATTTACCTCTGCAGACTCACTGCTTTTAAACATCAAACCGTGAATCGTCTAAGAAAAACGGCTCCTGGAGCCGCTGAATGGAACGTGGGGGAAGCGGAACCCGCGTGAAAAGGCAAAAAGCCGTTTCCTTTTTAATCTAGGAGAGTTCGGCCGAAATCATTAAAAACGAGAGAGAGAAAAGAAGTTTCTTTTTGAGAGCGAGACCTGCTAGGGCCCTTGTCCCAATAATAAGCCAAGCGCGGTTTCTGAGCGGGATTCTTTGCTTGAATAATTAGTTTTACCGTCCACCCCCTGAAAGGGAAGGTCAGTCTCCGGCTCGCGGCTGCTCCGAGGGGCCTGCGCTCGGTTCAGAGCGGAGCGGGCGCGACCTTCTGTCCATCTCTGGGAGGCGCTTTTCGCCCCTTCACACGGCTCTCAGCCCAGCCTCGCCCAGGCGGGAAGGCGGCACCGTCGGTCCCCACCTGGGGCCCCCACCCCGCAGTACCTGCAGCTCCTGAGCCCGAGTCCTCCCTCACCCACCCAACCTGTGAGGAGTTGGGCGTCGGGTGCCGCAGCCTGACCCGCAGCAGGGACAGCAGAGCGCCAGGTGTGCAGGGAATGGAAACGCCTCCACTGGGAGATCCCCTGGGCACACCCTCCCCAGCCACACCTCCCCTGACTGTCCCCTGCACAAGCCGAGGGGCTGCTCTAGAGCCCCTGCCGGTCCTGTCCCGCCGCGGCGTGCGGAGATCGCTGGACTCGCCCCGCGCAGGTTCCTGGGTCCAGCGGGTCTTTGGGGCTCAAGGTTTGGGGGATTTGTTTGTTTGTTTTGGTTTTCTTTGCCTTTTGCTTTTGTTTGCTTTTCTTCAAGTCTTTTTTAAATGCTTTTTGTGCCGAAATGTATAATTACTGAGTCATAGAAAGTCGCGAGGATAGCACCGAAGTCCCGTGCGCCCTCCCAGGAAGGATGCACCAGGGTCCGGCATGGGGACACGTGTGTCTGCCGCTCTGCTGTTGATTGCACGTGTGGATCGTGTGGCCGTGATCAGGCCGCAGAGCTGCTCCATCGCCAGAGGGCCCTTCCCTGCTGAGAAGGACCATCAGCAAGGTGGGGGAGGGGCAGCCACCCCCCCCCCCAACCATGGATCTCCTCCTACAGCACCGGGAGGCTGAGCCTCATGGTTCCACCGTCAGAGGGGGCTAGAAACTTCTCTCCGCCTTAGGCACCTTTGCCGGAAGCTGTAGCGATTTCTCACCCTGACGCTAAGTTCTAGTCTCTCTAGGGAGCTGCCTCTGTCACTGTGGGGACTTTTCTATTGACTTCACCTTCTTTCTTTTCTCTCCGCTTTTGATTTGTGCCTGTATTTATTTTCTCACGCCACGTTCCCAGCCTCCGTAACAAGCCTCCAAACCTTGTAAAATATCGGCCGTGTTCCCTCGCAGCGTAGTGCACCTGCAACGTTATCAGAAAGATGGCATGAGCAGAAGTAGAGTGTTTGCTGAGTTTGCGTTGTTGCAAAAACGAGGCCGTCCTGTGCTGGGAATAGTGACTTTGGAAGAGGAATCGATTACAAATCACGGATCGTGAAGCCTCAACACTGCGTCACAAGCACCACCTGCACGCTCCCCTCGCCCCCACCTCCCTGATCCTCTGAACGCACTGCTGTTTCCTTTGCAGCTTCTGAATCACCTAAAATATACGCACAGCGGGATATGAACAGTGTTTAGAAGCCGAGTGGTGGGAGGGGCAGCCGCACTTGGCAGGGGCCTGGCGCTAGAATGGCCGTGGGGGGGCTGGGGGGGCTGTAGCATTGGGATGAGGAGGGACCAACAGGGAAAAGGAGGGATGGAGGGTTACGGGAGGCCCAAGCACAAGGACAGGTGGCTTCATGGAGCTGGGACAGAGGACAGGGCAGAAAGGCTGTGTGGTTTCAGAAGAGGGTGGAGAATTCACTCCTTCATCCAGCATGTGCGAGAATGTGCCCAGAATGAGCGAGAACAGCAGCCTCTGGCATCAGGGGCACATGGGGGTCCTGTGCCCGGCACCGAAGAGTCAGATGGCCGAGATTCCCGCCTCCTGGGACTGTGCGCTGGGGAAGGACCGTCACTGGACCCATGAGGTTGGTTCAGACATAACGAGCGGCATGAAGACCAATGGATGTGATTCAGAGTCACCGGTCACATGGGGGTCCCTTCGGAGGGACTGTCCCCGTAGGGGACGAGGAGAGCCCGGCTGCGGCCTTCAAGGCAGAGAAGCAGCAAGTGCGGCAGGTCTGGGTCAGAATCCAGAGGTTGCTGTCGTGCCAGGTGGGCTGGTCCGGCAGGTGGCAGAGACGGCCACTTGGTCCCAGCGGCCGCTCACAACAAAGGGTCATTTCTCATGAACGCAGCATCGGACACACCTGGAACAGGCGACCTGTGAGGTCCCCACGCAGGGGAGGAGGTGTGGAGGGCCCCCGCGGAGAGCGAGAATGTTAAATATAAAATATTTAAAATGGTGAGGAAAATTGAGAGATTTCTCACAATGTCTTCTGAGGAGTGTAGGATGTGGCATTCACTCATTCAGCAAGCGTTTGTGCGCTGACCCCAGGCATGGAGCAGGTCAGGATCCGGAGTTCCCTGGTGTGCCAGGTGGGTCGGCCAGCATATGACTGAGTGCTGCGGACACTGGGCGACCACGCGCACAGGGCCCGGCTCGCATGGAGCTCACGGGCTAGTGGGGACAGACAGCAGACGCCAGGACGCATGGACGGACGATGAGTGGAAGGATGATGGGTGGGTGGGTGGATGGCTGGGTGGATAATGGTTAGATGGAAATGGATGGATGGATGGATGGCTGATGGGTGGATGACAGATGGGTGAGTGGGTGGATGATGGGTGAGTGGGTGGATGGCTGGCTGGCTAGATGGGTGGATAATGGTTAGATGAAGATGGATGGATGAATGGATGGATGGCTGATGGGTAGATGACAGATGGGTGAGTGGGTGGATGATGGGTGGGTGGGAGGATGGATAGCAAAAGGTGAGGGGTGAGGTCAGAGCATGAGGCTAATCGGGAAGTGGCAGAACGGCCAAAGATAGGAGAAAGATCTGCGTCTGCCAGAGATGCATGGAAGGGCAGGCCTCGCAGAGGGCAGCCCCCCCAGGGAAGGAGCTGGTCTGTGGGCCCCCGGTCCCCACCAAGCTCATAATGCTCTCCTGGTGCCCGTGAGTAAATACTCCCCACACTGCGTATTTACTACTCGCCCCTCTCGGGAAATGATTGCTGAATGAAGGAGTCATAAAGGGGAAGTGAGGTTTGTGCTGTGGCTTTCTAAGGTGGGTGTATTTTGGCAAACAGGTTGTCCCTGTGTTCTGTAGAGTGTCCTGATGGGTTTGAGTGTGGCACGTGGACCTGCTGTTAGAAGCAGAGGAGAACTGCCCAGATCTGCAGAGAGAGCGCAGGGCGTGTTTTGAATTTTGGGAGGGAAGCAGTGATGGACGGGGGAGAGCCAGAGAGGGGTGACGGGCACTGGCTGGGGACCAGCAAGAGGGAGGGACTCCTGGTGGTTCCCGTGGCATTGGCCGGAGAACCTGGTGACGTATAAAGATGCCTCATTCTCGGTCTGAGATGCATCACCTGTACAAGCCTCTCCTTTCTTCGTCTGGGCCGACATCTTCAGTTAAATCCTTCAGGAATGGGTTGGTTTCTGGTTTCACGTTGAGGTTTGGGCAGGCGCACGGCAGAGCAGAGGCGTTCCGTGGAACGCGGGAGCAGAGGTGACCCTGAAATCTGAAGCACCGTGAAATCCCCAAGATCTTCCTGAGGCTCTGGGCTCCACACCGTCTGAGGGGGGGCCTGAAGCTGATTTGGGGCCCAGGTCCCGTGGTTGCCAATAAGCACGGATGCCACGGTGTTGCTGTGGTGTTGACACGGAAATCGTCACATGGAGTACAGTTAATGACGCCAAATAGTGGTCATCGGGTGTCTGTCACTGTTATCACTCCTGGTAGAATGAGCAGATGTGTGCACGAGTGAATGGCGGTGAGAACGAAGACGGCGTCCACCCGGAACACCCCTCTGTGCGGGGGACACGCCACGGCGTTTGGCCGCTGTTCTGAGTTCCGTGCAAGGGGGTGAATTGAAAGTGGTAGAGGAGCGTGATGGGTGCCCGACCCTACTCCAGCTGTGCTAATCAGTGCAATTATGCTCTGCGCTGTCAAGTGCCCACCGTTCATCTTGGGCTTTCCAGAAGGTTCTCTGTGATGGCCCCCCTTTGGAGGGGGGCGCGCGCCAGACTGGCGGTTGCTGGTGGACGCTGACCCCCTCTACCAGCAAGGCCCTTCGGCGTGGTAAGTGCCACTGGGCTAATCGATTTCTTGCTCCCGTTGCGTTAGACGGCTGCCCTGTCCCTCCCTCTGTGCGCGAGCTGGCAGATGCTCACAGCTCTAACCTGAAGTAAAACCTTTTGCGATATTAATTCATACACGTGGCCTCTCGAAAGCCGTGATAAAAGCCTTGAGTAGTAGGTCATCTCGATGAAAACTGGAGTTTAATACGGTGGTGGGAGGAGAGGGAGATCGCGGTGTGCTCGTCTGCACGTGAGCCGCGGCCCTGCAAAGTTTTAGAGAGAAAGAGACTATGTCCCCAGCCCGACACCCCCGGCCACTGGTATTCTTAGCGCAGAGCCAAAGGCGTGAGCTTCGCAGGAACTGTGGAGCTGGGAACAGCGTCTTTATTTCTTGGTGGCTTTAGGTTGGCGAGCCAGTTATTTTGTATCCTTTTTACATGAAGAAGGCCGTTGCGGACAGAAAATTATCTGGTTACCTGGCAATGAGAATGCCTGTCTGTGTCACCCCGGAGCCATTGGGTCAGGTGCCGCCCCCAAACCAGCGCCGCCTTGTCATAATTGCCTTCTGTTCCGTTTTGAAGTAATTACTTTTTATAGGCGGTTTTGTTGTGTTATCTTAGTGGATAGTTCATTTGGGAGAGCTGATGGGAAAAAGAGAGCCGTAGATCTCGCTCCCCGCGAAGCTCCGCAGCTTCTGATGTGCAGCGGTGGATTCTGATGTAAAATCCCGGGGAAAGCAGCAAGGTCTCTGTAGCTGGAGGAAGGCACACGCTCCACATGTTTCCTTTTCTCCGTCTTTGGGCCCCTCTGATGGCGCAGCCCAGTCGGCCTCCCTGCGTGGACAGATCGAAAGCCACCTCACTGCGAGCACACGGGGGGACTTCACGCGGCCCTGAGGCCACACTCGCTACCGACCCGGCCCCACCCAGCCCGGGATGCACGGGGGCCCTGCCTCCCGAGGCGGTTGTGAACGCGCAGTGCACGAAGGCAAAGACAGCAGGGCACGTGGACGGGCGTCTGCTGGGCAGAGACCCCCACCCAGCCCGCGCTGCCTGCCAGGGCCCTCGGGGGCGGTGGGGGGGGCACTGTCCGGGGGGACTTGGCAACATGCATTGCCACGCGTAGGCGCCAGCGTACCGTGGAGGGAGAGCCAGGCCACACCTGGGGTAGATGAGGCGTGCTCCAAGGAGATGCGCTGGAGATGGGTCTCTAAGAGTTGGCAGGAATCCGCCGGCGGAGAATTTATAGAACGGCCTTGAATACATACGTGATTTTCCTACTAACAGAAAATCCTGCTTTCATCACCCAGCAAACTCGGCGAAGATTAATTAAACATGAGACGTTGATTAATGTTTGACGAGGAGGGGAGGGTGGGCCACGCTGTTGGTCTGTCTTTGGGCGAGCATTGGTTCTGCTTCTACTCGTGACTCCCTGATGCTGCGGCCTCCAGCTCCAGGTGGGGGACACGCAGCTGCCTTCCGCAGGGAGGGGTGGTGGCTGTGTTTGCTGCATGTGGCCATGCAGGTGGCCACGGTGAGTCCATGTCATTTCTGTGGGATCTTCAACTGTCTCCTGCCATGTGCTCTTGTCCCTGCTGGAAGCCCAGGGTAGGGGTGGGTGGGCTTCAGGATCAAAGGGGACCCCTGAACCCCTGAGAAGGAGAAGGCAGCCTGACGGGGGGCAGTGGAGAGAAGAGCCCCACTGAATTCTTCCACCTGTGATCTGGGGGAATCCTCAGGCTTTCCCGGTGCATGGTTGGTGTCTGGACGCTTCTGGAAGCTCCAGCCTTTCTGTGAGCTTGGCACAGAGGGTCTGAGCTGGCTCGACGGGGGTTCTCTGGAGCCTCTTCTTAGAAGGACACTAATCCTACAGGTCAGGCCCCACCCTCGTCACTTGGCTTAACCTTAATTACTTTCTTAGAGGCATCTCCGAATTCAGCCACGCTGAAGTTTGCTACTTTGTTTCTTTTTCTCAACGTTGCTGACAACCGTGTCCACTGGCAGTTGCTCGTAACACTCTGTCCCGTCTGCCTCCCTGTGGTTGAGGGTATAGACAGCCGGCTCTGGAATGCCAGCCTCTCCCAGCGTTGTCACCAAGAGCAAGTGACCTGGGGAGAGTCCAGGACAGGGTCTGGAGCTGTGACTGCCGAGTCCGTGTTGGGGTGACCTGAGTGTGATCACAGTCATGTGCTTGGCAGCCCCCCGACCGGTGAAACCTTGCCTGCCCACCCGCGTCTGTCCCCCGGGGGACCGGCCCCTCTGCTGCCGAGCGAGATCCGGGCCGTGTCCAGGGCAAAGGCCCCGCACAGCCCCGGATGCGTGCGCTCCCCTTTCGCCCTCGCCCGCCCTGCCCTGGAGGTGAGGTCGAGGGGGACCGAGCTCTCCGGGGGCCGTGCAGGCCCCGCACAGCTCAGCCGTCGCTCTGCACCCCGTGCGCTTTCTGTCTGACTCCTTAATCAATCTTCCTCTCCCGTGCTGCTCCGCTGAATTCATTCTGAGATTCTGAAACTTACATCCAGGTCACAACTTACGGGTTGTCACGAAACTCCGCCTCAGAAGTGAGAAGTTGACACCTTTGCCTGCAGTGGAGACGGGGAATCGGGCGCTCGGCATTCGTGACAAGTTTCCTGCGGAGGAGACTGGCGGGCCTGACTCCTGCCGGCGCAGGGACGGGACGGGCGGGGGCGCGGCATCGCCTTTGGAAGTTGGGTATCCGGGAGCTCTGGAGCAGCTCGCAGCAGCGTCTGTGTTTGTGACGAGTTGCAAGAAGAGCGTGGCGAGCGGCAGGCAGTCCCGTGACGTCTTCCTCCCAGACGCTCCCTTTTCCCGGACACCTGGGTGTGGCTTTGGTTAGACCGGGTCTCACCTCCAGCCCGGCTGAGGTGGGGGGCGTGGAGGCCAGCGGAAGCTTCTAGGCGCCGTTTTCCTGATGTGACAGTGTGGGACACAGAGGAGGCCGGCTCCTCCCGCCTGTGCGGCAGCCTCTGCGTGGCGCCGCAGCCCCGTTCTGGGCTGGTGTGCGTTTCCCGGTGGGTGGCCATCCACTGTCCCAGTCTCAGGTGCCACCTCTTCTTGCCCCCTCCAGTTTGCTCTCCCCCGTGCAGGAGGAGGGAATACTGCCTGGAAAATCAGTATCCTTATGACAAAAATTAGATCCAGTCACTGCAGTCACTGCTTTGCTTCAAACCCAGCAATGACTTCGCATCACGTAGAATCAGAACTCTTCCTCGCGCCCTGCTGCTTCCCCACGTGGGCACTGCGTACGCCGGGGCCTCCGGAGCCGCCTCCGGTTTCCGTGAGCGCGCAGCCGCTTCCTGACCACGGCGTCTGCGGCTTGCTGGGCCTGGAATGCCATTTCCCCTGCCCCGTACCCGGAGGGTCCATCTTCCTCCTTGGTCTCAGCTTGGAGGTCACCCCCACCCCGAGGCCTGCCCCGGCCACCTCTGTCCAAACCAGAGCTTTCCTCCCTGCCATCCACCGCGCTCTCGTGGCCCAAGTCTTTTCCCTCCTTAGCGCTGTTGCTGTAATTGCACGTTTATTGTTCAAGACGCGTCTCCCCCACTGGGCGGTGAGGGCAGGAGGGCAGAGTCTGTGTTTTCTTCTCCACTAAATTCCTAGTGCTTATCCCAAGGCCTTGCACACAGTCGGCAATCAATGTACGTTTGCTCTGTCTGCTGTGACGTGTTTTGTGTTTGCTGGTAGACGTGAGAGCCACACGTATTGCATGGTGGGTACATGCTGGTTGGCGCCACTGTTAGCCAACACATCTCGTTAACCAGGAAGCTTTGGTATTGAAGATTTCACCCCTTCTTTTTCCCAAAAAAACACTTATTAAGCGTCTACCGCACGCCAGGCCCTGTGCGAGGCAGTGAGGACAGTCTTGAATGAGACAGACGAGTGGACAGGTCCCCACCTCTGGACATTCGATGTTTCAGCATCGACACGGACAGTCCCCGTGTGCTCTATTTACGCTGTATTTTCAAAGGCTTATTTCCATACTTAAAGGTAATAATAATTACAGGTCGTTAGTGCTGCTAATTCAGAAATAAGTAGTATGTTGTTCGTTTTTCCAAAAGCTAACAATTAGCTCAGTCTCTTCTTGCTTGTGTGAGATTTATTTCATTTAGACATTAGCAAGGGTTTTAATCAGACATCCATATATTCATTGTTATATAATTATGCTCTTAAACAGTCTTTATATTTATTTCTACCCGGAGCCCCCTCAAACCTGCTGGAGGAGGTTTTAACCAGCGACTTACAGCACAGAGGACGCTGGCGTTCGCTGGTGCACGTGAGTGAGAACCGTGGTTTGCTGGGGCAAGTTCTGTCTGGGGGTCTCCGCGCTGTGGCGAGAACAGCTCCGCGCATCCCCAACGCCACAGACACTGAGCCTTGCTCGGGTCACCCAGCGGCGGGTCTCCCAGGCCCTGTGTAACACACAGGCCTCCCAAGAACACACGCGTGTCTGTTGCGCGTTCTTCTCCTTTTTACCGGTTCCCGCAGCTCCTCCCCGTGACCAGCAACTCGCTTTAACAGGGGCCCTGGGTACAGCCAGCCCCTCACCTGGAGGCGGAGGGGCGCACTGGGCAGTGGGGGGTTTGGACTCACACCTGGGCCGGGAGTCCGGCTTCCCAACTCTCGAGCACCATGACCTCGGGAAGGCAGCCCCGTGCTCAGACTGAGGGCCATCTGGTCACCCCTGCTCCGGGGGACTGGCACCAACTTCCTCTCCAAATTCAAGATTTCCCAGTTACGTTGTATCTATACTCAGTTAGCTTCCAGTAATGTAGTGATTTTAGTATCTTTCTTAGGATTCTCTGTCTCCTTGACTTAGACACAGTTGTACAGGGTGATGCTCCTGTCGGTTCGAGCTGACTTGGGGAGGGGTGACGGCCAGACATCAGAGCCGAGGGTGCCAGGGAAGGGACCCCATGAGTGTCCTGGCCCCGGGAGGATGTATATTCGGAGGGGACGCGGGGGTCCCGGGAAAGGGGGTGAGGGATGCTGGGACAATACTTGCTCAGAGGACGTCCCAGTTAGACCCGCAGCCTCTGCAACCCCAGAAGGGCGGAAAGCAAGCTGGATACCTGGACCTCACTGAAGCACAGCGCACACATTCATGGTAGAAAAAGTAGAAAACACAGAAAAGAAAACTCCTACAGAATCCCCGTATCCACAGAGAATCACGGTGACACTTTCGCATCACCCTTCCTTCCGCGCGTCCTCTCTTACACGTGTGCGCAGGGGTGTGGGT
>NW_012153341.1:11970-15103 GCF_000956105.1 Propithecus coquereli | reverse complement strand
TTCTACCCGGAGCCCCCTCAAACCTGCTGGAGGAGGTTTTAACCAGCGACTTACAGCACAGAGGACGCTGGCGTTCGCTGGTGCACGTGAGTGAGCAAGGGTTTTAATCAGACATCCATATATTCATTGTTATATAATTATGCTCTTAAACAGTCTTTATATTTATTTCTACCCGGAGCCCCCTTAAACCTGCTGGAGGAGGTTTTAACCAGCGGCTTACAGCACAGAGGACGCTGGCGTTCGCTGGTGCGCGTGAGTGAGAACCGTGGTTTGCTGGGGCAAGTTCTGTCTGGGGGTCTCCGCGCTGTGGCGAGGACAGCTCCGCGCATCCCCAACGCCACAGACACTGAGCCTTGCTCGGGTCACCCAGCAGCGGGTCTCCTAGGCCCTGTGTAACACACAGGCCTCCCAAGAACACACGCGTGTCTGTTGCGCGTTCTTCTCCTTTTTACCGGTTCCCGCAGCTCCTCCCCGTGACCAGCAACTCGCTTTAACAGGGGCCCTGGGTACAGCCAGCCCCTCACCTGGAGGCGGAGGGGCGCACTGGGCAGTGGGGGGTTTGGACTCACACCTGGGCCGGGAGTCCGGCTTCCCAACTCTCGAGCACCATGACCTTGGGAAGGCAGCCCCGTGCTCAGACTGAGGGCCATCTGGTCACCCCTGCTCCGGGGAACTGGCACCAACTTCCTCTCCAAATTCAAGATTTCCCAGTTACGTTGTATCTATACTCAGTTAGCTTCCAGTAATGTAGTGATTTTAGTACCTTTCTTAGGATTCTCTGTCTCCTTGACTTAGACACAGTTGTACAGGGTGATGCTCCTGTCGGTTCGAGCTGACTTGGGGAGGGGTGACGGCCAGACATCAGAGCCGAGGGTGCCAGGGAAGGGACCCCATGAGTGTCCTGGCCCCGGGAGGATGTATATTCGGAGGGGACGCGGGGGTCCCGGGAAAGGGGGTGAGGGATGCTGGGACAATACTTGCTCAGAGGACGTCCCGGTTAGACCCGCAGCCTCTGCAACCCCAGAAGGGCGGAAAGCGAGCTGGATACCTGGACCTCACTGAAGCACAGCGCACACATTCATGGTAGAAAAAGTAGAAAACACAGAAAAGAAAACTCCTACAGAATCCCCGTATCCACAGAGAATCACGGTGACACTTTCGCATCACCCTTCCTTCCGCGCGTCCTCTCTTACACGTGTGCGCGGGGGTGTGGGTGCGGCGGCTGCAGCGGGGTTGTACCGTGCGTGGTAAATAGCGTGGCCTCTGGTTACTTGAGGGTAAACCGTGCAAACATGCCCACTTTGTACATGAGCATCATCATTTTAGATGACTGGATTCATTATTAGGAGGAAACTGTAATCTATTCTTTTGTGACTGATGTCTGAGTCATTTCTAATTTTTCAATATTATAAATAATGAGCTGAATATCCTCAGTCTTCCTGCATTTGTCTATTCCTTCCTTAGGCTAGATTATTGAAATGGAATTATCAGGTCACAATGCACGGACGTTTATGATGCTTTTAACAAATGCTGCCAACATCGTCCTTCAGAAGAAGATGACCACCCTTCCCCACCACGAGTGTTCAGAAAACCCATTCAAACTAGACACCAGAGCTGTCCTGCTGGTCCACCCAGTGGCTGTCACTGCTCCGGCTTAGGGCTGCGGGAACATGAGCTTCTGTGGTCTCCTCTCCAGGTGTTCGGGTTTCTGTCTTTATCCTGTACCGTGCAAAGGTGTTTTGGGCACAAAGTTAACTGCTAACAAAACCAGGTCGATTCTGCTACATGCTCTGAATTGTGCAGAAGGAGGTTCAGAGCTGAGCGGGTTCCTCCCACAGAATCTCAAACGGTAACTTGTGCATGTTTCGTGATGTGTCTTTGAGCAATTCCTGGAGTTTGGGGTCATGAAGACAAAGCGACAAGACGGTTTCAAGGCAGCTCACTGAGGCCCTGCTTAACCGGTTAGTTTTATGTCCTCCTGTTCACCTTTCAAAAATCGCTCCAAAGGATCTCTGATGCGGCAGGTAAGCAGCAGTTCCCCAATTTCCCAAATCAGGAAAATGTAGGGCTGAGGTTCCTGTGACGTGATGGATGTTCCGTAAAGGGGGAAACGTGGTGCTGTGGGCAGCGCCACGGAGGGCGCGGTGCGTGGTTGCCGACTCTGCGCGCGACGGCCTGTGTTTTGCTCAGGCGACGTCGATCAAAATGAAGATATCTCCGGGATACTTAACAACATAAATGCAGCCTTCACCTCGCGGTGAAATGAGGAGCTGCTTGGGATTCGCAGTGGACTGAAAATCAATAGAGTTAAACCCGCGCTGGCGGAAGCACCTAATCCTGAACAAAACGCACCGTGTGCCGGTCCTGGGGACCCAAGAGCACGGCTGGGAAGGACGGGCGCCTCGGGGTGAACTGAAGGCGTGAACAGAGCTCTGTCTGCTTCGTTCTGCGCACGATCCCTCCAGCAGACAGTGGCAGCGCGGGGAAGGGAGCTGGGCCACTGCGTGGCCGTGTATGTCATGGGTGCACGAGTCCCCCGCCGCGTGGCGCGATGCATGGGAGTCCAGCTCCCCCTGCTGAGTTCCAGCCGCGCTCTCCCTCCCCGAGTGGTCCCTTTTCCAGATCTCTCCATTAGAGAGAGCACCAACGCGTCCATCCCTGAGGCCTCCGCTGTGCACTCGCGGGGCAGGTCCCTCAGACACCTGCTCTTTAGGGGACACCCAACTTAGGGGCGCTGGGCAGGGCGGGCCCTGAGAGCCTACCCGGCACACAGACTGAGGGTCCGGAAGGAGCCCGAGGACACGGGAGCTGACACAGCGATGCGCCCCAGTGCGGCTTGGGTGGAGGAGCAGCCCCCAGACGTGGCCTGGCCTAGAAGACCCCCCTGTCACGGCGCCACCCCGGCACCTGGGCTTGGGCGTCACCAGCTGCCTAACAGGCTGTTCAGGTTTCAAAACGACCCATTTCCAAGGCGGGCTCAAGCCCTGTGCATTTCTTCTCTGCACATGGTTTTTTTTCCCAACAAATATTTAGGTGTCGGCCACAATAAATCATGGAAACCCAGCAGCAGGTTAAGGGACTACCCTGGAGTCACGGTGCTAGTGACAGAACCAGGCCTGGAGCACAAGCCCCT
>NW_012153341.1:0-11920 GCF_000956105.1 Propithecus coquereli | reverse complement strand
TCAGGAAAATGTAGGGCCGAGGTTCCTGTGACGTGATGGATGTTCCGTAAAGGGGGAAACGTGGTGCTGTGGGCAGCGCCACGGAGGGCGCGGTGCGTGGTTGCCGACTGTGCGCGACAGCCTGTGTTTTGCTCAGGCGACGTCGATCAAAATGAAGATATCTCCGGGATACTTAACAACATAAATGCAGCCTTCACCTCGCGGTGAAATGAGGAGCTGCTTGGGATTCGCAGTGGACTGAAAATCAATAGAGTTAAACCTGCGCTGGCGGAAGCACCTAATCCTGAACAAAACGCACCGTGTGCTGGTCCTGGGGACCCAAGAGCACGGCTGGGAAGGACGGGCGCCTCGGGGTGAACTGAAGGCGTGAGCAGAGCTCTGTTTGCTTCGTTCTGCGCACGATCCCTCCAGCAGACAGTGGCAGCGCGGGGAAGGGAGCTGGGCCGCTGCGTGGCCGTGTATGTCATGGGTGCACGAGTCCCCCGCCGCGTGGCGTGATGCACGGGAGCCCAGCTCCCCCTGCTGAGTTCCAGCCACGCTCTCCCTCCCCGAGTGGTCCCTTTTCCAGATCTCTCCATTAGAGAGAGCGCCGACGCGTCCATCCCTGAGGCCTCCGCTGTGCACTCACAGGGCAGGTACTTCAGACACCTGCTCTTGAGGGGACACCCAACTTAGGGGCGCTGGGCAGGGCGGGCCCTGAGAGCCTACCCGGCACACAGACTGAGGGTCCGGAAGGAGCCCGAGGACACGGCAGCTGACACAGCGATGCGCCCCAGTGCGGCTTGGGTGGAGGAGCAGCCCCCAGACGTGGCCTGGCCTAGGAGACCCCCCTGTCACGGCGCCACCCCAGCACCTGGGCTTGGGTGTCACCAGCTGCCTAACAGGCTGTTCAGGTTTCACAACGACCCATTTCCAAGGCGGGCTCAAGCCCTGTGCATTTCTTCTCTGCACATGGGTTTTTTTCCCAACAAATATTTAGGTGTCGGCCACAATAAATCATGGAAACCCAGCAGC
The DNA here is from genome assembly GCF_000956105.1 of Propithecus coquereli. NCBI lineage: Eukaryota > Metazoa > Chordata > Mammalia > Primates > Indriidae > Propithecus > Propithecus coquereli. The sequence goes on along the minus strand of NW_012153341.1, from coordinate 10,906 downwards.
AGGTTAAGGGACTACCCTGGAGTCACGGTACTAGTGACAGAACCAGGCCTGGAGCACAAGCCGCTCCCCTCCCCCATCCCTCTCCCCCCCGCCCTGCTCTCCTCTCCATCCCCAGATGACAGAAGGACGGGCTGCTGGCCTGTGGCAGTTGGTGAAAAGTAGTGGTGAGACGGCGCCAACCGGGCGCAGGGGTGCCCTGCGCACTCTGCATAACTCACTCCTCGAATCCCAAGCATAATTCCATAGAATTCCTCTTTTTCCAAAGAGGAAATCGAGCATTAAAGGAGTCAGGAGACTTGGCCAAGGTCACACAGGTGGGAAAGTTGCCAAGCAGGGACTTGGGCTCCAGCGCCTCAGGGCGTCCCCTGCTCTTGCCGGCGGAGCTGAGGACTGAACGCTCCTGCCCGGTTGCTGCGGCTGAGCCCCGAGAGAGCAAGCGGCCACGCCCGCCCCATCTCCCCGTCTCCTCTGCCACCAGAGCCTGGCCCTGCTGCCCTCCACTTGGAACAGAGATACCCGCGAGGCATCTGTTCTGTCCTTATTAAACAAACAGGATTTAATAACTATAATTAATTCACTTTGCCACTCATATAAATCAGATATGTTAGACAGAAGTCAGTGAGTGTTAGCAGTGAAATTACTAGGAGTCTTAATAACGAAAGATTCGCGATGCAGGGTTTGTTCGTGCCTCATTTTTGGCCTCCTGTCTCCCCCCGGTTCTGTGGGTATCTGTGTGAAGACACGGACACGGGTAACTGCCCCACGCGTGACGTCCGACAGGCGCTCTGCCCACTGAAACGGCCCCGATTGCTGCGAGTGAGAAGCTGGACGGGGAGGCCGGGAACCCCAGCTAGGAGTCGGGAGGAGACAGGAACCCCAGCTCAGGGCATAGGCAGGGCCGGTGGCCACTCCTGGGCTGGCCAAATGTCGCTGCGTTTGCGACCTTCTCCCCTGAAGGTCCCCTCGAAAATGCGGCCACCCGCGTTAGCCAGGCTGGGAGCCGGGTCCAGGAGCCTGGCTTTACGGTGGCAGCTGAAGCCACATCACGTCAGGAGACCCAAGCGCAGGTTTGTACCTAAGACCCTTACATTCTCACACACACACACACACACACAAGCATACATACATGCACACATGTGCACACACCCATACACACGCACACATACACACGTGCATACATATACATACATACACTTGTGCACACACATACACACACACGTATATGCACACATGTGCACACGCACTCCCCAAATGCATTTGCCAGAGGTAGACCCTGGCCGTGCGGACAGACCAGTGCTGGTCTCTGACTCTCCCGGCGAGGTCCCGGAGCTGCCCAGGGCCAGGTCCCTGTGTCACACACGCCGCCCTCGTTCCTTTATTCTGGGCTCTGCCTGCTGCGAAATCTCCAGACACCCGTGAAATCCACAACCTTTCGTTGCAACATTGGGTATTGGCTTCTACAATTAAGATTAATTTTTCCAGTGCTTGTCTGGAAGAGGAAAGCAGCGTGAATCGAATGAAGGTTCTCAAAATTAACAATAGTCATCATTTCTGAACGAAAGGATATGATGAGAAAATAAACTCGATAATTGAAATTATTTCTACCAGCCTGTTAGTCTGAGGCTGAGCAAATAAAAGTCTCTGGTTGCTGAGAGGCACCGGCTGCCACGCAGAGACGTCGCTGGCATTGGTGACCGATCCCCGACGCAGTGGGGCGGGGTGGGGGGGGTTGTGTCCAGAAGGGTGGCCCCCGCCCATGTGCGTGACAGACCCTGGACGGCCCTGCTCTGTCGGCCTCGCCCCTGTAACTGGGACCGACGGCTGTCTCTGCCCCTCCCTGGCCTGGCCGGGGGGACCAGTGCTCACTGCAGGGGGCAGGGGCAGCCGTGTGCTCTGTAATCAGCTAAGCGATGCTCAAAACCAACCGACCAGCCTGGCTTCTCAGGTGTGGGGTCGAGCGGGAGCCTGTTCCCACATAGACAAGGCAGTTTCTCTCCAGGGGTTTGCTTTTGCATCTGCGCTGCGTCCCCTTCCCCGGTTCTGCTGTCGGCCTCCTGGGAGGTCCCCGCTGGATCCACTCAGTGAGTGATAAATGTCACCGTATCGCTTGCAGTCCAAGGGCTCAGGGGCCTGGACCATCCGCCAGCCACGCCTGGAGGTTATGAGGGAAGCGCGTGCGCTCCCTGCAGCTTCATGTTTATTCATTTTCGATGAGGTGTGCGCGTGGCCAAGGGCCGCGGTGCTATCTTGTGATACACTGAGGTCACGTAGCACCAGAGGTATCTCCGACCGTGAGTGTCTGCAGGCTGGTGCTGTCGTGGTGAAGTTTATGCGGCCCTGCCACGTGGCCCTCGCCGCGCCCTCTGGACCGTGGGAACCCGCCTGTTGGGCTGAGGAGCCCAGAGCTGCAGCGGGGGCAGTGAGGGGTGCCCTGCGGCCGTGCAGGGGTGTCACATGTGGGAAGGCAAGTCCCCGCAGCTCTGGGCAGGGCCGGGGTGGGAGAACAGCCGGGGAGTCCCAGAGCCGGGCCTGGCCAGCCCACACCGTCTAGCCAGCCCGGCTGGAGCAGGCACTGGCCCTGGTGCCACTTGTGTTTCCTGAAACTGCACAGACGGAAGCTGCGAGCCCCACCTTAACCCTGTCTGCCGGGCAAGGCTGCTCCGATTTCCCTGCCCGAGAGCGGGCGGCGCTTGCCACACCTGGTCCACCAGCCGGGCCTCCCCGGGGTGGCCCCGTCCCCCGAGCCCTGAGAAAACAGCCTCTGCCCCAGGCGCAGGGCCCAGGCACTTCCACGAGACAGCCCAGGGCTCGGGTGGACGTTCTAAGGGCAGGGGCTTCGCGGCTTGGCTGCAGTTGGCAGGTGTGCACCGAGTTGGGCGTCCATGTGGGGCTCACGGAGGCTGCGCCTCAGAATTGTCAGCTCCTGACACTCCAGCTCGGGCAAGACCAGGGTTACAAGGAGGGGTCCCATCCCCCCTGCAAAGCCTGCCTCTTGCCCTTGGAAGCCCCTCACCCCGGACCACCAGCCTCCACACGGAGCTCCTGGCTGACCGAGCCTCACACCGGGGGCCCTGCTGCGGGGAGTTTGGAACCCGGCGGCCACAGGAGGCGGGAAGCTGCTCCCAGCTCACTGTGGGGGAAGGGTTAAAGGGGGTGAGTCTGCAGACAGTGCGATCTGGGCCCGGCTTCTCCGTCCCCCTGGAGTGTGGCTACACATGCGGGGGCACCCCCAGCCCGGTCAGCCCGGATGGCCTGGGTCTGTTTGCGACGTGCTGCTGCGTGACGCGGCCATCGCGGCTGCACCCGGCGCTCGGTGGGCACGCGCCATTGGAGCACACTGCAGACAGGGTGACGGGGGCACAGAGGGGCAGGTCCCACCCGCGGGCGTCTGCAGCCACTGAGGGAAGAGGCGGGATTGGGGCCTCCAGTCCCCCAGGGCGCATGTGAGTGGCCGCTGGCGTCCCCTGGCCACTGAGCCCTTGATGTGTCCAGCGTCCAACCCGTGCTGGACTCCATGTGCAGCATTTTGCTCATGGCATCCTCAGGACCCCATGAAACAGGGACCAGGACAAGGCCTCTGACCCTGGGGAGTCAAAGCTCAAAGGTCATGGAGCTGAAAAGTGACCTGGGACTCAAATTTGGGTCTTTCCGATTCTAAACCTGTGTTTACAGAGAGGGACGTGGCCCTAGCCTGATGATGGCGTGTCACACACAGTGGCTCCCCCCGACCAGCTGAGGGTGCATGTGCGCACACGTGCATACACACACAGGCACACATGTGCACGCACAGGCACACCCATGCACGTGCACACACAGGCCCACACACACCTGCCCAGTGTGGTGGTGGGCGGACACTGGGCGTGGCGGGGCTTTCCTGTGCCCCAAGTCCCTGCTCTCAGCCCACTGATGTCACTGCGGGTCCCCAGCACGGTCCCTGGACACGCAGGCGCTTGAAGAGCAAGGCAAGGGCAGAGGGACGAGCAACGGGGTCGGGAGAGGAGGTGCGCGTCTCAGAAGCAAGACTGTGGTGAGGGAGCCGCCAAGTCTGGGGCTGCCACACGCCCCACATGGCTGTCAGCGGGGCCAGGGGATGCCCGTCCAGTGACATTAGGACAAGGCTCGAGAGAGGCTGGGAGCACCTTGTCACCTACGGCATCTGGACCAGGGAGATGCTGAGTGATTTTTTTATTGAAAGGAATTGCCTGTAGTCTGAGGCAGGAGGATCACTCGAGCCCAGGAGTCTGAGGTCACAGTGAGCTATGATGGCGCCACTGCACTTCAGCCTGGACGACAGAGACCCTGTCTCTAAAATAATAAAATGAAAAGCCTGAGTGTTCCTAATTTGATAGGTCCCTGCTATCTTTTAAATTCTCCAACCCTAAGAGAAGAAAAGTCCTATTTTCTCTCCCCCTCCCCCTTTTTTTTTTTCGAGACAGGCTCTTGCTCTGTCACCAGGCCAGAGTGTGGTGGCATCACCACAGCTCACTGCAGCCTCAGACTCCCGAGCTCAAGCGATCCTCCTGCCTCAGCCTCCCGAGCAGCTGGGACTGCAGGTGCCACCACGCCCGGCTAATGGTGACCTTCCCTTCCTGCTGCTGGTGCGGCCGCAGGTTCCTCCAGGGAGAGAGTGAAGGATGCTTTAGACAATCGCAGCTGGGCTCCCACCCCCACACCTGGTGCCTCCCAGCAGCCCCCACCTGTCCTCGGCCGAGCACCACCCGCCTGCCGCTCTCGCCAGTCCGTCCTCGGGACAGAGCTGGGAAGCCGGTGGGATGAGAGTCCCAGGGCGACCCCTGTCCAGTGCCGGGCCCCAAACCAGCAGCATGTCGGATCTTTCCTTCACCGTGGGACGGTGATGGGTCCCAGGCCCGCCAGGCCCCACCCCCTGGACCCAGGTTCTCAAGCAGTAAGTGCATGCGTGAGCCTGGACAGGTCCCATGGTCGGAATGTCCTGTGACGGGCACCCAGAGCATGACGAGACACGTGACCACAGACACAGAGAACTAAAGGGATCAGTCCCCGGAGGACTGCAGCGTCGGTGTGACACACAGCAGGCCCCGCGAGGGCAGAGGCCCAGCGCAGGGCAAGGTGCAGCGTGTCCAAGCCCAGACAGGCCTGGGGGCTGGCTTGAGGGCAGGGTGAACAGAATCACAGACGAGCTTGGAGGAGGGGTCAGGCCCAGACCACAGAGGGCCTTGGAGGCCACGTTGGGAACTTTGGATTTATTCCAACATCACTGGGGAGCCATGGAGGGTTTTAGCGGGAGGGCGGAGTGTGGATTTAGTAATAGTTAGAACTCAAGTGGCTGATGTTGTAGCTCCTGTTTTCAAGCCCAGAGGAAGTGATGAGTGGTAGGAAAGCTGCCTCAGATCCCACCAGAAAGCTCCCCCAGGCACCACGTCCCTGGAGAGCAGCGCTTTCCTGAAATTCGCATCTACCGCTGACCAAAGTGATCACGTCCCTTTAAATGCTCTTCCTTTTGCACAGCAAAGGAGTGTCCTCCCCGTCCCCTCCCCGCAGCCACAAAAGGCTTTAATGAAAATAACGTCTGGCAGCACTGGGATGGGATGTGACATTTCAGTGCTCGGACAACGTGTAAATCTGCAGGACGTGGCTCTGGGATCAAAATGGGCAGGTTCTGCTTCCTTGCGGTCAGTGGTGGACCCGGCCAGGAGGGCGGGGAGCGGCCTGAGCCACGTGATTCGGCCCCGCTGAGGCACCAACACCCTGTCTGGCAGGAGCTGATCTAATGAGAGGGAGGAGTCCATGGCCCCAAAAGGTGGCCCTGGCAGGAGACAGGCACCGGTGGGGCTTTTTCTACTGCAGATGGTAAAATACAGCTCAGGTAGCCTAGCAGTGTGGCTGTCACGCCGACACACAGGGAAAGGCGGACTTCAGGAATGGCTGGACCCAGGTGCTCCATGATGACACCACCAGGGGGCTCTGGCTGCTTCCCCCGACGTTGACTCTGCTCAGGCAGGTCCCTGCCCTACGCTGGTCCCAGCAGCTCTGACGTCTGCTCCACAGCTCAGCCTCCTCGTCATAAAGAGAAAAGCCGTTTCCTTCCCCTGCAGTTCCAGGAAAATACTGGGAGTGGATGTCATTGACCCAGCCTTAGCCACACGTACATCCCTGCTCCGGTCTTGGGGGTCTTGGCAGTGGGTCCAGCCCAGGGTCAGGTGTCCCTAACAGGGTTAACGGTGGTGTCAGTCCACCCTACCCAGTGGACCGAGAGAAGGGGAGGTGGTTCCCTGCGCAACAGTGGAGGCGCATTCCGGAAGAGGGGCAGCCGTGCAAGCCATCAGGGGTCCAGGACAGGCGAGAAGCGCCTGTTTCTGCTCTCAGAGGCTGATGAGTGGTTCAGGAGGAACAACAGTGGCCTGTCAGGGTCCCCGACTCCTGTGGCCATCCTGGCGGGGGCGGGTCCAGGGTGTCAGCGAGGACGGAGGGAAGGGCTGGGAGCCCAGGGACGCCTGGGCCTGGTTCTGCCTGTCAACCTGCGACAGAAAGTCAGGAGGGGACCGGGGTCTGCGCAGTGAGGGGCTCCCAGGAGGGGCTGCTGCACCTCAGCTCCGGGACCCTCCCTGCCAAAGCGGGCCCAGGAGGTGAGACCCAGGAAATGGACTCAGCCTTAGAAAACCTGTGAGCATCCAGACTTAAGGCGCAGCCCCTGCCCTTAGAGAATTTCGTGCGCATATCGAATCCTGGTGCCCGGTTTCTGCCCAGGCGCGTACGACAGAGGGTTGATGGATGGCAGATTGGTGGATGGACGGAAGGACGGGCGGACCAGACGCTCCAGGTCCGAGACGGCAGGTGTGGCGGGCAGCAGCCAGCCCCCAGGATGCCACATCCTGCTCCCAGAGAATGGGAAGAGCTCCCAGAGGATGCTCCCTGGGAAGACGTGGCTCACGTGGCAACGGAGCAGACGTGATTAAGGATCTTGAGACGAGAAGATCGTCCCAGATCATCCAGTGGGTCCCAGCGGCCATCACAAGTGTCCTTGTGAGAGAAAGAGGGGGCAGGAGAACGAGGGGCGGAGAGAGACAGACACAGAGACAGAGACACAGAGAGACAGAGACACAAAGAGAGAGAGAAGGAGATTGAAGAGGGAGGAGGGGCCACAAGCCAGGCACGCTGCGAAGACGAGGACAGGGACCCTCCCAGGGCCTCTGGCGAGAGCGCAGTCCTGCCTGTACCGCGGCTCTGGCCCCTGGAGCGGGAGCGCCGGCTGTGGGCGTCTGTCGGGCAGCCCGGGCGGTGGAGCACGGTGCCCCTGAGTCACGCTGCACGTGGCGCCGCGGTTCCCTCGAAGTGATGTGGACCACAGCTCAGTGCCGGCGTCCTCTTCTGAAGCTTCTTTGCTGCCTCCTTTCACAAACTCCAGGGTGCGGGGTGACGCGTGGCCGTGCTCACCACCGTCGTGCGCACGTGAGGCTTAGCGCTGGGCCTTCACTCTGTGCCTAGCGAGGGAGGCCGTCGGGAGGCCTGGCGGCTTCCCCGTAAGCGAAATGTCACATCCGAGGCTCTGCACGCGCGTCTGTGTCATTAAGGCCTCGTTATCTCGGGCACGCGGGGCCAGGGCCCAGGAGGCCCCTCTTCTTTAGTATTTACCCGCCTTCCCCGGCGACCCGGCCTCCTGCAGGCTGGCAGCCTCTGCCCACCAGCCCTGGGTTCATTAGTCCGATCTGGAACGTCTTGGAGCCACGGCGCCTTCAAGAGACATCACGACATGAAGTCAGAGTGGGTTACGGAGATGCCCGCAGAGCACGGGACGCGCAAATTACCTCGCTGCTACAGGGAAAATAAAAACCACGTCTCTCTTCTAGACACTGTGACAAAATGGGACAGGAGTCGGGAAAACATCCTTCCGGAAATTAAAGTCCTTGCATTTTTCATCACGTAACGACTCTCTTCAAAGCGGCACCTGTTAAAAGATCACGTTTTTCAAACTTAACGTAGATCTCGGGAGAAACGAATGAAGGTCCCCAAAGGAAGGGCCTGGCCAGGAGCAAACCTGCTTGCACGTGACTTAGCAGGGCCACCCGGCTCTGAGGGTGACGCGGCCTTCTTTTCCAGCCGTCCCTGCAGCCCAGAATATTTCAACGATATTCCCCGAGCTTGTGGGGCCGGCCCAGCACACACGGAAGGGCCGAGGCAAGCAGGGCCCAGGCTCCGGCTGTTCCAGGCCTGGGAGACAGAGAGGCGCCAACACGAGGGTGGAGCCAGAGAGGACACGGAGCAGGAGAGCGGGGGCCCTCGGGGACATCCGGACAGACGTCCTTGCAGAAGTGGTGTCAGGCTGTGGGGAGTGAGCGTCAGCAAGGAGGACGGGGGCCGCGGGCAGAGGTGACGCGGTGGAGGGGGCAGGAGAAGGCAGCTGCCCGGGGACCACGTCCCCCGCGCTGTCGCATAGAAAGGGTGTAAGGCGCCGCCGTGTTCCTAGATCTCCAGGAGCCGCGTTAAAGAGTAAAAACAAGCAGACGAAGCCAATTTTAATATTACATTGTATTTAACCCAGTATGTCCAAAATGCTGCTTCCGCCTGCGGTCGTGTAACACGCTGTTCACGGGAGCTCTCACCGTCTCCCTGGGTGGCGACGTCTGCAAAGCCTCACGTGTGTCTCACGCTCACTGACCGCAGCCTAGTTAGGACCAGGCATGTTCCATGTGGTCTGTGGCCTAGTGGCATGTGGACAGCACAGCCCTGGACCCCAGACCACGGTCCTGGACAAACCGCAGTCCAAAAACCAAATCCGCTCTCTGCCTGTTTGTAAATAAAGTTTTATTGGCACATGGCCACGCCCACTCACTTACATACCGTCTGTGAAGGCCCAGTTGAGTAGTTTGCAGAGAGACCCACGGCCCACCACCCCTGAAATGATGCCACCTGGCCCTTTACAGAACATAGCTAGGTGGTGATAGAGGGGTCTTGACTCTGGGGGCGCAGGACAGGGCCATGGTGGGGTCGGGGCAGGCAGTGACGTGCTCCGTCCCTTGGGCACGAATCCCTCCAGCCCCTGTGTAGACTGTGGCGAGGGGTTGGGCAGGGCCCGCTCTCGTGGGAGGTTAGGGCAGCATTGTGCCCCCACTCTGGGGAGAAGGGGACAGCCACCGTCAGGGCGGAGGTCGTGGGGTCAGCAGAGCTCTCCTGCGCCCTGCGGAGTCTGGGCCCAAATGCTCCTCATGGTGCCGCGTGGCTGCTGTGCCCTGCCTGGGCTCCAGCTCTCACCTGCTCCCCCTCCCCGGCACACGGGGTCTGGGCACTGCCTGATGGGGACCGTCCAGACTCCCAGGGTGTCACGGAGAGTGTAACTATGCAGTGGGTGGAGCCCCGGCGAGGACCGCGTGTCGGGGAGGCCTGGGACTTAATTCCAGGTTATCCAGAGGGAGGCTGCCGTTTTGGACCCACACGTGTGGACGCCACGCCCTAGAGTTGCTTCTTTCCGTGACTCCACAACATTCGCCGGGTGTCAGGGACGATGGGCTGTAATCTACGCCGCAAAGACGCTCTCTGTGAAACGGGGAGCAGGAAATGAGCAGCACTGCTGAACAGTGCGCTCGCGAGGGAGGCGGGATGGCATCCGCCTCTCCTCCGTCCCGTTCTGATCTGGGTTTTTGGGGCGCCACCTTTACCTGGAAAATAGCTGCTGGGGTGGGGGGGGTGCAAACAGTGTGGTTCCCTCCCCCGGGTCGGCCAGAGGAGCAGGTGGAGCAGGCCGAGCTCTGGGAGGCGAGAAAACCCCTGGCCTGCAGAGGTGGGTGTGCCGGGAGGCCCTGGGGTCGGCCGTCCCGTTGCCTCGGACTCTGTTCATCCCCTCGGGGTTCACGGTGTGTGCCTGGCACCATTCTAGGCTCTGTGCACGCACTCTGAGCAAACTGCGGAACCCTTGATGTACCAACGTAAAATGATGTCGCGTGTCTGGGTGGCACTTGCGGTGCGAAAAGGGAGTCGGGTGTAGCTGGCAGGGGAGGCGGCTGCCGTTTTCCGGGGGAGATTGGGTAGGCCTGGCTGGAGTGACACCTGGGAGAAGCCTTGATAGGTGAGAGGTGGGCCAGGCAGCAGAGTGAACAGCGGGCAAAGGCCCTGGGGCAGGAGGGGCCACGGTGTGGCCCGAGCAGGGCAGACAGGAGGGTGCGGTGGCCGGGCCAGAGAGAGGGCCTTATCCCCGTGGCGAGGTCTGACTCTCCTGCTCTGCCAGGTCCCGGGGACTGCGGTGTAAACGATCCCTCCTGCGGCGAGGAGGAGAGCGCCATGGGGGTGCGGGCGTGTGCAGCCGGCTGGCGCAGAGCAGGGAGCAGGCCCTTCCCTGGCGCTGTCGGGGAGGAGGGTGGACTGCCGCGTGGATTCAGTTACCGCAAAGGGCGCTTACTTAAGAGGACAGCCACGTGCGATGCTAGGGCAGCGCTGTCCTCACGTGGCGAGTGTGCTAAACGAGCAACACCGAGGCGAGGTGCGAGAGGAAACCACACCTCCCTTCTCCGCTAGAACCTTCCGCCAAACTTCCCCTTGACAACACCTGTGCACTGTAGTTCTTGTTGACGTGTTATAGCTGCTGAACTGTACAGACGTGGAAATAATACAGCTCTGTTTCTCTAAGGAAACAACAACGGCGCTTCACACTTCGGGTGTTTGCGCCACTTCAGACGCCACCTCTGCCAGCAGGCCCGTCCCCACTGGACCTGAGAGAGGCTGGCACGACGCGTCCTCATGACAAGGGACAGAGACAGACAGACGGAAACGCACACGTGTACACGAGAGGTTCAGAGACGACAGGACATACGTGTGTACGTAACTGACGGATACGCAGGTAGATACATGGACACCTGGATACGGAGATGGATACGGCGATACGTAGACGCCCAGATACGCAGATCGATGCCTAGATACCAGATAGATGCCTAGATAC
>NW_012153340.1:3228-4257 GCF_000956105.1 Propithecus coquereli | reverse complement strand
AAGACTAGTCAATAACAGAGGCTTAACCCAAATTTGATCTTTTGACTTCATCTTAAATTCTGTCCACTCTACCGTTGGATCCCACATGCTAAACTTTTGACCAGTACCCGGTCATACAAAGATTTTACCCAACCACAGTAAGAAGCAAACAGCAAGCACATTAAATGGAAGTTTCCTAAAGCTAGAGGTATATGCTTTCAGAATTGTTCTTTATGTTATGATGTTACTTTTTCTTATTTTTATGGAGTTATAAATTCTTCCCATTATTAAATGATATTTATAACAGGGTATATTTATATATGAATTTGTGTGTATCTCTGTGAATGTGTGTGTATGTGTACAAAAGTACATTTAACAAGTAGTGGCAAAATAGTACAATGGCAAAAAGTACATTAATGGCAAAAAAAAATGTTGCCAATCCTAAACCATGGGTCTTAGCTTATTTTCTAATATCTTACACTGAATCCTGAGTACTGTCTTCTACACTACAGATGCTTAAAATTCATTCACTTAACATTGGCCTAATTGGTTTATTACCATTCTCTCTCCTCTTCACAAAAAATCATGTAAATTTTAGACAGCCTAAGTAAATTTAAGATGCATAATTTCATGAATAATATTTACCCAATAAGTCAAGAAATCTGATCCAAACCTGGAACAAATTTGAATTTATGATATCCTATTAATAATCATTGATCTTAAATTTTAAGTAATAAGAAGCCATTTTCAAATAATTATTGCTTAATGAGTATCATCTCAGATATTAATTTAACTTCCTGTTGCTTACTTCAGGAAGTTGTTAGCTAATATTTCCTACTATTTATAGGTGTTTTCTTATTCATCCACTTTGTTGAGAGTCAGATATTATTATATTCTTATCAGTAAAATCAAATCATATTTTGATATTTTTCATTTTTAATTGTTCAGAAGCTGTAGATAACTAGGAATATAAAGATGTTTACTTCTGTGTTGGATAGATTTTTAAAAAATACTTATGTTCAATAATTTGAGGCTATTTTTCAGTACTTG
>NW_012153340.1:1061-3178 GCF_000956105.1 Propithecus coquereli | reverse complement strand
CACAGGAGTCTGAGGTTGCTGTGAGCTAGGCTGACGCCAAGGCACTCACTCTAGCCCAGGCAACAGAGTGAGATTCTGTCTCAAAAAAAAAAATAAAAAAAAATTTAGTAAAGCTTTGGAATCCTAAAAAGTAAAGACTGAATTCTAATTATTGACACTCACTAGTCAAATGGCAGTGAAAAATGTACTTAGCTAATGCTGTTTAATTTTTATCATCAGAAAACAAGACTTATGCCCAGACTTATGCCCATGTCTTTGAACATAAGTGAAGAATAAATGTTATAATTTTTGTATCTTTTGTATTTTTTGGTATTATTTCTTGGCACATCATTAGAACTTAATAAATGGTAGTTTTTATGATAAAATCTGGGTCCATTAAACAAATTACATTGTAAATGTAGCATCAAATTAAAAAGAACATGATAAAAATGTTGAATCATTCAATATAAAAAATAAAAGTATGTTTATACAAAATATAGAAGAAAGAAAGTGATAGCAAAATCCATTTTATATCTACACGTATTATTCTTCTTTTCTTATCACTTCCATTGGAAAGTTCTGAATAAAAAGACATAGGCTTCCCCTGTGCTAAAATTCCTCAGAGACCAAGACAGAAATGGAGAAACCACGTGATGGTCTTAGCATGGGCCCTAGTCAGCTTGGGCTGCCGTAACAAAATACCATAGACAATATGGCTTACACAAAAGAAACTTATTTTCTTACAGTTTTGGCAGCTAGAAGTTTAAAATCAGGACACCAGAATGGTCATTGTCTGGTGAGGGCTTTCTTCCTGGCTTGTGGATGGCCACCTTCTTTTTCCCCGTGTCTTGACATGGAGGAAAAAGAATGGGCAAGCTCTCTGGCATTTCTGCTTTTAAGGGCACTAATCCCATCATACCAGGATTCTGCCTTATGACCTAGTTTCTTCCCCATGACTCCATTTCCAGTACTATCACATTGGGTGTTAGTGCTTCAAGATGTAAATTTAGGCAGCGGACACAAACGTTCAGACTATAACTGCATCCAAAATGCAAAATGTCTGTCATTCTGTCTGGTGATAATGTCAATTTCTATGACTAGTAAGAGAAATTCTCCAGATGAAGAGAGTTTAATTTCAATTCTGTGGGCTCATGTAGATTTTCTTTTCCTTTAAATCTAGAGTCTGACATAAGGATGTATCACTTTTTAGAAATTAGTAATAGCATTTTCATGAATATTGTTTCTTGAAATGATTTGTAAAGAAGATATATGAATCTATAATTAAACAATTTTTTTTCAATGGTGTGAAATTTAAATTTCAAATTCCATTTTATGCTTAAAAATATAAGTCTTTATATGCATCAATAATATATTCACTATATCCTTGTAACTCGAAAGTTAACATGAAAATGGAAATAAAGAAAATATATGGAAATAAATTTTCAAAATATCTAACAGTATCTTAAATGCTATCACTTAACAACAGCATTTTTCTTCAAGGTGGGAGGGGACGATTTGTTTCATTTGTTAAAAACCCAAACTCATTTTATGAGATTTGTTATATATACACAGGTATGTTGGTACATGTAACCACTTTACATCATAATAGATAATTTAAAAATTTGTGTCTATGATTATTTAATGTATTAATAAAAATTACTATAAATTCTAAATTAAATATATTTTTCTTCTCAATTTATTTTAATAACTATGTCTACATGGCATATCAATTTCAATATATTTTCCCATATTCACAAATATAACCAAAATTTAGCAATAGCTTTTTTATTAAGAAAGAATATTGGAATTTATTTTACTGTTCTGTAGATGTATTTACTCTGAGATTTAATTTTTAAGATTGATCTCTAGCATTCTTCTGCCCCATGTTTATGAAGTCTTAGAATCAGTTTTATATTGAGCTAGTATAATGTATTTGGATCTTTTGTTTCATATTCTCTACCTTACAAACAATTAAAATAACATCGAAATTTTTTGATTTTTTTTAAGACTTGAAAGGTTTGTCCTGTAAATTTTTCTGTGCTTAATATATTTAAGAGATATGCTACTGATTTCTACTGAATATTACATTTATTAATACTTAATTTTGTTTTAACTGATTCTTCTCATTATTATGTTAA
>NW_012153340.1:0-1011 GCF_000956105.1 Propithecus coquereli | reverse complement strand
AATACTATATCTATTAAAATTGCAAATGGCATAATGACAGTGAAGCATGTGATATAAATATGGAAAACATATCTAGACAATTGAAAAAAAATAACAGAATGAGATATCAAGATCCACTAACATAACCGTGCATCTTGTTGTTTTCCCCCACTTGCACTGAAAGGGTTTTAAGTCATAGAAATAAAAAGAAATGTTATGTATCAATGTGAGATAAAGATGGTTTTTGCTGGTAAAACTAAGTGAAAATGTGATGATTGTGTTGAAAATCCTAAACCGTTTAGGTTAAAGTAAAGATGAAGAATTGAGTTTCTGATTTACGTGTGAAAAGAAAAGAAGCAGAGAGGGCAGAAAGTGTGCCTGAAAAGGCAGAGCATAGCTGAGGTACAAGGGCAGGGAGAGCTCTACGTCTGTGGTCCCAGGACTGGTACCGGTCCATGTTGTTTTAGGGAGCAGGCGCAGAGCTTGCTGCCTGTCCCCGCCAGCCCGACTCAGCACTCGCATCATCACCTGATCTCTGCCTCCCCTCACCCCTCGTCGGTGGAAAAATGGCCTTCCACAAAACCGGTCCCTGGTGCCAAAAAGTTGGGGAATGCTGATCTATGTCACTGAAGAAGCTTAGTACATGACACATGGACTACCTGCCTAACATTTCCCAAGAAACAGACTTATACTCTTAAAAATTTTAGCAAAACGGCCGGGCGCGGTGGCTCACGCCTGTAATCCTAGCACTCTGGGAGGCCGAGGCGGGGAGCATCCCTCAAGGTCAGGAGTTCCATACCAGCTTGAGCAAGAGCGAGGCCCCCTTTCTCTACTAAAAATAGAAAGAAATTAGCTGGGCAACTAAAAATATAGAAAAAACTAGCCGGGCATGGTGGTGCATGCCTGTAGTCCCAGCTACTCGGGAGGCTGAGGCAGGAGGATTGCTTGAGCACAGGAGTCTGAGGTTGCTGTGAGCTAGGCTGACGCCAAGGCACTCACTCTAGCCCAGGCAACAGAGTGAGATTCTGTCTC